>NC_134689.1:40564799-40871228 GCF_050947455.1 Rhinoderma darwinii | reverse complement strand
TCATACACTTCTCTCCATTCATTTATACAGCACATAGCGATATAGCCATATCGCTAGGTGCAGCCACATAAACACACTATAACGTTACTGCAGTGTCATGACAATGAATATACATTACCTCCAGCCAGGACGTGATGTGTATTCAGAATCCTGACCACTTCTGTAGCGTCTGTGTGAGACTACAGCACAGCACAGCGAGATCTCGCTGTAAATGACAGCTTACAGCGTAATCTCGCGAGACCACGCCTGCTATGCTGTAAATCACAGAGCAGTGCAGAGAAGTGGTCAGGATTCTGAATAAACATCACGTTCTGGCTGGAGGTAATGTATATTCATTGTCATGACACTGCAGTAACGTTATAGTGTGTTTATGTGGCTGCACATAGTGATATAGCTATATCGCTATGTGCTGTATAAATGAATGGAGAGAAGTGTATGACGCTGATTGGTCACTGATTGGTCAGCTTCATACACTTCTCTCCACAATGCCCACTTGGCCATATAGTAAAACACGCCCAGTTGTCCATTGAGAAACTTATTAGCATAAAGCTAATATAGGTCATAACTCCGTAAAAAATGATCGTTTTTCTAAATAAAAAACACTGCTGTAATCTACATTACAGCGCCGATCACATCATGTACAATATAGGCCACTTATAATGTGGTGACTGAGCCTCTTTAAGGAGGTTTTCCAGTGACACAAAATTTTTGACCTAATATTCCAAATATATAGTATTAAATCTGAACACTTTCCTTCCTATTCTCCCTACCTCTGCTCTGCCGGAAGTTCTGATTTTCATCTGTGTCTTTTTTTCTCTTGACACAGGCTCATGCATGAGAGTTAGAATACACATAACCCTGTGTCGACACCTCACTGACCTATGTAACGACACAGGGCTATTCATTACTAATTACTCCGCCCCCTTTGTCTATTGGCCTTCCCCACCAGTTCTCCTTCCTCTTTAGTTTATCCCGCCCACCTGCTTTATCTGAGGTGCGGTCACCTCAGATATCTAATGTGATCTCCATCATCCCTAAATATATGTACCCCATATATATGTAACTACATGCTGCTATTGAAGTACAAGCAAAGAATGAACGGAGCGGACAATGAGGAGGCTGTGGACCAATAGGATGCCTCAAACCTGGGACTTCTGACGTTACACTTCGGTAACGTTTGTGTGGGACTTAATGACAGCAAGTGTGATCTCGCGAGATCAAGCTTGCTGTCATTAAGTCCCACACAAACGTTACCGAAGTGTCGGGCTTGTTAATAGACTGGCTGAAGGTAATGTCTATTCACTGTCAAGACACTTCAGTAACTTTAATTTGTTAGTATGTGACTGCACGTCATGATCTTGCAAGATCAGTATGTGCTGAGTAAATGAATGGAGAGAAGTGTATGATGCTGATTGGTCAAACTTGAATATAAAACTTGTTAAGCGTAACATGTATTTATGTAATTGTGAAAATACCCTTGTTGTTGCTCTTTTCCCACTTCCCTTTATGTCCTGTAATGTACAATATACATACTTATTTTTTACTATTGTCCTTTAACCATACTAGTGCCTGAAGAAGGTCGTATTGACCAAAATGTTGCACTCTGCCACTGGTGCACTCTGCCACTCTGCCTAAATAATAAAAAATTACCTTTTTTTCAAATTGGTGTGCCTGATACTTTCTTTCATGCTGATTGGTCAGCGTCATGCACTTCTCTCCACAATGCCCACTTGGTCAAAAAGTTAAAACACGCCCAGTTGGGCATTAAGAAAGTCATTAGCATAAATCTAAAATAGGTTATAACTCCGTCAAAATTGATCGTTTTTCTAAATAAAAAACACTGCTGTAATGTACATTACAGCGCCGATCACATTATGTAGAAGATAGGGCACTAATAATGTGGTGACAGAGCCTGTTTAACCTTGTGCTGTGGGTCAATATGATTACGGCAGTTTTTTTTATGATGTACTACTTTAAAAAAAAACTCTGTTAAAAAAACTTTTTTATTTTTCCGTTGATGGAGCATTGTGAGGGTTTGTTCTTTGTGCAGCGAGCTGTAGTTTTTTATTGGTTCCATTTTTGAGTACATACAACTTTTTGATCACTTTTTATTCTATTTTATTTAGGATGTAAGGTGACCAAAAAATAGCAATTTAGGCATTCTTTGTTATTATTTTTTACAATATTCACCATACGGGATAAATATTGGTATGTTGTAATAGTTTTAACTTTTATGTACACGACAGTACCAAATAAGTATGTTTATTTATTTTTATAAAAAAAAAAATGGAAAAAGGGTTTATTTTTTTCACTCTTAGTATTTTTTATTTTTTGTATAGTAAAAAAAAACAACTTTATTCGACGGTTTAAAAATATATATAGAAATTAGCCCGCTAAGGAACTTGAACAAGCGATCTTGATAGCTGGTACAATACACTCCAATACCTATGTTTTTTTGCTGTATACCGGCTCCCATTAATAGGAGCAGAAAGATGGCAGACCCAGGGGCTTTCATTAGGCCCCCAGGCTGCAATGGCAGTCATTGGCACCTTGAGTTTGCATTGTGGGGGAGGTCGATAGGGTGACGGAGGGGCTCCCCAAGCTTTTTAAAGGTTTAGATTCTATGGTTACCATTGGCCCCGGCATCTAAGAAGTTAAATGTCCATGATTTGAGTTATCTCCAATCCCGAAGTATCAGCTGTATGTTACAGCAGACACCCGCTGAGTATGGAGCAGGCTCAACCCGTGAGCACTCTCCGTGCTCCCCTTTCTCGTCTATGACGTACACTTATGTCAATTGTCCAGAAGGGGTTAAAATTCAGCTTGATTGTAAAATATTACAGAAAGAACTAGATAAGCTGGCAGCATAGGCAAAAACATGGCAGATACATTTTAATGTTGATAAATGTAAAGTAAACCACAAAGGCCGTAGAAATAGTATTAATGCATACGCAATAAATGAAATAAAACCGGGGATAACAGAACAAGGAAATGAATGAAGCAGCAGCGTGCATACGACCGCCACTCCATTTAATGTCCTCCTCACTGCGGTCAAGAAGTGAGGAAGAGTGGGGAGTTCTGGACTCTCTTATGGTGATCGGTTGGTCCAGTTCTAGCATGGGACTTAGCATGAATTCCTAAGTGCTAGACCATAAGCAGTATGCAAAATAAATGATTACAATAAAATTTGATTTGTGTTGCATATTACTTCTCGTCTAATAATAGCCAAAGTAGTAATAGTTGTCTTTCAGGGTCACAGAACTGACTGAAGTATGTTCATTATAAGAGAGTAAAACTAGAACCATCTATAGGAGAACTAGAGAGGGTTCAAAGGCGGACGACTAGTTTATTAAATGGGATAGGAGGTGTCACTTACTATGAAAGGCTAGAGAAATTGGGCTTGTTCAGCTTGGAAATAAAAGGCCTTAGGGGTGATCTTATTAACATGTATAACATGTGTGGTCAATACAGAGAACTAGCGCATGGTCTGTTCTTTCCAAGGACTTTACAAAAGACCAGACCACATTCATTGCATGTGGAAGAAAGACTTTCAGACATCAAAAAAGGAATGGGTTCTTTACAGTTAGAGGAGTCAAATGTATGAATACCCTACCCCAAGAGATAGTAATGGCAGATACTATGTCAGCATTTTAAAAAAGGCTAGGTGATTATTTACTGACATATGCCATTGAAGGTTATAACTAATCAAGCAATAAATTACATGTAATTGATTGAGAAAGGTTGAACTTAAACGGAACCTGTCACCAGCATTTCACCTGTTAAACCAAAAATACCCTTTATAATATAATTTTTATGTAACCTATATTTATCTTCTAAGTTGGCTCTGTACCTTTAGTATTCAGTTTTTTAGTGTTGCTGCGCCGTATGCTAATGAGCATAAAAGAGTCATATCTTCGTTCGAAAAGAGTCTCTTCATTCCTCAAGCCCTTCCGAGTTAATCCCACCACCTTACTTTTGATTGACAGCTCCTCGCCTCCCCCCAGCACACACGAAATCTTGCGTCTGCGCATCAATGTCCTGTTATGTTGCATGCGCACAACGGGACACCATAGCGGCGGAAGCGCGGTAACTAGATTTGAGGCCCGGACAAAGCAGGGAAGGGTGTGGGACATTACATGACGGGTAAATGCGTGCTATCTATGACGAGGTTTTGGCATTCAGGGTGGGCCAGTTTTTGGCGGTGGGTGGGCATAAGAAGAGGAACGAACGAGACTGCCGGATTATTACCATAAAAGGCTCAAAATATTTGCAGACCGTTATTTACAGTCAGAGGAGGAGATTAGGAGAGGGGATAACGGCAATGAACTTTTGACAGCAGCGGCCAGCGAGGGGTGAGTAGAGTTCAATAGTTGAAATGCTGGTGACAGGTTCCCTTTAACGGATATGCATCTTTTTTCAACCTAGGTAACTATCTAGTAGCTTTTCTCTGCATTCTAGATTTTGTAATAACAGGGGGTTTTGTTCATATTTTTTATTTTAGCTGTGAAAAGCATTATCAGTAGAAAAGGAATCAGTAGTTGTCAGAACGTTTCTTTTTTTATCCGAGGTGAATTGTGATACGTTGGTTACGCCTCATGCACATGCTGACTATGGCTAGGTACAAGTTATGAGGTGTACAGAGACATAATACAGCACCTATAGAAGTGTATAAGACATTTCTGTATTTTCATATGCCTTTAAATAAAATTGGAGACATACAGAGGTACAGTAGAAACCTAACCAAAGAAATTGTGGTATGCTTTATCAGAGGCTGTATTACGGAGGTATTCTTCCCTACGATTAATGGAGGGGAAAATACATCAATAATATAGAGTCGTGAGCATTGTGGCACATATTTTCATCTGAAGATTATGTTCCGAAAAGAGTGTTTAGCAAGACAGAAAAATTTTCAATATCTGTTATACACATAAAAGTGCGTGTGTGATTCTCTAAGGCACATATCAAACTCTAATAAACTTGTCTGTGTTATTATTACAGAAACATATTATTAATGAGATTAAAGATTACTAAATTATTTATTATGATTAATGCAATTCTCATAGCAAACAATGATAACAGAATAGCAATTTTTTTTTAGTAATAAATGCAAACAAATTAAAAAACCATAACATGTCAGAATTTTTACACAACTTTAAGGCAATTTCAAAATTCTGAACCACCTTTACATAGTTCCTGTCATCTTCATTATTGCTTTAGTATGTCTAGATTAGAAATTATGGAGAAAAAATATAAACTACATGTACAGATACAATTTTACTATTCAGGAGATACAATGATCTCCACTATTAGAGCATAAAGAATAATGGAGGTCAAACAGTAGATGGCGATCTACTGGTAGAACTCAGAGTGGGGATCAGTAGATTGCAATATTAGGCCACTAGACTGTTCAAGACAGAAACGCCAAAACTGCGAATGTCACCTCCCTTTTTGTATTAAATTGCTAATTCCACTCAAACTTTGCTATTAATTGGTTTAGATCTCACATATTCCCTGACAGCTAATATACATTCTAGCGCAGAGAAGAGGAGAGGATCAGCATGGTCGTGATTCAAGAGGCAATGGATGTGGATCAAGTATAGTAAGTAACTAAATGTGGCTAGAATATTATTATGAGAGACATCTAAAAAAGAGACATGCACCGCTTACCACCCTGGTCCCCAGTCACATGACCTAAAGACTTTTCATTCAGGTAGTCAAGAGATCAACCATATTTAACATTTATATATTGTTTCAAATATAGAAGTTATTTGACAGGCTCTATTACTAAGACCATTGAATAAGCATATGGTCTGATGGGAATAATTAAATATATATTTAGACCCAAATGTTGCTGTAATTATTGTTTGTTTTTTTAGGGGATTTAAATATGCAGAGAATATGTAAAAGTTTATGCTATGCTGTTCCAAAAATCTGTGTTGTCACATGCCTGTTGACCTTTTTTGTTTGATATTCCCTTTTCTTCAATACATATTCCCTAGCACTTTAGCTAAACATGCGTAGGGCACATTTATAAACATTCACACTTTTTAATGCAACTGATGTAAATTTATACAGATGTGCTGCATTAAGTGATATATTAGAGCAGAAGGCTTTCAATCCCTTAGATTTTTTTATATTTTCAAAGCCCAAAGATGCACAAAGACACTCTGTCTGTGCTGGTCTGTTTGATTATTTTTAGTTGTTTTTTTTCTTTTTTAACAGCTCCATCAACAGATTGAATTTTAACTTGAATGGGTTGAGTAAGGGTATGTGCACACGATAAGTGTTTTTTACGTCTGAAAAGACAGACTGTTTTCAGGAGGCATTATGCGAGGCATCTGTGACGCTCGTAAATCTTGAGCTGCTCTTCATTGACTTCAATGAAGAACGGCTCAAATTACGTTGCAAAGAAGTGCCCTGCACTTCTTTGCCGAGGCAGTCAATTTACGCGTCGTCGTTTGACAGCTGTCAAACGACGACGCGTAAATGACAGGTCGTCTGCACAGAACGTCGGCAAACCCATTCAAATGAATGGGCAGATGTTTGCCGACGTATTGTAGCCCTATTTTCAGGCGTAAATCGAGGCATAATACGCCTCGTTTATGCCTGAAAATAGGTCGTGTGAACTCAGCCTTATAGTACCAGGCACAGACACACTGATATGTACATCTCTGTGCCTGGATAAATAATAAAGTGGAAGCAGCCGCTAAATTCTGCTGATTGGGGGTCCCAGGGTTCTCAACCAATCATACATTGGTGGATTTTCCAATGAATAGGAACAACCCCTGATGACGAATTGCATTATTCAAAAAAAAGAAACATTTTTACCTTTCCATTGTGAGAACGTCAGAAAACATAAAGACAAATGTGAATGTAGCTATTTGCATTTGAGGTCCAGCACAATGAATTTTGTATTTTTTTTCTGCTTCTATTGGCCATGTTTTCATGCAGTGTAACATAAAATACAATTCACCTGTAACATAATTCAACCTTATAATTATATTTCATGTCAAAATGTAATTTCATGTAAGAACAGCGTTTAAAATAATTCAAGCTTGTGATTATATTTCAAATATAAATATAAATTTTCCATCTTAAACAATGAAATTAAAATTATTAATACAATCATTAATTTGATCTATTGATTAGTCTAGTGGGTAAAGACCATAGTTTTAAATTCATTTTGGAAAATAAACTATGATATACTGAATATTTTTAAGGTATTTGTCAAATGTCAAATTGCTATTTAAAACACCATAAATAATTGATATAACCGGACAATCTCTAAATATTTAGCATAACTGAAACCATTATTTGAATTTGTTAATAGAAGTTTTTCTCCAAAACTCCTAAAATTAAAGGTGAAAGATTCTAAAAGCATAATAATACTACACATATAAGAATACAGAATACAGTAATGTCGTTTCAGTTCAGTAAGTTAATACTTTCTGACACCACTATAAAGATACAAATTTTAATGTGACTTTACAGTTGATGTGTTTTTAAAAAAAATGTGTTTGACAATACTTACCATTTGTTAAAAATCATCAATAGGAAATATCTAAATAAAATGTACAGGTGTACTGCTTGTTTCAGAAGCAGAGCTGAGCTTGTGATTTAGTTCAACTCATCAGGATTATACTTTTTGTTTTCTACGGACCTCGTATGAACTCATGTGCGCTATCATTGCATATGATTGTAACGGAGGTGAGCACGGCCACCATAAGGGCAGTATTGTGCGAATGCAAGCACATCTGAACATTTCATTGTATTATTTAAACTGGGTTTGAACACATCTCTAGCACCCCTTGAAAAAGCTGTATACGCGAAACGCGCTTTGGGGCGCTTCCATTCCACTGGGCCTTTTGAATACTTTTTACACTCATGGGTAAGGCATGCCAGGTCATATATTGTTGTTTGGGACTCCATCCAGATTTAGGTGTGCATTCATTCGGACATCTGCATAGATATGTGCATTAGTACAAACGTTCATGACTATCTTTTAAATCCTGCCATCCTCTTGTCCGTACTTACTGCTTACCTCTTCTGCGTCCACATGGTTTGCTAAAGCTATATGTAACAGCATTGCTTCCCCTTT
Source organism: Rhinoderma darwinii (assembly GCF_050947455.1). Taxonomy (NCBI): domain Eukaryota; kingdom Metazoa; phylum Chordata; class Amphibia; order Anura; family Rhinodermatidae; genus Rhinoderma; species Rhinoderma darwinii. The sequence goes on along the minus strand of NC_134689.1, from coordinate 40,863,130 downwards.
TTTTTTTAGACTTGGCATTACATGTCCTTTATCACTAGTACCATGCACTTCTGACTCTGCATGTATGCATTAATTACTGTGCTATTACTGTGGTATTCATTTGTATAATTATGTGGCCCTTATACAGTCCAATCCTGTTTTTGGATCCTCCGTATATTTTATATTCCCTCATCGTTAAAACTTTGGCAATACAATTGATATTTTCCAAATTTTCTATTTAAATAGTTTCTGACTCCTGTTTCTCAATTGTAAGTTATAATCTTAGATCTGTAGTTTTAGCCACCTGGGGGTGTAAATAAAGAGAAACCATTAACATCATTATTTTATATTCAAATGTACCTTAAAAGTTCACATACTGCTTTTTATCTCCATTGTGTCTTTTGAAAGATAAACAACCCAATATACTAAATTAAATCCTGCAAATGCCACTGGAAAGAGTATTCTTGCATATTGATCTATTTTACTAGTTCCACTTAGAGGACTTGATGACATTCCTAGCTGTGAAAAGTCTGCAGGTGGAGCATCAACTTGAGGACAGTAAGATTCACCATATGACGTTAGATTATCTTCAAGTGACACATTTCCTTGAGAGACCATTGAGTTGATTCTTTTCTTTAAGTTGCAGTTGGAATCGGAATGCTGGAGACATAGCACATAGTATTAGACAGATCACAGTTATATAATTGAAGATCAAACTGAAGAACAGACTATAAGCACCATCTAATAAGTAAAAACCTCATGCTTTATTTCTAAAAAAACAAAATAAAATTGTTACTAATTTTTGATCTTGGGTCTAAAACCATCATGAGACATATAGTACATAAGCATATGATCACATAGTGCAAGACTGTCACAGTAAAATCCACAAGTGAATCCATATGTATTAAACACTTGAGGACACAGCCTATTTTGACCTTCAGGATGCTGCCATTTTTTTCTTTACCATTAATTAACTTTCATATATATATATATATATATATATATATATATATATATATATATATATATTTTTTTTTTTTATTTTTTTTTAAATGACGCCGTTCAATGTATGGTATAAATAACAATTTAACTTTGTTCAACGGATCTTTATGTTTATGCCGATACCAGAAATGTACAATTTTCTTTTAATTAACTTCTTTTGCACAAAAAAGCAATAATCATAGAAGAACATTTTGTATTACATAACTTTTTTATTTTTTTCATTTATGCGGCTTTATGAGAGCTTGTTTTTTGTGGGACAAGTAAATTATTTCAATGGTACCCTTTTGGGGTACATATAGCTCGTTGTTCTGTTTTTTTTTTCATATTGTTTACTATGCAGTATAAATAAAAATTTTACTTTATTATACTAGTCGTTATTAATGTGGCAATACCAAATATGTATAATTTTTCATTTTCACAATTTATGCACTATAAGTGTATTTTTAATGTGAAAAATAACTTTTTTTATTTTAAACCTGTTTTATCATTTTTTATAAACTTTATTTATTTCTTTTTTTTACTACTATTATGAGTCTTGAATGTGTGATCCTCTTATTGCTTCATTAATACCCTACAATAATAACACATATGGTATACCTGGTGGGTATCTTTAGGTCCCCTGCCGCCATGTTAACTTAAGGTGAATTGAATTCACTACGCTTTGCCTTGGAATTTAGGAGCTATGATCTGCATTATATAAATGCTATCTATTTGTTTTATTTTGATATGTTAGTACTTTCAAATTTAACACAGGTATTATTATGTTCTACTTGTATCATAATATATCTGGACCATGGCGAAGCTGCACATGTGAGTATGCATTTGGCTATGTTTAGTTATTATACCTTTTGTCTAAAACATATATATTTATATATTTGTATAAAATTATATGAATTCCAATAAGTTTAGTTATGTTTCAGTACTGCACTTATTATTTATAATATTTATAATAGTATATTTACAATAGCATCTACAGTATATCATAAAATGACACTTTTATACATACATGTATATTAATCCCACTGAGTTTACTAAAATGTATTATTTATAACTTATTATAACATTTATAAATTGTAACTTTATGGGGTTGTATGCGCTATTTTTGTTGATGTTACTTTAAGTATTATCCTTAGGACAAAGATGTTATTGTAAGAAAAATATATTTCTTGATTTAATAATTTGCAAATTTAATGCAGCGCATAAATTTCCCTAATGATTGGGTTCAATGTTTCGGATTATTGGGTTATTTTTTTTACATAAACTATACTGTTATTGGTAACATACTGTCTCTCACTAGTTTATTATCATATTGTACATGTGCTGTCAATTTGTATAATTTTATAAATATTTTTTGCACAACTGCATATACATTAATATTGTTATTTAACCACTTCCCGCTTCATACAGTTTTGACCTTCATGACAGAGCTTCATTTTTCTAATCTGACGTGTCAGTTTATGTGGTTATAACTTTGTAGTGCTTTTACTTATTCAAGCGATTCTGAGATTGTTTTCTTGTGGTACATTGTACTTTATGTTAGTGGTAAAATTTGGTCGACACTTTCAATGTTTATTTGTGAAAAACACCAAAATTGTTAGAAAATTTGGAAAAATTAGAATTTTTCTAAAATTAAATGTATCTGCTTGTAGGACAACTAGTTATTTCACACATAATAGTTACTAGTTAATATTTTCCATATGTCTACTTTATGTTGGCTTCATTTTTTAAACATCTTTTCAAAAGACTATTTTTTTAGGGACCAGTTCAGTTCTGAAGTGGCTTTGAGAGGCCTACATATTAGAAACCCCCATAAATCACCCCATTTTAAAAACGGCACCCATTCAAGTATTTAAAACAGCATTTATTAACCTTTTGGCATTTCATAGGAATGAAAGGAAAGTAAAGGTGAAATTTTAAAAATTCATTTGTTTTGCAGATATTAAATTTGAATCCTTATATTCTGTAACACAGCAAGTGTTAACAGGGAAACACAACTGAATATATATTACCCTGATTCTTACGTTTTTAGAAATATCCCATATGTGGTACTTGACTGGAACACAGTTTTCAGAAATGAAGGAGCACCTTGTGGATTTTTGGGGCCTTCTTTATATTAGAATATAACTTAGGCACCATGACAGGTTTAAAAAGGTCAAAACATAGGGAAAACCCAAAAAAAGACACCATTTTTGAAATTACACTCCCCCCCCCCCCCACAAACACCAGGGAATTCATATAGAGATGCTGTGAGCATTTTGACCCTTACAGGTGTTTTATAGATTTATAAGAATTTGGCCATAAAAATGAAAAAATAATTTACTTTCAATAAGATGTAGATTTAGCTAAAAAAAAATATTACTGTAGTGAGCATTTAGACCCCACAGGCGTCTTTCTGAAATTAATACGCAGTGGATGATGAGTGAAAATTGCCATTTTTCCACTGATCAGCCATTTTGCCGCACAATATATTGTGCCTAGCTTGGAGAATCTAAACCCATAAATTGTTAAGTGCGTTCTCCCGGGTAAGGCAATGCCTTAAATGTGGTGGACGTAAACTGCTGTTTGGGCATACTGTATGGCTTAGAAAAGAAGGACCGCCATTTGAAGCGTGGATTTTGCTTGGTAGTAGTTTTGTTTGAAGTTTTACTGGTATTTCAGTTTATAATGTGGGGGCATATGCAATCTGTGCGAAGTACATGAGGGCATAATAAGAGGGTATAATAATGGGGTAAAGAATACAATTATCAATAAATGTGTGGCACGCTCTGAAGCAATCCGTTATGCACAGGCCGTTTGTCACACTAATAAATGGTGTCCTTTCTTATCCCCCTATTTTAGCACTCTGCACCTTTTTGGAAGCTTTCCTCCTTTGTAGTTTTGGAAATTATGCTGGGAAGGGTTGCCTTGGTATAATATGGGTGCCCTCGCTTCCAGCAGACGTGCTATGTCCCTTCCCTTCCTGTTTCCCTCAGGGTTGCACATCGAGATGTTTTTTCATCACCGCATTACTACTGCAATAACTTTTTAATTTTTCGTTGATGGAGCTGTCTGAGGGCTTGTTTTTTTGAGAGACAAGCTCTAGATTTTATTGGTACCATTTTGAAACACATGCAACTATTTGATCACTTCATTTTTTTGAAGAGGAAATGATCAAAAACAAGCAATTTTGGAATAGTTGTTTTTTTACATACATAGTGCAGTGTATAAGAGCTGTCTGTCATACACTGACAGCAAACTTATGAGTACCTGCCGGAAGCGGGTCCTCATGGGCTTCGATACTTGGCAGACCCACAGGACATTGTTAGGCCTCCGGTTGCCGTGCCAACCATCGGCACACCAGCAATTGCGTAGCTGGGGTGACGATCGCTTAAAAACCCCTCAGATGCTGCAATCGCTATTGGGCACAGCATCTGAGGTGTTAGTCGGCCGTATCGGAGACTAGCTCCGGTCTTGGCCATTACAGCAGGTTGTCAGTTGTAACATACAGCTCCACAACCTAACTGTACTGCGGTTTGCGAGATCCACTTCCCGACATCACTGTATATATACGGAGCATGTCCGGAAGGGGTTAATATTATTGTAAGACTACTATGTGATATTTTTGTTACTGATTATTTTTGCAGGATTAAAGTTAGGCTTCGTTCACATCTGCATTTTGGCTTCCGTTCTAGCGGATCTGTCAGAGGAACAGAAGAACGGAAATAAAGTTTCAGTCAAAATACCCATTGATTTCAATGTGCTCAGTTATGCTCTGTTCCGTCAGGTTTCTGTTTTTTGGACTGAAACAATAGCGTAGTCTGCTGCACTATTTTTTCCGTCAAAAATTACGAAAACTTGGTGGAAAGGAGCTTTCTGTTTTTCCTTTAACATTGAAGTCAATTGATGACGGATACAAATGGATATGCCTTCCGTTTTTGTATCCATTATGCATTACGTTTAATGGATCCGTTTTTTTAAATGCCAATGCGCAGAATGAAAATGACAAAAAAATGATAAATAAAAAATACTGAAAAAAACAGACCTGTTAAAAACGGAGCATAACGGATGCCAAACTGAAACAAATGGAAGGTAAAATGTCAGTTTTTTTGACAAACCTGCAAAGGGATTTCTCAAAAAAAGGAATATTTTACCTTCCGTTGCTTTCAGTCAGTCATCCGTTATTGTATCCGTGTTTTTAATTTAGACGGATCTGCTAAAACGGAAGGCACAAAGCAGATGTGAACGAAGCCTTAACAGCATCACTTTCTGTTGGGGCCAGAAATTATCTATTTTTTGTTTACGCTGACGCTTTGTACAGTATATATTTCTGAAAGGTTGTTTACACGCATGCACTTACATTTTATATATATATTTGGAGATGCACCATTACTTTACTATGAGTTGGCAAACTTTTTATGCATGCGCTGAAACTTTATATAAACTCATGGTTGTTGTTGGATGTTAAATTTGGTGCCCTTTTAGATACTTCTTCATAACTTTATACCAGCTCTTGGTTGGCTTACTTTAGACCACTTTTTTTGTGCCAAAATGTTAGCTCAATTTTGTGCTTCTTAAGCCCCTTTCCCACTAAGCGACACACTTTTGCCAGACAAGTTGAAAACATCTGCTCTTGTTGGCGCATTTCAGTGATAAATATTAAATCTGCTCTACTGTGTTTATTTTCTTCCTTTGTAAGTGTGCCGTTACTTTGTATTATCTGCACATGTGTGGTTTGTATGATGGGAAACTTATTTAGTTTCCAATGTTTAAATTAATTTGGTGTGATGTGCACGTACGCTACTTACCCGCCATGGTCCTGCTCAGTATACATTTCCAGAAACCGGAAATAGTGAAAATATCCAGAAAATAAGGTAATTAATTGTATCTGTTTTCTATTTGTTAATATTTGTTAATAATTTATGTGTAAATGTATTTATGTTTGTATAGATAACCATCCCTGACGAAATTACGTCAGGCAGCGATACGCATTTGGGACCTTTTTCTGCAGTACTACTGGGTATACTTTTTGCATTGTGTCTTTCATACTTTTGGACTTTGGGTGTCCTCTTTTCATAGTGGTATCTGGGGGTCACATTATTTATTTATTGTTTCTATTCTTACAGTCATTAGGCATTTCATATGCAGTATAACACACATTCTTATTTCAATCTAACTAACATGGTGTTTATGGAATATTATCTTGGATGAATTATTTATTTATGCATTCATGCAATATTCTGTCTGACCTTTTGTTTTTCTGAATGACTTATCAGGAGTCTGTACTGCTGTGGTACCATTTTCATTCAGGGTGGGCCATTTATATGGATACACCTAAATAAAATGGGAATGGTTGGTGATATTAATTTCCTGTTTGTGGCACATTAGTATATGGGAGGGGGGAAACTTTTCAAGCTGGGTGTTGACCATGGCGGCCATTTTGAAGTCGGACATTTTGTATCCAACTTTAGTTTTTTCAATGGGAAGATGGTCATGTGACACATCAAACTTATCGAGAATTTCACAAGAAAAACAATGGTGTGCTTGTTTTTAACGTTACTTTATTCTTTCATGAGTTATTTACAAGTTTCTGACCACTTATAAAATGTGTACAAAGTGCTGCCCATTGTGTTAGATTGTCAATGCAACCATCTTCTCCCACTCTTCACACACTTATAGCAACACCGCAGAAGAAATGCCTCCCGATCTGACCCCCTTAGACTTTTATCTTTGGGGTCATCTGAAGGCAATTGTCTATGCTGTGAAGATACGAGATGTGCAGCAACTGAAACTACGGATACTGGAAGCCTGTGCTAGCATTTCTTCTGCGGTGTTGCTATCAGTGTGTGAAGAGTGGGAGAAGAGGGTTGCATTGACAATCCAACACAATGGGCAGCACTTTGAACACATTTTATAAGTGGTCAGAAACGTGTAAATAACTCATGAAAGAATAAAGTAACGTTAAAACCAAGCACACCATTGTTTTTCTTGTGAAATTCTCGATAAGTTTGATGTGTCTTCCCATTGAAAAAACTAAAGTTGGATACAAAATGGCTGACTTCAAAATGGCCGCCATGGTCAACACCCAGCTTGAAAAGTTTCCTCCCTCCCATATACTAATGTGCCACAAACAGGAAGTTAATATCACCAACCATTCCCATTTTATTTAGGTGTATCCATATAAATGGCCCACCCTGTATAATGCATTCCTGGTGTATCTACATTTTAAGGGCATGCTCAGACGTGGCGGAATTGCTGTTGAATTCCGCTGCGGACAATCTGCAGTGGTAATCCACAGCAGACATTTTTTCCATTGATTTCTATACCTTTTTAGTTAACTTTGTTCAGACGTTGCTGAAAATAACAGCGCGGAATTTAGGCTGCGGTGCAGAATTTTCACTTCGCAGCATGCACAGTATGTTGTGGAGAAGCAGCGGATTTTCACTGCAGATTTCAGCATTTGCAATGCATAGGCCGAAATCTGTGGCAAGTCCACTGTGATATCCCCAATGTCTGAATTACCTGTCAAATATGCAAATGTTGCTGCAGATTTCGTTGCGTAATTGCCACGAATTTGCAGTAACATTTGCATCGGAAAAATTCTGCCACGTCTAAACAGGGCCTAAGGGCATATTCAGACATGGCGGAATTGCAATTGAATAACGCGGCGGACGGTCCGCAGTGGAATTCTGCAGCAGCCGTTTTTTACATTTGTTTCTATACATTTTTAGGAAACTTAGTTCAGACGTTGTGGAAAAAAACTGCGGAATTTAGGCTGCGGTGCAGAATTTTCCCTCCGCAGCATGCTCATTATGTTGCGGAGAAGCAGTGGAATTTCACTGCGGATTTCAGCATTTGCATTGCAAAGGCTGAAATCTGCAGCTAGTCTGCTGTGATACCCACAACGTCTGAATTACCTGTCAAATATGAAAATGTTGCAGCAAATTCGAAAAGAATGTGCAGCAACATTTCCAACTGAAAAAATCTGCCACGTCTGAACATGGCCTAACTCTATTTAATGAGCTATGGATTTTGAAACAGAGTTTTTCATTTATTTATTTGTATTTCTAGGTGTGCACATCTGCTTCATGTGTTCTGTATGTTATGTTTAACACATTTGCAGCACCCCAGGTTGTATTATTAATGGTGCCCGTTTACCATTATCATGAATAAATCTACTTGTTACATTTCATTTGTATTAGTTCATTTTAAGATTAATTTTACTGAATTTGAAGATTTTGTCGGAGAAGAAAATGAATGTGAAACATCCACACATACTGTCCCCCAAAAATTATTTACCTTCATGCTTTGTCTTAGTTACCAATAAATTGTTCAATGAATAACCAAATGTCTTTCTAATTATGTGATCTCAGTTGTTCTGGGTCTATCTGCTGTGTTCTAAAGTGACTAGCAATGAATAATTGGATTGTTTGGCAATCTAAGATAGTTTTCTGGCCTACAGTATTTTTTATTATTATTTTCCAAGTTCAGCCTTGGGACCATCTGTGGCCCGTAGTTCTATTACATTTTTTTGTGGACCGTAATGCACATTGAACAATAGAAATGATCAGTATTTGTGAATAATTATACTACAGGCTTTGACCGGTTTCATTTGAATTACGGGCTCAGCAAGCATGATTTCTATAGCTATTTATGTGGTTTCAAATTATTTTTCATTTTGAAATCTAGCATGCTCTAGATTTTCCATTTTTGAGGCTTTTTCCATGCTGACATCCATTTAAAAAAAAGAACACACATAAATGTTGCTATAATATCAGTTCGGTCTTGTTTACACAGAGCTATTTTGGTTAAATTTTTAATACTTTTATATTTTTCTTCCAGCCGGATTTACGATTAAATTCTACAGGATTTCTTTTGAAAATCCACTCATGGCTTTAAAAACAAAAGAAAATAAAAAAAGCACACATGCAAAAATTTCTACTTTAGTATCAGTTAAATAAAACATGCATGTAGCGGAGATGCAATACCGCAAACAATCTGTGGACAGGTGTGGCACTGTTTTTAGAAGAAAGCAGCCATGTTTTTCTAATCGTGGACCACTGGTTTTTTATTATTTATTTATTTTAGGTTCCACTTTTGGTATGGGCAAAATAAGGCTACCTTCACACTATAATATGTTTTCCTTCTCATTTGTACTAAGATCTGTTCCCAAGGGTGTACGGAGGAACAGATTTCCCAAACCTAGTTTAAGGGCAGGCTATGAGATCTATAGTTAAGTGGAACGACAGGATCACAGTGATGCGGCCATAATATGGATGCTAAAAGTTAGGCTGTACTATGACTGTGTGAAACTAACATCATGCTAAAGAAGTATGTTGGATGTGTCATTTCCATTTATATAGATATATTCATAAATATAGTGCCAGAATTTGTTCTTTGGATAGTATGGATAAATCTACTTTTTTTTTTTTGTACTTTTAATACAAATATGTGCCGAATAGAAAAAAGAAGAGACTTACTCAGAACAGTTTACTCCAAGGACCTGCTCAGTAACACCTGTAGCATTTTATAACAACCCATGGGGCGGTCACAGTTAAGTAATGTGACCATATCCTCGCATTGCTCTAGCGCAGTACTGACAAACTTTTAATGAAGGCAAACCTTACCGTGACAATCTCTCCTTCTGCTGTTGCTGTTACAGTCACAGCTGCTAGCGCAGATTCTTTAGCTGCTTTTATCATTGCTCGTTGACTTTGTCGATTGGTAAAATAATTTACTGCAGCAAACTCTATGAGTGCAGAGAAGACAAAGGCGAAGCAGACAGCTATGAACCAATCCATTGCAGTTGCATAGGACACTTTTGGAAAAGAGTGTCTTGCACTAATACTTAAAGTGGTCATTGTTAGAACCGTTGTAATTCCTTGAAAATAAAATGAAAGAATATACTGGGTCAGCATTTTATAAATAATTGGTTTACTGTCACAATAAATGTAATAAAATATAAATTAATAATATCTATACTTCAAAAATTTATCATTTTAAGGAGTATGATGATGCCAATATTTTATCCTTAAAAAAAAAAAAAAAAAAAAAATATATATATATATATATATATATAAAAGTCCAAATACAATGTCAGCCGCACAGCCTTGTAAATTATAGGTGGGTGCTGATCTGCCCAGGTCAGGGCTAACAGACCTGCTGTAGTAGAATCCAAAAATCAGGCAGCACTCCAAGGTATAAGCAAGGTAGAAAAAGGTGCTTTATTGGTCCATATACACACACGACGTTTCAGCTCAACACAGGAGCCTTTCTCACTTGAGAAAGGCTCCTGTGTTGAGCTGAAACGTCGTGTGTGTATATGGACCAATAAAGCACCTTTTTCTACCTTGCTTTTACCATGGAGTGCTGCCTGATTTTTGGATTCTTCTATATATATATATATATATATATATATATATATATATATATATATATATATATTTGCCATTAGGGAATATCAGTTTTGAGTCATTTTTGGCTTCTGAGATAATTTATCACAGCAGACATTTCTTACATTGATATTAAAAAAATATTATTCAACTTGGAGTCTCCGAGATTCCTATTGCATCAGGACTCACCTTTGATGTCTACAACTACATGTTCTCTTTAGTGTTTATCCCCTGAGACTGCTGTTCAAGGTGTTTTTCTCTTCTCTTACTGATCCCTTTTCCCCCTACACCTGAAGACGACTGATTTGTATTTCTCATGGAGATCTTCTATACAGTGTAATTTTTATTTTACTTTCTCCATTTAAATGTGCTGACCACACATTTATTACTGTTCCCCTTTCTCTTCTTCCTCTCCGTGCCCCTTACAATTTAATTGAAAAAAAAGAAACACACTGTTGATTAAAAAAATAATAATAATCCCATTCACATAATGACAATGAAATTCATTGGCCATGATGGGTTTTAGCAAGGTCTTACTATGATTTCACTGCTACCTGCTAACCTACAGATAGTAGAAGAACCAGGGACATCACTGCAGCATCAGGCTACACAGGGTTTGTTTGTAGTCTGTAACCATGAAGACAAATAAGTCAGCATGGTAGCTGTATACATAGAATAGTAAAATATTTTTATCAAGACTATTTGCAAACTTACAAAAATACTGAAAGAGGCATCAATCCAATGAGTTTTTAAAAAAAAAACAAAAAAAAAACCTTAAAATATTTATTATCTGTTATTTATGTATTTTGCAATGTTGTACAGTAAATCTATTGGAATCAGTCCCTTTTCTATGGAGGAAGAGTGATCACCAGCTCGTTGACTTGGGTATACACTTGGGTTACCTTTTTTGTATCAGTTAGCCGAAATATGTCTTTCAAGTGTATGAGAAGATTGGAGAAACAATATAAAACCCCAGCATGGGTACATTACTAGTCTAAGATTCATACCAGCAACAGTCCTTGCTGGAACCGATTCTTTGTTGATCCAAAACACAACTTGAGACAAGACAACAGTCATGCTGCATGGGATGTATGTATGGATGATGTAATACCCTATTTTCCTTCGTAGATAGAACAACACAACTTGCTGAGAATATTCACCTATAACAGATAAGCAATGGATGACAAATGAGTGGTGACATGGATGTTATGGAAACACCATTGAACACAAGTCATACCAAAAACTGTCCTAGCTGGAACAGATTCCTTGTTGATCCAAAAAGAAACCTGGGAAAGAATGACGGTCATTATGCAAGGGATATAGGTTTGTATCATAAAATAGCCCATTTTTCTTTGCAGATGGAAGTGTACCGTCATTACAATATATTCACCTGTTGATAAGAAATATAGAGTCACAATGATTTTAATAATCTCAAATAGAATATTTTAATTACTAACAAATTATGTTATTCTAAAAAGACACCTGAATCAACTTCCACTTAGTCCTCATGCACAGGTAAAGGAGGCTGAATGGTGGCACTTGAAGTCCCTGCATTATGGATCCATATTATGGACCCCTAGTCACTCTGTAAGCTGCTATATAGTGCACTCTTCAATGCTTTATTTTGGAAAGATCAATACTTCTGCAGGAGCATACCTCTGTAATATGGCTTCTGAATTCTGATAGAACATGGTGCAAATCTCCATATGAAAAAATACCATGTTATGGTAGAGTAGGGCACTACAGAAGTCTTTGCGGGCCCTGTTACGATTCCATACAACTCAAGAAGCTTTAGGGAGCTGCAATACAACAATGTTCATAAGGCCTTAGATTATATTTTTCTGTATTATATATACTAGTCCTTCTCAATGAATTAGAATATCATCAAAAAGTTAATTTATTTCAGTACTTCAATTCAATAAGTGAAACTCATATATTGCATAGATTCATTACACACAGAGTGATCTATTTCCAGCATTTTTTTTATTTTAATGTTGATGATTATGGCTAATAGTTAATGATAAACCCAAAATTTTGTCTCTCAGAAAATTAGAATATTAAAAAAAGCCAAATTTCTAAAATGATTTTTAAATACTGAAATGTTGTCCGACTGAAAAGTATGTACAGTATATGCACTCAATACTTGGTCGGGGCTCCTTTTGCGGCGTGGCATTGAGGCGATCAGCCTCTTTCACTGCTGATGTGTTATGGAAGTCCAGGTTGCTTTGATAGCGGCCTTCAGCTCATCTGCATTGTTGGGTCTGGTGTCTCTCATCTTTTTCTTGACAATACTCTATGGGGTTTAGGTCAGGTGAGTTTGCTGGCCAATCAAGAGCAGTGATACTGTGGTTATTAAACCAGGTATTGGTACTATTGGCAGTGTGGGCAGGTGCCAAGTACTGCTGGAAAATGAAATCAGCATCTCCATAAAGCTTGTCAGCAGAGGGAAGCATGAAGTGCTCTAAATTTTCCTGCTAGACGGCTGCGCTGACTCTGGACTTGATATAACACAGTGGACCAACACCAGCAGATGACATGGCTCCCCAAACCATCACTGACTGTGGAAACTTCACACTGGACCGCAAGCAACTTGGATTGATGCCTCTCCACTCTTCCTCCAGACTCTGGCACCTTGATTTCCAAATGAAATGCACAATTTACTTTCATCTGAAAACAGGACTTTGGACCCTGAGCAACAGACCATTGTTTTTAAAGGCTTAGGAAACCTTTGCTGGTGTTTTGTGCTGATTAGCTGATTAGAGTGTGACATCATGAGTCTACAATCTTCAACTTTTACCCAATATTCTCATTTTCTGAGACACTACATTGTAGGTTTTCATTAACTGTTAGCCATAATCATCAACATTAAAATAAATAAAATGCTGGAAATAGATCACTCTGTGTGTAATGAATCTATATAATATATGAGTTTGACTTTTTGAATGGAATTACTGAAATAAATTAACGGTTTGATGATATTCTAATTCATTGAGAAGGACTAGTATATACACTACCGTTCAAAAGTTTGGGGTCACCCAGACAATTTTGTGATTTCCATGAAAACTCACACTTATATTTATCAAACGAGTTGCAAAATGACTAGAAAATATAGTCAAGACATTGACAAGGTTAGAAATAATGATTTTTATTTTAAATAATCATTTTCTCCTTCAAACTTTGCTTTCGTCAAAGAATTCTCCATTTGCAGCAAATAAAGCATTGCAGACCTTTGGCCCTCTAGCTGTTAATTTGCTAAGGTAATCAGGAGAAATTTCACCCCATGCTTCCAGAAGCCCCTCCCACAAGTTGGATTGGCTTGATGGGCACTTCTTGCGTACCATACGGTCAAGCTGCTCCCACAACAGCTCTATGGGGTTGAGATCTGGTGACTGCGCTGGCCACTCCATTACAGATAGAATACCAGCTGCCTGCTTCTTCCCTAAATAGTTCTTGCATAATTTGGAGGTGTGCTTTGGGTCATTGTCCTGTTGTAGGATGAAATTGGCTCCAATCAAGCACTGTCCACAGGGTATGGCATGGCGTTGCAAAATGGAGTGATAGCCTTCCTTATTCGAAATCCCTTTTACCTGGTACAAATCTCCCACTTTACCAGCACCAAAGCAACCCCAGACCATCACATTACCTCCACCATGCTTGACAGATGGTGTCAGGCACTCTTCCAGCATCTTTTCAGTTGTTCTGCGTCTCACAAATGTTCTTCTGTGTGATCCAAACACCTCAAACTTCGATTAGTCTGTCCATAACACTTTTTTCCAATCGTCCTCTGTCCAATGTTTGTGTGCTTTTGCCCATATTAATCTTTTCCTTTTATTAGCCAGTCTCAGATATGGCTTTTTCTTTGCCACTCTGCCCTGAAGGCCAGCATCCCGGAGTTGCATCTTCACTGTAGACGTTGACACTGGCGTTGTGCGGGTACTATTTAATGAAGCTGCCAGTTGAGGACCTGTGAGGCGTCTATTTCTCAAACTAGAGACTCTAATGTACTTGTCTTGTTGCTCAGTTGTGCAGCGGGGCCTCCCACTTCTCTTTCTACTCTGGTTAGAGCCTGTTTGTGCTGTCCTCTGAAGGGAGTAGTACACACCGTTGTAGGAAATCTTCAGTTTCTTGGCAATTTCTCGCATGGAATAGCTTTAATTTCTAAGAACAAGAATAGACTGTCGAGTTTCACATGAAAGTTCTCTCTTTTTTTAGCCATTTGGAGAGTTTAATCAAACCCACAAATGTAATGCTCCAGATTCTCAACTAGCTCAAAGGAAGGTCAGTTTTATAGCTCCTCTAAACAGCAAAACTGTTTACAGCGGTGCTAACATAATTGCACAAGGGCTTTCAAGCGTTTTCTAATCATCCATTAGCCTTCTAACACAGTTAGCAAACACAATGTACCATTAGAACACTGGAGTGTTGGTTGCTGGAAATGGTCCACTATACACCTATGTAGATATTGCATTAAAAACCAGACGTTTGCAGCTAGAATAGTCATTTAGCACATTAACAATGTATAGAGTGTATTTCTGATTAATTTAATGTTATCTTCATTGAAAAAAACTGTGCTTTTCTTTCAAAAATAAGGAAATTTCTAAGTGACCCTAAACTTTTGAACGGTAGTGTATATTCTGTATATTATATCTTATGCCATAAACAATGACATTAGAACCTATATGTTTTACAAATTGTACTGGTAATGTTTTTGAAATTATATATCTTTCTTATTTATTTTTTTTCAAAGAGATGTAAAAGTTCTCGTTATTGGCTCAAGGAGTCATAAATGTTATTCAGCAGCTATTGATTGTAGCCCAAATACACTGGGAAATTGAAGAATTATATTCAATTTAGTATTATAGCTTGCTAACTAATCATATTAAACTACTATGTAGTCATAAAGCAGAAGAAGCATTGGCAATAAACATTTTATGTATCTCTATATAGACATGAAAACATGAGAATATACCGCATACCGGATTTCTAAAATGCACAGCTTTAACACATATATTTATCAAGCATATGATTCTATGAGTGTTATTATCCATTTTGCACTACAGCAATGCTGCAGAACTATTTTTATATTGCACGGTTACTAAATAAGATTTGTTACTGGATGGCTTTTTGATGATAGATTTATTATTTTCAGGGAATGTGTCATCTGCATGTTTTACTAATCAAAACTATATAACGTAAAATATTATTTTTTATAGTGTTTTTATTTTCTGATTGTATATTTTTTATTCTGTACATGATTATATGGGCAGCCATCCTGACAGAGCTACTGCTCTGTGAGAGATTTGCTTTACAGCAGCCCCATGGACATAGGATACCTCAGTTAGCACATGACCTATTGGCTTCTGTGTTGTGGGCATGCTCTATGACATGTTAAGAGGTCACTTTGCTGGGAGGGTTTGGAAGTGGGCTGTCCCAATCAACTATTGTCAAGGGTTATGTTACTTGCCTTTAGATTTATAATAACTTCTCGGTGCAAAATGCAACACATTTATGGCGCTAACCATATTACAACTGACACTCTGCTGCAATGTCCAGGATTGGAAGATAACTGTAGAATCTAAGTGGTTAGACAGAGACAGGGGCTCATCCCTTTGGTGCTCCCTCCTGTCGCAATTGCAGGGTGCCCATGGTAGCTGGGGTCCTAAAAAAAAGTCCCCAGATCTACAATGTGTGGATGCCTATAAAGCCTTGAAGAAAGTGTGTTTATTTGTTCATTTCTCCTACAAAAAAGGAATAAAAGTTAAACATTAAGTCATATGTACCTCAAAAGGCAATGAAAATTAGAAGTCGTTCTGTACAAACAAGCCCTTATAAAGTTCAGTTGATTGTAAAAAAGTCATAGAACTCAGAGTATAATGACACAACCACAAATAATTTTTTACAAATAAATATTTTACTGCGCAAAAATAATAAAACCAAAATCGATATAAATTTAGTATAGCCAATCGTAATCCTGCCTGTGATGATAATGAGATGATTGCTGAAATTGATCTTTACAAAATAGGAAGTGTAAGCCCATTGTGAGGCTACGTGACTAGTCTTAGAACTGCAAGATTATTTTTATTTAAATAGTGACATTGAAAATAGAAACATAAAATGTACTATATCATGTCATTTTTTGAGGATTAAATCCCTTTAAATTACCTGTATTAGACTTCATTGTTTCACTGGAAACTGTTTGTCCAACAAGATCATACTGTAGAAGACTTGAAGACTCTTCTGGCACCTCAACTGAGTACAGAGGGCCTTTTTTCCATGTGTAAATAATTTCACTCTTGGGATAGGCATCTGTGTAGGAGAAATAATAATAACTGCATTATAATGCTAAGACGTTGCATGAAACATTATTAATAACATTATAATGCGAAGAACTACATATGCTGACATATTTTAGGCTATTTAAAAAGTTATATAACTAATAAATATTTACATTGGCAAAAAAAAGCATCAGGGAAAAGGACCAAATATAAGAAACTAATATAATTAAATAAGTAAATTTACAGACCTGAACCTCAAAGACTTCCTTTGGGCTAGAAACTCTGACCTTCTAACTCATGAGTTAGAAGGAAAAGTCCAATGCCTGTATAAGTATCGCAATGGTACCTATAATGCCTGTAGATTTTCAACAAAAATTTAGAAGAGGCATGGTTGGTATGCCTGAGGAATGTATAGCCCAAAAAAATGTCATCAATCTGGTATGCTTCTATGGATTGAATGCAAAGTTTATTTCATTTATTTTCTGGTTTCCCCCTAAATATTTGCATTTAGAAAGATTGTTTCAGCTTGATAGTCTTGCTACCCTGTTTTCTTTTAAGGGGGTCTTCGCATCTTGGAGATTTATGGCACATCCACAGGATATACCATAAATGGCCGATGATGATAATCTCTAGAACGGGGCCCCCTAAACCCTGTTTTACCTTGTTCGGCTCCCGCTATTTCCCGGCCCCTTCCTGATTAGGTGGTATGGAGTTACAGAAACAGTGTAGCATGGTGAGCTATGCTGTTTCCAGAACTCAGGAGCTACAGAAACAGCATCGTTTGCGGTGCTACACTGTTTCCATTAAATTCTTTGGGAGTTACGTAAACAGCGTAGATCAGCGAGCTCATCTGTTTCGTAACTCCCGACCACCTAATTAGGAAGTGGCCGGGAAGCAGCAGGAGCCGAACAAGGTATAACGGGGTTTAGGAGGCCCTGTTCTAGGGATAGGTGCGGGTTCCAGAGGTGGGACCCGCATCTATCGCACATTTATGCCATATCCTGTGGATATGTCATAGTTGACCAAGATGGGAAAAACCATTTAAGCTACCAGGACCAGTTCTAAACTAGAGCATACTGTATGTGTAAAACTATCTGCACATATAAATCCATAATAAAGAAATAGAGAAAAAAACAAAACAGATCATATCAGATAATAGTTTATCTAATCTGATCTAACAGAACTAATCTTTTTAATCTTTTATATCCATGATTGATTCTGTTTAAACAAAAGCTATAAAACCAGTGTGAACCGAGCCTAATCCAGAGGCTTTCTGGAAGCCATGACTTCAGTGTGGACAGAGCCTGGATAGTATAATTAAAATAAATAAAAAATGAAATAGAAAAATATTTAAAAGTATATGCTAAAAAGATGTATTATATTTCATTTACATTTTTAAAAACCAGGTGTACATTTGGTCCTAGCATTGCAACACTGAAAATATAGATCGTTATAGTTGTTTCAGAATGAAATGCGCATTTACTTTACTTACAGCTGCCAAACTTCAGTGGGCATGCATGTCCATCCATAGGAAAATTCATTAACCTCATAGGGCATTCTGCTTTGATTGTCAACCTGGAATAAAGATAATGATGGAATTACTAATATTGCTCTTTTAGGTCATTGCTATTAATTTACTACCTTTCTGTGTTTATAATTGTAAATATTCATTCAGCATTATTGTACGTGTGGCCGCTATTTTGTTGCTCAATGGGTCAACAGTTACACTGGTATAAATCCAGAATTCCATTGTCATTCCCTGTTTAGTATGGTTATTATAATTCAGAAACGTATAACACATAATGCCAAAGAAACTTACAATCTATACATTTTACTGAAAGTTCCACATTTTCTTGAACAAGTGCACAAAAATGTAAGCTAGGGTTTTTCTTCAGTTCAAAGAATTCTAAGGAACCACAATAATTCTTATATTGCTTTAGGAAATACAGTAAGGTTTATGTATGTATCAGAGGTGTGAATAGGTGGCACTTAAAGGAATTTAGACCACCTCTTTAAAAAAGGAGCCACTTCTGTGGCTGTCGTTACCCCCGCAACCCTGCCAAAATTTTGCCAGGCAGGCAGTGTAGTATTACATGGAGGCCATTCAAATAAACGACTGTTCGTAATATATCATCGACTCAAGTCTACCAGAATGGGAAACACTTTAACAGAGTGGCGCTCTGTTCTGCTTTATACAAGGGGTGCAGAGTGGGTAACCCCCTCTATGACATCTAATAATTTTCTTGAGACAACCAATTTAAACATTTATCATTATCCAAAGAACACATTTTTAATTTGTAGGAACCTCACTGATGGTACCCACAGTAATATCTATAAAAGGTGACCCGTACCGCCCTATTCACGCCAATCCATTTGTTTGAAAGAGGGTAGGAGAAAATGGAAATGATGGCTTCACTGATATAGTCTTTTGGAGGTATTACAGCTGCTTTCCTCTACTCTAAGGCCGACCAGCTTACTGTAGATGGGAGTCCCCTGTTCTAGTCATCAGTGGGGATCCCAGCAGTCAGCTGTTACTTTTACTCCCATCACAGAATATTTGCTAACAAGTGGGGAAAACAAACCAGAGGTCAATATCCCCCCTCTCATTTACAAGTGATTGTCATGGCCTGACTCATGATGGTGAGATAAAAAGGCATGAACAAAAGAATGGAAAACTCTTTTTGAAAAAAGTGCATGTTTCATTAGAAATATGGGTTTGTCAGTTAATGATATGAGTAAATCCTAAAATTGTAATAAAATAAATATCTAATAAATAAGATTTGTATCAACCCAATGTGCAAAAAATTTGAATTGCATCAATGCATGTTATATTTTTAGATAGATTAGTGGATATCTACGTATATATTTCTGAAGATGCTCCCCTTATTTCTCTAAAAGAATATTAAAATATGACAAAAATCCCCCATTTTAGCAAATTCTGGATTAAAACGCCGTTTAGTATCAGGGTATGTGCATACGACAGCGCAAAATTCGTCTTAAATTGCAGAGCTGAATTTCAGACATTTTTGCATGTACTCGCGTTTTTCGCGGCGTCCAGTACGGACGTAATTGGAGCTGTTTTTCAATGGAGTCAATGAAAAACGGCTCCAATTACGTCCCAAGAAGTGTCCAGCACTTCTTTGATGCGGGCGTAATTTTACGCGCCGTCTTTTGACAGCGACACGTAAAATTACAGCTCGTCTGCACAGAACATCGTAAGACTCATTGCATGCAATGAGCAGATGTTTGCCGGCGTATTGGAGCCGTCTTTTCAGGCGTAATTTGAGGCGTAAAACGCCTCCATTACATCTGAAAATTGGTCGTATGCACATACCCTTACAGTGTTTGGCATAAAAAAAAAATAGTGTTTTGATTAAATCATATAGGTTTTAGCTAGAAAGGTAAATCACAGGTGATAGTAGTGTTGGTTTACTGTTATATTGCAACGTCTATGCAGTGTATTATGTGTATGCTAGTGGAGAAAAAAGGGTATTACAAGCTCCAGAAGGAACTAATACGCCTTATTAATCAGCAAGAAGACCCTCAGAATAGTTCGCATTGTACTATATAATGAAGCAAGTTTCAGAACCTGCTATTTTATATAATACAACAATGGACACTTGGGGAATCTGTGGCCTTAAGAGAGTTTAGTGCCCTGTTCTGTAGCTGTCAATTTTCACTGGAGCGCCACTACTTATATCATAATTTATTCTAATCATTATGTAATGCCTCATATTGTAAAAACACCCCCTCCCCTAAATTATTTAATTGGTGGGTCACAATATTAAATCCTTCCAGGTGACCTATATTTGCTCTGTCTTTTAACACTAATTATCAAGGTCAACAAAAGTTTAACATCATGTTAGGATTTGACATTTACGGGTGATTTAGTATGTACCACGTGAAAATGTCAAATGGAAGCAGACAAAAAAATTGCATTAGAAATATATAGAAATTATCTTAGCACAGACCTAAATTGCAGTTCGAAATGTAATTTTCTCACCTCATTGTGTAGAGGATTGTTCCATTTTGCATGATTCTGAAAAGTTTATTGGGGGTTGTCATATTGTGAGAGATTGACCTTTTTCCATTTCTGAAAAAGGTGTCTGGAGTCCAGATTTTACTGACCATTAAGTTATTTAACCTAAGTATTTCTGTGGGGCCTTCAAATTTTAGTCTCTCATCAATCCACGTCTGCCGGAAAAAAACGTCCATTGTGTATTCCTGGAGGAAAATTAAGACCATTAAAGGTTTCAGGCCAAAACACCAGACCCAGTAATTTAATAGACAAGTTAACTAGCATGTTAGCCACACTTCCGTCACTGCTTAATGATTTTAATCCTATTACCATTAAGCAGTTACTTAAAAAAGCTTCTACAGGGGGAGGGGGAATGAGTCTTTTATTTGACGTCTCGCTGAACAAAAACTTAATCATGCAGTATAAAATGGCTTGAATGTTCTAAGGCAAATTAGCTAAAAACCTGTAGAATAATTATACTGTATTCAAATATATAATACTTTGAAAATACTATGCAAAATTGATAAAAAAATAAAAAATTAAAAACAAAAAAGCTTTATTATGCCAAGTACTACTTATAAAATGTAAAAAATATATAGATGTTTTTATCACTATAATAAATGTAATAATATAACATATATTATAATTATAACATATTTGACTAAACCAAATTCCCCTTTAATTTGTTTAAAAAATATATATTCTTGGAAAGATGGAGCCTGTAAAGTGGCACATGAAGTGCCTTTAAATTCATACTACAGAGCTATAGGTACTCAGTATGTCGCCACTGCCCTCCATAGCTACGCCCCTGGATGTGTTCTCACCTAGAACAAATGCTTTTAGGACAGAATATATCTGTAAAATGGCATCCGATGTAACATGACAAAATGGATCCTTACAGATTGTGAGAGAATATATAGTTGGGGAGGTAGTTTTGACTGGAGTGATCATATGTTCATCACTTTTGCACCATAGACTTTTTGTGGGTTTTTCTAATGTTATTCCGGCTTCAGGAGAAAACTTTATATAAATTGATCCATATTTAAAATTTTTCCATGAACTTCGACCACTGGTAAAGCCCAGGTGCCGCTATGATCTTGTTGGTGAGGCCCCAAAGAAAAAACTTGCGAAGCCCTGATATATGCTATGATACCGTTTTATCTCATCCTTCCATACACTTCCCTGAGTCATGTTTCATGTGAACTTATACCCTAGAATGTATTCTTTTAACATTCACACATCTTATGAGGGACCCCCCTGGGGTATGAACCAATATATTTGCCCACGCATACCAGTCCAGCGCATGACAAAAGGACATTCTTTGGGTATAAGTTGGCAGCATGGTGGCGTATGGGCATGAAAGAGTATGTGTCGGGGAATACACATGGAATGTGCCGGAAAAACGAGATTTGAGTCTTATTTGAATATAAAGAAGAAATAACAGTGGGAATAGAACCAATTTTACATTGACCTAATATCTAAATATAAATGCAACATTATACTGCATAAAGAGAAAGAGTCCTTTTACATGTGCAGATACATTTGTTGAATCGAGCGCCGATCTACGAAATAGTGAGGAGTTTGAAAAATTGTGCATTTATATGTTGCAGCAATTGTATGTATTTTTGAAATATCAATCCCTTGTAAGATTGTTAGTCCTTCCTCCTTTGAGCGTTTGCTTTTCATTTCATTAATTTCCACACATCCTGTCTCGTCTGCAAATGACTACCAGATGCCTTTGTACCCGAGGGGATGTACCACCGACAAAAGATAATGGTTAGGTCATGTTGCATATGTTTGCTCAATATTACAATTTTTACATGATAATCTCCCCGTGTAAAAGCCCCTAAAGTCAACGGTTTATTTCAAACATGATACATAACTAGCCATAGGTAGAATTCATACCGTGTGTATTGTGAATGGCCAAGCTCAAAGTATTTTTTTTATTATTATTACTTATATATTTCATAACTGGTCTCTTATATTAGGTTTATTGTCTAATTGTCTTAATTAGCTATTGAGACTTAATACACAACTTTGAAACCTTTAGGCTGGGGCTAGACCTAGACTTTTTTTTGTAGTGAACGATTTAATCGCTGCCCATAGAAATGCATTAGGCTAGGGCTATTTATCTCACTCTAAAAAAATTGCTGTGATATCGCTGTAATAAATCGTGGTCCATAGGAATGTATTGAGTAGCTTGAAAATCTCTTCAAAATCGCTCCAGACAAGTGCGTAGCTCTGAAATGCCAGCATGAAACTATTAAAAGAAATTCGCAAGCAAATCTCGGACTAGAGTTGATTTTGAAGAGATTTTTAAGTTATTCAATGCATTCCTACGGACAGTAGTTTATCACAGCGACATCACAGCAATTTTTTTAGTGAGATAAATAGTCCTAGCCTAATGCATTTCTATGGGCAGCGATTAAATCGTTCACTACAAAAAAAGTCTAGGTCTAACCACAGCCATAGGTTTCTAATCAATTTCAGCTATTTCACTTGATCCTAATAAAATGGCTAGGATTGTTTCATGTAATAATTTACGTATTTTTTGTTAACAGATAGCTTTACATATAAAACAAATTTGTATAAATAGGGCACAAATACCTTCTGTAGCATATACTGACAAGAAGATTATACTAAGTAATCTGTTCTAATCAGTTTGCTTAAGCACTGCTGATGTATTGTAACATGAAAGAATAACAGTAACTACTTACTATAAGATATACTTTTTTACCATTTTTACAAACAACTAAAGAAAAAAATTAAATAGAACTCTTACCATTTCGACATCCGAAACGGGACCAAAGCTTGTTACGTAGATATCAGTTTTGACTTCAGTAACACGACCTGATAGAAATTTGTCACAATTCTATTATCAATTTATAAATAAAAGTCTGTATAAACTGACATTTGGTTTATAAAAGAAAAAAAAGAGAAAGAAAAAGAGAAATCAAGCATACAACACAGATTTTCTTTTTTACTTATTCTTTTTTATGTTTACACCATTATTACAGTGTTGTTTTACAGACTTATCTTTTGCGATGTGTATATATATATATAAATATATATATATATATATATATATATATTTATTTATTTATTTATAGGATTCAATGGTATTCAGTAGTGTTTAGCCCTCCAAATAAAAAGTTTACCTCCAAATCCAGGACGTAGTCTGTTATCATAACCATCCAGTAATCTATCCAAGATGCGTGTTATATTCTCAGAGAAAACATTGTCACTGACAGAATAGTCTCCAAAACCTTTATTTGCCCTGTAAACACATAAATATATAAATATTAATGTATGTATATATATATATATATATATATATATATATATATATATATATATATATATATATATCAACGTATCATTAATTTATTCCCGTAATTATGTATTTAAATGTGTATTTATATAAGTTCCTTCAGAAAGACAAGACATGCATGTATTTATATGTGTGCATGTATATGTTTTATATATCTTGAATTAATTTCTTTACTTACCATAAAGCAATGTAGTACATCCAGAAGATCAGCCAAGCCATGCCTCGGTGCTGATAAAATGTCCAGTAAAATATTTCTGCCCAGTCACCCGTGGTAAGCTTCACATGCCATAGGTTTTCCTTTTGTTTATCAATAATCCATCTAAATTTTAAAGAAAAAACTGTGTAGTGCAGATGGAGGTTTTCTCCCCCTTTTTGCTCTTTGATTTCCCTTTCAAGGCAAAGACTCAACTGACTAGCTCAGCTGAAGGAATTAGATGTTTGAAGGGACAGTACACGGTTGGAGAGCATTGACAATAATCGAATGAGGCATTATGGGAGATTAAAAGGAAGATATCCACAGCTACTTTTGGCATAGAATTAGCAGGGACCCGTTAGGAAATCTGGACAAGCCACGGTATCTCGCTGATAAAGAAATGGCCCTTGCTCTGGTCATGTGTATTGAAATAGATTCATATATTAATATTAAAATATGTTGCATTCTCAGTGTAATATGAAAATAAAAAAATATATATTTTTTTAAGAAATAGATGTTAAATTAGCCAATTGATATTATATAATTTCTGTATCTTCCATAACTCTACATGAAATAATGCAGTCATTTATTTTCAAAGTACAATAAGTCTTTAAATGATACTAACTCTGGTTGGCTGGTTTCTTCCAAAAACAGTGCTGCTCTTGCCATGGGCCATGTCTGGTATTGCAGCTTTGCCGCATACAAGAAAATAGGGCTGAGTTGCATTACCAGACACAGCCTTATGGATAAGTGTGATGCTGTTTGTAGAAAAAGCAGCAATATTATTCTTATCTAATACAACCTCTTTAAATTTCATTACAATTGTTTATTGCTGTACTTATCATATGTCAATATGCCATTGCATATAAAACTTTATGAACAAGCCTTGAATCTTTACTGGATATGGTAGGATCAATTTGCCAGGTATGAGATTTACAAAGAATTATAGCTATATACATTATAAAGAATTAATTGAGAAGATCATTTTTTGGTGCTTATCTCTAATAGTTATGTAAAATATCACATAATTCACATATATCACATATCATACAATTACACAATGCCCAGCCCAACTTTAGCTAGACTAAAGGCCCTATTACACCGGCCAATTTTGGCTGGTGCAACGAGCGCCGATCATCGAGACAGCTCATTGATCGGCGCTAATTTGCTCCTGTCACAAGGAGCTATGTATGGGGACGAGCGGTCGTTAATCTGATCGCTCGTCCCCATACATTATTATCATGTCGGCAGCGCATCTCCCTGTTTGCTGACAACGATAATATTTCAGTTTTTTTAATCGATACGATCAGCAGATTTGCTCGTTCATCTGCTGATCGCTGCCCAGTTTACACAGGGCAATTATCGGCAATGAGCGTTTTATGAACACTTGTCTGCCCAATAATCGCCCAGTGTAAAAGGGACCTAAGGCTCCTAATGCATACAATAATATCATGACTCTATACAGCCTCCACTGAGTTGAACAGTCACATAGTAGGGCAACCATAGAAGTCTTTGAGGCCCTACCTCTGGATTTGATTATGAGTAAAATGGAGGATTCTATATGAATTACAAAGAAAATGTTTTTGCTCTCTGATATGGTGCTCTACAGATGCACCATACACTGGGGTTGTGCATGTAGTGCGTATGGCTCTTTTCACATGTGGTAGATTTGGTACAGAAATTTCTAAAACTAAAAATCCATTCCATTTATTTAAATGGGGTTATTTCTCCAGCATGTGTTTGGATTTTTACAAGCCCTTTATAGATGTATAGGACAATGCCCCCCCCCCCCTCTTACACAGCTACACAGGATACCTTTATAGCATGTTTACCCGTAATAAACCCCATCCATAGTTTATAACGGACCCAACATACGGACCCAAGAGTGTCCTTTTGTCATACATTCAGGTGTAGTAATGGGCGTATTTTCTGAAATTAGTTTAAGGTCCGTTTCTATTGATTCCATCATCAGAATCGATTTCGTCTGAATAAATTTGTTGTAAATCAAAAGTGCCATTATTACCCCGAATAGTCACCTATGACACTCTGAGGTCTTCTAAGACTGTATGTCAGATTTGTGAATGATGTGAATGGTTATTTACATATTAATGTGAGAATTGTATAGCTGCAGCAGCACTCACTCACAGACTGCCTGCCTAACTAACACCCTGACACTGACTGACTCCTATCTCTCCCTAAAATCTCTCTCTGTATCAAATTTTTGTAAATATAACTATCTGTTCTCTTTTCCTCACTATGAAATACACTCACTGGCACTAATCCACTATCTATCTGTATTGTGTGTTTTACTCTCATTCTCTGTCTGATGTCCTGTTTCTCTTATCTGTATCCTCACAAAGCACCAGCATTTCCTGGTTGGGCTGTTTATAGTGGCTATGATTCATATGACAGTCATCCACGGAGTCATCAGTGACTTACACCTATACCCCTGTATACAACTGGCTGTGCTAGGCTAGAGGGAGGGCTGCCTGCAAGGCTGCTACCTGAGGTCATGTGATCCTTCTTTTCTGTCTTTTTGCTTTCTCCTGATCTGTAAAATGGTGTCCACCATTTAGTTCTACTTGTGCAGTATAAATCTCAAAAGTTTCGGATTGGCTAAAGTCCGAAACGTTTTGAAAATTCGTAATGAATTCCATTTGCATAGAATCTATTAGCAATCTCTATTTAGGTGGTATGCATCGGCATACTTTTTTTATAATTGTATTGAAGAACATTTTCTATGCTTCCTAATCCCGCAAAAAAATATATACCATGTTGAATATTTTTTTCTATAATGTAAGTCAAATGGTGACCTATACCACAGTACGGTCATAGGGTGCCATAGGTATGGCGTATACGTGGAACAAAGGGTATGAACACAATTTAAATGTAGCCTGAGAAAAAATCCACATATAAGTGGGCATGATTTTGTGCATTATATTTTTTAGATACGGTGTCGATATCGATTAGGAAACATGTTGGTTCATTTCACTGATGACTAAATTATAACTACTTTGCTTAGTTAAATGTTGTTTTAAAATGCCTAAAAGTAAACAGACAAAGCAAACATTTAGTCACACTCAAAGTAGATATAAAGAGGATAATTACTACTGGGATTGTTAAAGTCAAAACAACAGCTTTTATTACTAAGTAAACAGAGATACACAAGCAATCATCAGATTCATCTAAAGTGTATATAGCTTGTTTAGTATGGTTGCAATTTGCAAAAAGGCTTATTTTTATCTTTTTTTCTATTGTCAGTGTAACATCATTGCTGGTTTTTAGTGTTCTTCATTGAAAAGCAATCCATTTCTAATTGTACAATTCCTACTGAGTTACTCAATGGAGGACATCTATATGGTTTTATGTATATAAAGCTTATTAAGACTTATCTTAGCAGAAACAGAAAAGCTGGAAATTGTCGATCGAAAATGGCAAGAACTAAAAAGATGCCTTTATTTTGTAGATGCATATAACAAAAACAGAAAAGCGCTCCATAGTGTTGTAAATCCAAGGTGATACCGTAAATGATAATGCAAGGCTTACCAGAAGAAGTTGTGTAACCTCCAGGCACGACTCTGTACAGTGCTTTTAAGGTGAATAGTGAAGGTGTACCTGCTCTAGCCTGCAGATCTCTGGACAGGATGAAAAAACAGGATTTCAAATGGGTGCTGACGCTGCAGTGGTAAAGAAGTATAAAACATTTTTTTTATTAGATATACAATGCCTTTCGAGTCTGCTCTTGTCTCTTCATCAGGTACATTACAAAAAACGAAATTTGCAATTTAGTTTTATGTGCCTGATGAAGAGACCGGAGCGACCTCGAAACGTGTTGTATATCTAATAAAAAAAATAAATACTTTTTTACTACTGCGGTGTCAGCGCAAATTTGAAATCCTGCCTGTCTTACTTTATTATGTAGATATCCCTTTGACAGTGCTGAGCAGTGCATTATGGTTTACATGGGAAAGAATATTTACAGTGATCTGTTAAAAAAGTACCCATCCCCAATTCCAGATGTCTTTGAGTATTGAATATTTGTCTGACTTAACAATTTCAGATCTTCAAACAAATTAAGTTATCCACCACACAGATCAGTGGAAAAGTTACTGCTCCTTAACAGTGATAACTGGAAAAATTGCAACAAAGTATTTTGTATATTTTTATTTTCACTTCAATGTTTAAATGGGATATCTCAGACTTTAAAAATCTTAATAACAGCAGGGGATGCTATAAATGTTCTGACCTCAGCGTTAATGGCAGCATTACCGCTGGGGCTGATCGACTCCAGCTAAACATGACCAGTTACAATGCCTTGTGACTGCTGCAGGAGGTTTCGAGATCAGTACGATAAAGAATAGGGCCCATGTGTTTGAGAACGAGGACATTTCAGTGGTTTTTATAATTTTATAGCATCCCCTGCCCTAATAAAAAAAATTAAAGGTCACAGATAATCCCTTTAAGTTTTGTAGAACATTCTTATTTGCAGAACTGCTTTAAGGACATATTCTGCTTTCAGCAAATAGATGTTATTCAATGTAATAGGAAAATGTATACACATTTCCAATATACTTTTTTAATCAATTTTTTTTCCAAGATCTCTGCTTGTAGTTGTTCAGTTGGTTACATCCAGGAAATAAAAATTTGTCCTGGTCATGTAGTGGACACACAGGTGCATGACTATTCACAGTTACAATATGTGTATCAGCAATTTGTCTTTTAATGAGCCATGCACCTGTGTTCATCTCCCCATTCTTCACCAGGATGTATGGATTTTCTTGGTAGGATTCCCAAGTCGCGGTCCCCAGAGTAATTAACAATTGGTGGTGAGTATGCATCTATACAACATCTGGCGAGAAGTAGAGACAAAGTCAACAAAGGAACCATCACCAGGAGAGTAGATGAATCAAACCAGAGGACAATATGTAAATATAGAGACAGGCCAGGGGACAAAACCAGGAGGTCGGACTACAAATAAGGTGACAAATCCGAATGAGCAAGACGGAGGCAGGATCCAAGGGCAAGGCTAAGGTCAAGCTCAGAAACAAACAGAACAAGAGATGTAACTTAATCCATAGTCAATACTGAGGCCAGCCTCCTCCTTAAATATGCACTGAGACCAACATCATCAGGGTGTACTGGTTGATATGGCAAACCCTCGTTCATCTGCTGATCGTATCGTTTTAAAAAGTAAAATATTATCGTTGTCGGCAGCACATCTACCTGTGTAAACAGGGAGACGCGCTGCCAACATTATAACAATGTATGGGGACGAGCGATCAGAGTAATGACCGCACGTCCCCATCCATCGCTCCGTGTGAAAGGAGCAAACGAGCGCCGATCAACGAGCTGTCTCATTAATCGGCGCTCATTTAAACGGCACAGGACGGGCCATGAAAGAGGGCCTTAATACACAGCCATATTCCTGCTGCAACTGCTGGGATTGGTATTGGAGATCCCAGCAGTTTATCCCCTTCTTTACTGAGGGCAGGGGGCTCCCACTGACAGACAATACATCTTTTTGAATACTATATATTCCAAAGCATTATACAACCGATCAAACAATTGCTGCTTCAAATTTTTAGTAGGATAGAAAAAAAAAATTGTCAAATAAACTTTGATCAAATTAAAAAAATCTGCCTCCAATTTTTTTTTAGAAATAAAAATAGTTTACCATAAAAAATACATATTTGGTCTCACTGCAATAGTAACAGTAGAGCAAAGATTACTTATTAGTTATACTGCACAGTGGATGGCGAACAAAACACAAAAAAACAATGGCAGAATTGCTTGATTTTTTTTTACATTCCCTCCGAAAAAAACAATAATATAAACTAATCAATAAATTATATGTACCCCAAAATGGTACCAATAAAAACTACAACTCATTCTGCAAAAATACAAGCCTTCACACGCCTAAGTCAACGGAAAAATAAAAAAAGTTATGTATCTCGGAATGCGGTAAAATAAACTTTACATATTTGGTATCACCACATTCATAACAATTTACAGAATAAAATCAGCATGCTATTTTTACTGCATTGAAAACAGCGGGGGGGGGGGGGGAGATGCAAAAAACCTCTACATTTCTTTCAACATTTTCTTTTAAAAAGCTAATCGCTAAATTATATTTACGCTAAAATTTTGCCATTGAAATATAAAAATAATCTCAAAAAACAATCAAACCCTATACTGCTAAATCGATGAAAAAATAACAACATTATGGCTCCTGGAATGCGACAAAGAAAATTGGCCAGTCTTTAAAGTATTAGGTATTATAGTTAAAAGCAAGGCAAATTGTGCTAAAATATGTAATTAACAAGTGGGATAAAGAAAAATTAATGAGTCCCCTTCAACATTGCTCCATTGCACCTATCTCAAATGTGGAGCCATTAGGTCACCTATGAGCCCAAGGTGAAGATGGCTTTCTTTGATGGTAGATAGACCTACAGGCATGCAAAAAACATGCAAAGTCTCTAGAAAGGGGTCTCTAAGGGTACAGCAAGAGAGAGTATAAGGCATTAGCACAGTGTACAGCTTGAGACATTAGAGAAAAGAAAAATCTGTGCGTCCTCCAAAGTTATTGGTTTAATATCGTCTTGCATTTTGTGCAGTCTCATCTCTGAGGTTAACCTGTTGCCATTGACATATGATGTCATAGGTCTACTTGAAGCAACATTGTTCATATTGTTGGATAATCATCTGAAAGTTTCTTAATACCTAGGACCTTATTAAATACTAGTAGGATAGTAGAGATTAGATTACATGAAGCTACTTATAGATAGTCAAATTAATTGTTTTTTAAATGTTTACCGTAGCTTGATGATTAACCCCTTCCCTGCTGCAGCCACTTTTGACCTTCTTGACAGAGCCTTATTTTTCAAATCTGATGTGTCACTTTATGTGGTAATAACTTTGGAATGCTTTACCTGTCTAAGCGATTCTAAGATTTTTTTCTTGTGATGCATGTCACCAAGACTGGCCTTAGGTTGGATGGCGCCCTGTGCAGGACTCTCTATTGCTGCCCTCCACAAATAAACAATTAGCCACATATATAGCCACGAACATACAGGTACATATATACTGTACATACGTACATACATAAAGACATATTTAGACATACAGGTAAATACATATATATACGCACATACTCATAGGTAAATATATAGACATACAGACACATACACAGGAGGCATATACACACACACACACACACACACACACACACACACAAAAGAGGCACTTATATATCTATATATATATTTACACACACACACACGCACGTATGCACACACACACACACACACATACATACATACATACATACATACATACATACTGGAACATATATAAATATATAAAGGCACACATATAGACATACAGGCAAATATATATACACACACAGGCACATATATACATGCACAGAGACACATATACACACACACACACACACACACACAGACCCATATATAATCCCTCTGACAACTATACCCTCACAGGCACACATATACACAGTACAGATAATGTAGTAATGTTACCTGCTGTCCTATGTAACACCACAGATAACACACATTGTTAACTGTCAAGTACAGATAATGTAGTAGTGTTACCTGCAGTCCTATGTAACATCACAGATAATACAGTGATAACTCTGAGTACAGATAATGTAGTAGTTTTACCTGCAGTCCCATGTAACACCACAGATGATATACAGTGATAACCCACACAGGCATACACACACACACGCACATGCACACACACACACACACACACACACACACACACACACACAGACAGACAGACACACACAAATGGAAATATATACAATTACACAGAGACATATATACCATACCTCCCAACCATCCCGGATTCAGCGGTACAGTCCCGGATTCCGGGCGGTGTCCTGCTATCCTGGGCGGCCAGTGGTTTGTACTGTTTTAAACTGTATATGCGTCCTCAGGACGCAGATACAGTTCAATCCAATGCTTCAGCATTCAACTATGGAGTCCCGGGTAGGGAGTCTCTGGCCAGGGACTCCTGTCTTGGAAAAGCCCTTGATGTCACTTCCATATATGGACACTGACGTCAGTGGCTCCATCCCCCGCCAGGGCGTTGCCGAGGCTTCCGACATCTTAAAGCCCCTAACATCACTGTCTATATATGGACAGTGATATCAGGGGCTCTTCCTGAAGTGGAATCCCGGGCCAGAGCATTGTTGACGCTCTGGCCGGGGATTCCGCTTCTGATTTTTGTAGTTCCACGGAGCTATTCACCTTAACCCGATATTCAAGCTCCAGACAGGATAAATCCTATGACACCAATAAAGAAAAGGAGAAATAGTGCAACACCCTCAGATCAGAACAACTGCACACACCTTTTCTAGATTGTAGTTTGTCTATTGCTTGTGGACTGATCAACTGTATATATTTTGGATTTCACCTGATTTTTTGCCAGCTCCGGCCTGAAGGATATTCATTGTGATCATTAGAGCCAGGATTTATAGATATAGTAAAGTGGCATTATACTGTGAGGGGGATCTATGAGGGCATTATACTGTGGGGAGGCACTATGGGAGCATAATACTGTGTGGGCTGAACCAGGTGTGTATGGGCGCGGATTGGGCGGGGTTAGTGGCTTGGCTTTTGCGATACTTAAAAGTTGGGAGGTATATATATACACATACATACACATATATAGACACACAGGCACATAGTAACACATATACACACACATACTGGAACATATACACACATAGAGACATATGTACATTGACACATATATACATGGAGACATATATACATACACATAGGCAATTACCATCTCTCCTTGCTGCACAGGCTCACAGGGGTAGGCTGTGGGTGTAGCTTCCATCTCTCTTCTTGCTCTATGTAACAAGGAGTAGAGGATATAAAGATTAAAGGGGCTCTGTCACCAGATTCTCAAATCCCTATCTCCTATTGCATGTGATCGGCGCTGCAATGTAGATAACAGTAAAGTTTTTTGTTTTTTTTTTAAAAACTTTCATTTTGGCCAAGTTATGAGCTATTTTATATATATATGCAAATGAGCTTTGAAATGGACAACTGGGCGTGTTTTTTTTCATATGTCCAACTGGACGTGTATTGTGTTTTTAACTGGGCGTGTTTACTTGTTTCACTAACTGGGCGTTGTGAATAGAAGTGTATGATGCTGACGAATCAGTGACCAATCAGCATCATGCACTCCTCTCCATTCATTTACACAGCACAGAGTGTTCTTACTAGAACGATGTGCAGCCACATACACAGGTGTCCTGATAATGAATACACATGACCTCCAGCCTGGACGTCATATGTATTCAGAATCCTGACACTTCTGAATCTTTTCTTTGGCTCGTTCCACAAAAACCAAGCCCTCAGAAAGCTCTGTCAATGGAAAAATAAAACGTTATAACTCTCGGAATGCAATGATGCAAAATTATGGCCAAGACAATTTTTTTTAGGTCCTGTATTTTTTTTTTTTACGAAAAAGCCCTCGTCATCGTATGCTATACCTCACAGGTGGACACTGTAGATGCAGCGGAGATGATGACATTTTAGGGCCTTGTGCTGCTTCTAGGGCTAGTGAAGAAGATTAGACAATACTGGAGAGTAAATATTTTTTATAATACGCAAGATTTACCACATAGCCATGTCCCATGGTACATAAAGCTGGCCAAGCACGTCGTACAGATGGCATTGTATAACACTTACTTGCTTTCTCCTATATTCATTGTGAAAATGATTTTTTTTTTAGCTAGAACTACATTTTTGGGGAAAAAAAACAAATTTGTTTTTATTTTCACGTCCCAATTCTAATAAATTCTGCATAAACCTGTGGAGTTAGAGTGATCGCTATAGCCCTAGACTAATTCCTCATGTGGTGTAGTTTACTAAATGTAGTCACCTTTCAGGGGTTTCCACTGTACTGATACCTCAGGGGCTCTGTAAATAGAACATGGCATCCAGGAATCAATCCAGCAAAATCTGTGCTCCAAAAGCCAAATGGTGCTCCTTCCCTTCTGTGTATCCAAAAGCAGTTTCTTACCACATATGGGGTATTTCCCTACTCTGGAGAAGTTGATTACAAATATTGAGGTGCTTTATCTCCTTTATTTGTTGAGAAAATGAAAAATATTGAGCTAAAGCTACATCTTATTTGAAAAATATAAAATTTTTAATTTCCACTGCCAAAATCTAATTAAAATCTTTGAAACATCTGTGGAGTTAAAATGTTCACTACATCTCTAGATGAACTCCTTGTGGGGTGTAGTTTCCAAAATTGGGTATTTTTGGGGTGTTTCCTTCTAACTTCAAAAGGTGCCTAAAATACATTCTAATAAAAAGAAGGGTCCAAAATCCACTAGATGCTCCTTTGCTTCTGAGCCCTGTGTTTTAGTCCATTAGCACACTAGGGCCTCATGCGGGATATTTCCAAAAACTACAGAATCTGGGCAATAAATATTGAGTTGTGTATTTTCGTCAACACTTGCTGAGTTACAGAAAAAAATGGATTCAAATTTAATTTCTGCAAAAAAAAATAAAATTATTTTTACATTTTACCTCCACATTGCTTTAACCCCTTAACCCCTTAACGCTCCATGACCTACTATTAGGTCATGCTAACTAGAGCGTTCGCGCTCAGTGACCTAATAGTAGGTCATGGAGTAAATACGGCGCCGTTCGCTCGGCGCGCGTTCACGAGCTGTGACAGCTGCTGTTTCCGACAGCAGGCTATCACAGCTCAATATGCCCGGACCTGCCGCGATGGTCCCGCCTCCACGATCACCCCTATTGGTCAGTTAGTGAGTAACTGTCCAATAGTGGCGATCGGTCGCTTCACTTCCTCTCCCTGACCTCACATCCGCCCTGAACACCCTGTTGGAGATAGTGAGGCGTTCAGAGCGGTTGTGAGAAAGAGAGAGAGAGAAGAGAAAGAGTCTAAAAAAGTGAAAAAAGAAGTTAAAAACAACTTTTTTCTGCTTCCCACCAACCCAATCCATTACCCATTCCTGTACCCTTCCTCTCCTATCACTGATCACATCTTAGTCTTCAGGACCACATTTCTTGGTCCCTGGGGATATTTTTTTTCTATTTTTCTCTATAAAACAATATAAAACAAAAAAATATATAAGAATTGAAAAAAAAAAACAAAAGTCATTAATTTAGAAAATTTTGACAATTTACCTGCTTAGTTTAGTATTAGGATTAGTTAGTGTCAGGGAACCATCAAAAAGCGTAGTTAGGCATAGCGCCAGGGAATTTAGCGTCAGGAATCCGTCACCGTAGTTAGATCTAGCGTTAGGGATCCATCACCGTAGTTAGGTTTAGCGTCAGGGAAGCTTGGAATAATCTAGATAGGCTTAGTGTCAGGCACCCGTCACCGTAGTTAGGTTTAGTGTTAGGGAAGCTCGGAATAATCTAGTTAGGTTTAGTGTCAGGGAAGTTCAAATAAAATCTAGTTAGGTTTAGTGTTAGGTACCCTCGCCCTAGTTAGGTTTAGTCTCAGGGAAGCCCACTCGTTCTATAAAAACAACATTTTTTGGGCTGGTTTAGTTAGCAGCCTATTGCTCCTACTAGGGAAGCAAACAATCATGTCCCAATGGACATTTAGTGCCGAAGAGGCATATTCATTTCTTGCCTTCGACACAGAGTCGTCGGATGGTGAGACTCTGTTCTATTTATCCACCTCCTCATCCAGTGATAAAGAAGAGGAACCCCCTAGAAGACGCCCCAGGACCACCACCACAGTTAAACCCCCCGAGCGAAATGACCCCGCCGCAGATGAAACCCCCGAGCGAAGTGACCTCTCCGCAGTTGAAACCCCCGAGCGAAGTGACCTAATTTGGACCCCCACACCAGACATTTATGAGCCCCAAATCCCTGAGTACACGGGCAGCCCGGGGATCAAATTTAATACGGCAGGGCTCAGTGAGATGGACTTTTTCAAGTTCTTCTTCACTGATGACTTTATAGCTCTTATGGTCTCCCAGATGAATTTATATGCCCAACAGTATATTACTGTGGACCCCTGTAGATGCAGCAGAGTTGGAATTGTACAGCGCTGTTTGTATGAGGTGCACTGCAGTCTTCTTGTACTATATGCGGGACTTCCTCATTGCGCTGTATGGCAGTAGCATTTGATCCGCCAGGTCTACGCCACCCATTTGATTTATAGGGGTTTCAAATATATAGGCCCCTCAAAGCTACTTAAAAACTTAACTGGTTCTTAAAAAAAAATAGGCTTTTGAAATTTTCTTGAAAATGTGACAAATTGATGCTAAACTTATAAGCCATGTAACGTCCTAGAAAAATAAATGGACATTAAAAAATGATGGAAAATGTTAATTAGTAACTATTTTGTGTGGTATTAATATCTGTTTTACAAGCAGATACATTTAAATTTAGAAAAATGCTAATTTTGGAAGTCCAAAAGTGGGTGCGGCGGGAAGGGGTTAAAACCCCGTTCATCAGATCATTAGATTGTTGCTCTAAACGTCATCTAAGGAACAGATACACCTGGAATGCATGAATTGTCCCTGTGGAATTGCCTCAATTATATGTCTAAGGTGGGAAGAGTTGGCTGTCTAATATGAATTTACAGAGGTAGTTTTCCCAAAAATGTCAGTGACAATTTTACCATTGGATTCAACATATCAAAGAATTCAATTTTTGGATTGACTATATTTGACAGTAAGTCTGATATTCATGTCCTTCTGATCAGGGTAACGCAAACATTTTCCCAGATTTTCCTCAATTCCCTTCAATATCAAACTTGTCATCTATAAAATGTATCCAGAACAAAACAGATGACTCGAAGGGGTTGCGTTCATTCTATATCATCTTCTCCCAAAACCCCATAAAGAGGTTAGCGGACGAAGAAGTGCAAGTCGCCCCCATCACTAGACCTCAATTTTGTAGATTGGAAATTAAGCGGTAATGGCCACCGCTGCCTCCCGCTACAGCCAATGCCATATGCTTACCGGTCGACAGCGTCCTCTGGGTCCTGGCGGGTGGCGCTCCTCTCCATCTATCTATGTTGTTGGCTGCCTCAAAAGCCACTGGCGCTCATCTCTTGGTTCTTCTGCTCATAGTACGCACGCTAACACTTCTCCTCTTAAAGGGCCAGTGAACGCCAAAATTCCACCCAGCTTTCCCTGTATAAAAGG
Organism: Rhinoderma darwinii; assembly: GCF_050947455.1. NCBI lineage: Eukaryota > Metazoa > Chordata > Amphibia > Anura > Rhinodermatidae > Rhinoderma > Rhinoderma darwinii. The sequence continues at coordinate 40,825,778 of NC_134689.1, read as the reverse complement.
CTCCCTAAAACATTGATCCATGTCTGAGCAATTAGGTTCTTACTCTAGCTTGTTAGTACTATACTGATGAGACTTGTATTTTATTATGTGTGACCTACATTGCCTGAACTTGACCTCGTCTGTCTGCCGCCTGCTCTAATCACTTGCCTGTTTACCATGATGGCCCTGACCTTTGGCTTTGCTAAATTTGAGTGAGCATCTGCTGCCTGCCCTGACACTAATACTGGACCCTGTTTATTGCCTGTTATTATTGTACCTCGTCTATCTATGTCGGCCGTTGACAACAGAGACTACTCTGGGGGTAGCGACCAGGGGATACTAGTGGTCAAGTCCACATCTCTGTATGGAGGTTAAAGAGAAAACACTTAGCTATACTACACTCCACAGTTTAGATCCACACCAAATCCGTTGGCAACACAGTGGGTTCACACCATCCGATGTAGGCCCTGTAAAGTCACTACATCTACAGGCCCCCTGACTAAAGTATTACACAGTTCCCACTGAAATCAATAGGATGTCAATGTACTGCATGGACATGCCGAGTCCTCTAATCTCTTATTTTATAAGAGGCATATGGAATCCATGAGAAAAAAAATTGTTGTGTATTCTATCACATGCCATTTTACGGAGGAATTCTCCCCTTAAAGCATCAGAGAATGTGTTGCTTAACAGATGCACTATATGGATGCCCCCTCAATGTGTATGGTACTATAGGGACTCCATGTGTATTGTATAGGCTCCTAGCATTCTTGAAAAAGATGTGTTTTTGTAAACAGGATAAACCATAAGAGAGTTCTTATGTTGAGCTAGTTTACAGTTTTGCCCAAACATTGTTTCTGAGGATTATTCATATAGTTAAAACCAGTTAAAGCCCTCTAAATGGCTTATGTTAGTACTATATTGAAAGAGTGGTAAAAAATAAAGTGGTAGCATTTTAAAGAAAACAATACTAAAACAAATGTATACAGAAACAGTCTATAATTTATGTTGATTTTTTGATTAGAAAAGAACATTTGTGATACTGCCATAGTTGCATACCGCTATTTGAGACAGCTGTTAAGCCTTAAAATACTGATTTTCATTAATTTATTTTTCATTCAAGGAAGAGTCATGATTTAGACCTTTTGTAATGTTTGCAATGCATGTGCTTGCTAGCAAAACGGAGTACAATATAAAAAGTTGTCTTGTAGTTCCTCATTAACGTGGACCAACTGTAAGATTCTTCCTTCTAACATCTGGCGATAACTACTTTAAGCAATAAGCAAACGGAAAAAATATTATTTCTATGATTCATGAAGCTGTTTTTGAGTAAAACTTTGTAGAAGTCATGCAGATGAAACTTCAAAAAATAAGAATTTGGCATTGAATGGACACGTATAATTGGTATTTAAAGCTACATTAATGGCAATAAAATAGGATGATGTATAGGATTTACAAAAAGAATGTAATAAAAATAATTCTGTGCTTTTTTTAATGTAACCATATGTATTTTAATTTATTTATATTGATTTCTTAGCTGAGTAATGAATATGAGATCATCAAAGATTAAAAAGTCAGTATTCCCCTTATAGCCTTGGAAAGATGGTTATTTATTACAAAATACAGGGTAGTTATAATACTGTAAAACTTATTGTGGACACTAATGAGGGCATTGATGTCTTTGCAAGCTTTTTTCATTGAAAAATGACAATAAAAAGATTGAGAGATCTCAAATAATTATATTCCCTAATTTTAATGATTTTAATGATTCTTGAAAATGCTAATCACTCAAATAGACGGTACTATCTCTTGTAAGATTTAAGGCCTTCTTTACCAGACTGGCATTTTTCTAGCTATGATGTTCCATTGCAGAGTATGTTGTCCGGGCTCCTTGCTTTTATACCACAAACCTCCCATGACAGCCACAATGCCCCCTATGCTAGTCACAATGCCTCCATGACAGCCACAGTGCCTCCATGACAGCCACAATGATCTAAACGGCCCTTATGTCAGACACAATTTCCCCATGACACCCACAATGCCCTCCATGCCCGCCATAATGCCCCCATGACAGTCAGTAAAAGCCCCCATGACCGCCTCAATGCTCGATAACAGCCACAGCATCCCTTAATAGCCACAATGCCCCCATGACTGCCACAATGTCCCTATGATAGCCACTATGCCCTATATTCCAGCCCCAGTGAGGTTTATGCATTGAACAAAAGAATCAACTATCTCAGATTGTGTGGTTTATTGACACCTAAAATAAAGAACTATCAAAATATATGTATAAAAAAAAAATCCTTTCGTCTTTGCTCACGGCAGGAAATTCACGCTAATTCCGCCACGTTTTCCACATCGGAATTAGTGTAAATTCCGCTCGTAAAAAGCATCCTATTGTCTTCAATGAAAAACTGCCCTGTTGTACATAGAAGGCAGAATTTCGAGCGAGCAAAATTGAAAACCGCGTCACTGAAAAAAAGGGACATGTCACTTCTTGACTTGGTTCTGTGGCATATTGCGCCGCGAAAACAGCATTGGATAGCCACAGGTAGATTAGACTAATTGAATGTGTCTAATCTGCATGCAGAAACATGGTGGTTTTTACTGCAAAACGCAGCAGGAATCCAAGGGTGAACCTCGGCATTCTGCAACGAATTCTCAGCAAAATCCATGTTGGATTTTTGCACATAATATTTGCCGTGTGAACAGAGCCTTAGACCTCTTTCAGACAAGCGTATTTATACAAATCCATAATACGGATGTATTATAGACTATATTGCATCTGTATGTCATTGGTATTTTATTAGTATTTCATCAATATTACAGATCCGTAGTACTCATGAGCTGTTTTTTAGGGAGATAATTGAATGAGATACAGCACCTTTGAAAAACGGATGCAATACTGATGACATACGGATGCAATACAGATCAAATACAGACCAAAAACGGATGAATCTATACTTTGATCACTCTCCATAGACTTTAATGTGTATTTTCCATCTGCAATATGGATAAAAATAGTGCTAGCTGCGTTTATAAAATATGTGTGCATTTTATATGTCTATACACCCATGTGAATTGCCTTGTTGATTAACATTAGCTCCATTATACGGACAGAAAATAATGGATGGAATACGGATGTAAAATACACTCGGCTGAAAGAGGCCTTAGTGTTTTAAAATAAAAAAATTGTTTCAAAAATAAAGACAGGGTAAGAAAAAGAAATGACACAAAACTTCTTAAAAGGGATATCCACTTTGATAATCCCTTTCAGTTAGAAGTATCATCTGACAATAAGGTGATCAAAAAGTGTCCTATTGCTGGGAGCCCCAGGAATCAAATGTAGTCTGTGGAGGAACCTGGCAGCGAACGTTCAATTTCCCTGCAGCACCATCACAGGAAAAGTAAAGCGATCCCGCTCGTTTAACTCGTTAAATGCTGCGGTCAATAGCAACCGCAGCATTTAAATCGTTAGAAAGAGGGGGGCGAAACCCTCTAACAGCTCATCGCGCCCCCCGCAACGCAATCACAGTAACTGACGATCATCTGCTGATCGCATCGTTTTAAAAAAGTAAAATATTATCATTGTAGGCAGCACATCTCCCTGTGTAAACAGGGAGATGCGCTGCCGACATGATAATAATGGATGAGGACGAGCGATCGGAGTAATGACCGCTCTTCCCCATCAATAGCTCGTTGTGAGCGCGATTATCGTCCGGTGTAATAGGGCCTTAACAGATGCTTTTTGTTGTACACTCTCCAATATGGCTAATAAAGTTTTTATTGTAGTTCCTCTTTAAGAAAGGTCCTTTGGAAATGTAAACTTGCAAATCAAATGTATAGATATATATTTAGTAAATACTATTACAAATGGTGACTTTGTAACAGGGTGTTATTTTAGGCAGCATGACTTCTACTTTTCCAATCTTAACATGTATTGTGCATACTTGAAAGGATTGCAGTTTATGTGCAGTGCTAGTTTTCTTTTTGGATCTATTCACAAGGGATGCATGTACTGAAAACCCCACAGCTAACGCCTCTGTCAACAGAATTTTGCATTAAAAAAAAAATCTGTGAGGATTATGTAAACAGTGAAAGGATTTGTTTGTTTTTATTTTATATTGAATGGAAGAAAAATTTCCAAAATGTAAAAAAACAAAAAAATGTGATGCTACAGTATGTAGTTGATGGATTTCATCATTATGAAGTGTAGCCAATTCCTTTACATCTGCTAAGAAAATATTTTTTTAATGTTTTATACATACTGTACAGTACACACACTGAGCTACTTTGTTATTTCAAAAGAGAATATATTTAGCTATGTGTAGCTATGATATGGTTGTCTAGATACATGTTGGCTTTTATTATAGTTTAAAGACTGTCTATCGTTTTATCTATCTAAGTTCATCATTTCACAGCTTCTAGCTTGACCCTTTTGCCTTTGAGCTTTTTTAAGTCAACACAACAAACACCAATACTATATTGCACACAGTGAAGTAAACATCTGAAATGAAAAGAAGTACTGATCTGATGTGAGTTTAGCCACTTCCAGAGCAAATTATTTGTTTTATATACAGACAGAATGGCCCTGGAATATGGTGAAGGTTAGTTTTTTTTTTTACTGCTGCTGACTTTGGTTTGGGGTATTTGTGATTGGCAATGTTATTAAGTGTACAGTAATTGTCAATGTTATGAGGAAACTTTGGCTGACTGGACCTTAATAGCTGACAGTGTAATGTGGAGGTGTAATGGTGCAAAAGGGTAATAGAAGAAACTGTGGCCATGTAACTGTTATATGGGATTTTTAGTTATGAAGGAAAGGTTGCTGTCTCAGTTATATGGACAATGAGTCTGTCTCCATTGTGGGAGGTACTTTATCTGTCTCCGTTATAGAGCCACAGTGGCCAATTACTACTACACATAATAATGGAAGTTTTATAGGGCACTGTGGTATGAGAACAGAGTGAATGTCACTATTACGGGGGAACACAGTGACTGTCACAATTATAGAACAATGTGCTGTATTTTTATGGGGATCTGTGTCTGTTATAAGGGAAGAGTGGCTGTCACTAGTACGAAGACACTAAGACTTATGAGGGAACTATCATTATTATGGAAACCCTAAGACTTCTACTATGGAACCAAGACTGTTAGGGTATGTTCACGTGGCTTATTTTCAGCCGTTTTTCGGGTTGTAAACTCCCCGAAAAACGGCTGAAAAAATGGAAGCTGAATGCCTCAAAACATCTGCCCATTGATTTTAATGGAGAAAACGTCGTTTCCCTCCGACGGGGTGATTTTTTTGTGCGACCAGTTGAAAAAATGACGTGTAAAAAAACACCCCGTAAAAAGAAGTGCATGTCACTTCTTCAGCCATTTTTGGAGCCGTTTTTCATTGTCTCAATAGAAAAACAACTCTAAAAACATCTGTAAAAAATGCATCAAAAAACACTTGATGCTTTAAAAACGGCTGAAAATCAGAGGTTGTTTTCCCTTGAAAACAGCTCCATATTTTACAGACGTTTTTAGTTTAGCGTGTTAACATACCATAAGTGTTATAGAGGCAATACTTTTATGGGGACACTGTCGCTGCACGGCTATGGAACACGATGACTATGTCACAGTTTCTGCAGTTATAGATGTATTGGTCAGCTAATACCCAAATGGAAAGTTGTTAAAAATTAGGTCACATTAGTGCAATACATTTTTGTCTAAAAATGCTATTTTTATTAAGAGGACAATGTTGCAAGTATTTTAAACACTTTAACATAGTATATTAGAGGAACCACAAGTTTTTAGTTAGCAATAAGGATGCACTGTAAGGGTATGTTTACACAGCTTATTTTCGGTCGTTTTTCATAGACGGACGAAAAACAGACGAGAAATCGAAAGCAGAACGCCTCTAAACATCTGCCCATTGATTTCAATGGGAAAAAGAGCGTTCTGTTCCAACGGGGCCGTTTTTCAAAACGCGAAAAAGAAGTGCATGTCACTTTTTGAGCCGTTTTTGAAGCCGTTTTTCATTGACTCTAGAAAAACTGCTCCAAAAACGGCCATAAAAAACGCAGTGAAAAACGCGAGTTACTTAAAAAATGGCTGAAAATCAGGAACTTTGTTCCCTTGAAAACAGCTCCATATTTTCAGTCGTTTTTTGCTAAGCGTGGGAACATACCCTAGGTGGCAGCAAGAGCAGCATTTTAACAGCTGACTTCAGCATTTTGGGAGATCCTGGTGAAGAGTCTTAAAGGGAATGTGTTGTGAATTTTATTTTATTTTTTGTTAAGTTACTTATTTCTATTTTTAGTTTTTTTGGTGTATTTTTTTTCTTCCAAAAGGTAGGAAATATTAAAAATGAAATAATAATGTTTAATGTTTACCTATGTTGGCCACCCGTGGGAGCACTTACCATAATTACAGCAAGGTGAATCAGGCAAAGCAACCTGATTCACGGTTGCTGTAAATGTGGGAGGATATTCTTCCTACTTGTAAACCACACTCAACAACCCACTAATTTTTTTACTCTAATCCAGGAGGGGGTTTCTTCAAATTGCCTACTGTTGTACAGCGCCATTTTATGAGTCACTGCATAGTGGTAGGACATTCTGATCACAGCTACAGGAGACACCAAGAGGCTGAGAATGTTGAAAGTCATGAGGGAAGTCCCTGTGCAGGATGATTTTTCAGTTGACAAGGTAGCATGGTGGAGAATTATTTTTCCCTCTGGCGGATAATTTTTCCATTGACATGCAGCAGAGTTACTTGACAGGGAAAAATAATTCCCCATCATGTAACTGTGCTACCTGTCAACTAAAAAGTAATCCACCAAAAGGAAAAATTTTCTCGATGGCGGAGTACAACAAAGCGTCACCTGTGAATTCGACGCAACGGTGAAAAATAAGTCACCATCATGTAATTCTGCTACCTGTCAGCGGAACTGTTGATAAATATTACACTATGCAACTAAATGTTACAGAAATATATATATAAGGTTTTCGTTCACAAATTCAAATAGTATCACTGCATGTATAAACAATTAAAAATTTAATTTTATTAAGGTAAATCAAAACACTAAAAGAATGGCTAGATAGCCAGATTACTAAACAGGCGAAAGCAATGTGACCAGAAAGGGGGGTACATGCAAGGTATCACACGTCCATGTACACCTCTAGCACCAACGTGTCACTCCCCCTGCCCTGGTCACTAATGGCAATAAGATTGCATCCCTACAAGTTTCTGCACCCCCAGTTTACAGAGTGCATCAACAGGGGTCACATTGAATGTTACTGTTCAACACCTAACAGCCAGTGAGCACCTATTGCGTGCTCTACATTCACCCAGCATGTATGGCAAGCCAATCCCCACCTGCAACCATCAGGACTGACGTCACATGCACAAGTTGAGCCTCCGGACCTGCTACCAATCACCAGGAAGCAACGACAAGCGTCCCTGCTAACCTAGGGATCTATAAGCGGCCATATATACATCACCTGTGAGAATACAGCGGCAACAGGATGAGGTAGCACTCGCCCAATAATGGACGGGCAAGAGACAAGTAGTACAATATGAGAAATGTGCTGACAGGATCCCTACGATAAATGGGGGCCCTCGTTATGTGTGTGGAAGGCACAAAGGGCCGCTGGGGGCTGTGTATGTAGGCAGGGGGGTTACACAACCCCCAGTCCATATATACTAAAAACAACATAATCATCATAAGGCCGTTATATGGAGACCTGTAGTAGCTACAGAGAAAGTAAATCAGACCCTAGATGTCCTGGAACAATTTCCAAAGCTGGGCACCAAGAAGGTGAAAGGGACCATATACAAAAATCGACAACCAAAACAGAAAATTGTTAGAGGAAACAGGTGTAAGAAATCTGTTCATTAAGACCCACAGGTTTAGTGATATGCATGCGGAAAGTCCATTGGGCTTCTTTTTGTAGGATCCGCTTATCCAGGTTACCACCCCTAATCGATGGTCATATTTGCTCAATACCCTAAAATTTAAGAGTGGCTGCATCGCCCTGGTGACATTCCCAGACATGTAGTGCCACCGGAGTATCCTCACTTCTTCGTATGTCACCTATATGGTCCATAATCCTCCATCTAAACTCTCTGATCGTCTTCCCCACATATTGCATATTGGAGCCCACATCCGCATGTTATGAGGTATACAATCCACCTGGTTTTGCAGTTTGTAAAGGATTTATTCTCATATACTGTTCCTTTCCCATTGTATTACTGGAACAGTTTTTCAAGCACAGTATGGATTCACATGCCCTACATGACCCAAATTTAAATGTCCCCTTAACTCCATGTGTCAGCCAAGATGTCTGTACTTGTGGTTGCAGATGGCTATGCACCACCCTGTCTCTAATATTCCTCCCCCTCATACATGTCAAAGAGGGTCTATCTCCAACAAGACCCCTACATCAGAGTCCGCCTTCAAGATCCCAGTAGGCCTGTAACATTTTTATTACCTCCTCATTAGCCGAATCATAGGTCCCTAGGATCCGAATTTGTTTATCAAAATTACGCTTCTTTGGATTGAGCAGTTCAGTTCTGTTACAGCCATGGGCATTCTTTAATGCTCACCTAAGGATCCCATGAGGGTATCCTCTACGGTGAAATCCGTTTTTCAGATCAAGTGCCGTGATCCCAAAGTCAGTGATGGTAGATCAATTCCTCCGTGCCCTCAAGAACTGCCCTTTCGGTATATCTTTCCTCAATGGTGTAGGGTGACAACTCTCCCACCGAAGAAGGCTGTTAGCCGCTGTGATCTTTCTATAGATGTTGGTTTGAATGCATCTTTGCTCAGTCTTATAAATGTTAATATCAAGAAACGTCATTCAGTTACCATGGATCTCGAAGGTGAAAAAGAATCCCATCTCATTCACATTTATGATAGCTTAAATTCCTCCCTTGTTCCCATCCAGAGAATCAGGATGTCATGAATAAATCTCAACCATAGGAGAATAAGAGATGTCCATCTCTCCATATCCTCATTAAAGACAACTTTCTTCTCCCACGAACACAAAAATCAGGTTGGCATAGGAGGGGGCACAAGGACTTCCCATGGCCACCCCCCTGAGCTGGTTGAAGAATTTTACGTCAAACAGAAAGAAATTATGTTCGAGCACCTAAAGTAGGAGGTTGACCACAAATTCATTGTGGGCCTGGTATTGTGTCCCCCCTTTCTCTCAGGAAGTCCTCAACAGCTCTACACCCAAATATGTGGGATATAAAGCTGTAGAGAGCCTCAACATCCAGGGAGGCCAACTGGACATTGGCATCACATCTAATGCCCTCCAACCTTTTGAGTATGTCCAAAGGTAGCTCTGACATAAGATGGGAGAGCCACTACAAAGGGTTGTCCAAACTTTTGAGTATGTCCAAAGGTATCTCTGACATAAGATGGGAGAGCCACTACAAAGTATTTTGTCAATATATAAACTAGCAACTTGAGTGAGGTTGTCAACACCCGACACAATCAGGCAGCCTTTCAGTGGAACGGTTCCCTTATGCACTTTGGGTAGGCTATAGAAGGTGGCACACTGTGGATGATCCATGACGATGAATCATTGTTCATCAACATTTAAAAGATTTAGGGACCTACCCAACTCACTATTTCCTTGAGCGTATTCCCAAAGATTTCCATCGGGTCACTGTGTAAAATTCTATAACAGGCTACATCCCCCAGAATACGATGGCACATGGTCTTATATTGATCCCGATCCGTCACCACAATATTACCGCCTTTATCTGAAGGCTTGATGACAATTATTTCATCCTGTTCAAGTGGTTATAAACCTGTCATCTCTTCTTTGGAGGTATTATATCTAAGTCCACAGTGTCCACCTTCCTTAACTGATCTACCACCACCTCAAGAAACACATTGAAGGGTGTGTTATCATTGATGGGTGCATTTCTCATAGATGGCACCCTCAAATTGGTAAAGAGCTCTTACCCCATATTTCTTTGACCCTCTTCCCACAGTTGATCTAGTGTTCTTAGATGCGGTAGATCATCTTCTGTAATCCCCAATTTCAGGCATTGTCGCCTGTCATGGGTCTTGAATTTTTTTTTCCATTTGAGTTTCCGCACAAACAGATTTAGATCCTTAACCCATGTCAATAGGTCAAATCTGTTTGTGGGGACAAATGACAATCCTTTTTTCAAAATGCTAGCTTCTTCTGTAGTTAATGGTCGTAATGAGAGATTCATTATCTGTAGGTTATCTTCCTGATGACTAAATTCTACACATCTCTCCTGTCTCGCAGGAGGTAATCTGAACTGGGGTGATTTTTGGCTAAAAAAAACCTCCCGGTTTGATCTCTTACCTCTTCCTCTTCCCCGTTAATTGGTAGGGGTTGGGTTTCTTCCCTGATAATAGCTTTCCCGAGCCCTTCTAATGGGAATTCTGGGGTGTTCAGAGTCTGATTGTTTCTGTTCAGAGGCGGATTGTTCTGTATCGGGTTCCTGACCCCCTATACTTCTGCTACTATAATCAAAGATTCTGCCTTCCTTAAAGTCGAGGCTATCACTTACATATTGGAAGTGCTTTCTCTCCTTTATGTGCCCAGTAAATCTCTCTATTTCCTGTTGTAGAGCTGTTTCTTTTCTTTCAAAGTCAGGATTATTAGAACATTTTCTGACAGACTCAATATTCTCTTTAAGTTCAACAGAGCTGCAAGCCAACAATGCCTTTTCCTCCTCTAAAAGGATCTCCATGAATCTCAGTAATGAGTCAATCGACTCTTTCTCCCATTTTTTTTGTAGTTCTGATGACCTGACCCTTGCAGCTGAAATCAGGGTAATACGCAGCCCACGAGGTACAATCTTATTTTTCAGACATGTGTCCAATGTTTGAATTTCCCACCAGGACCTGATGTGATCCTTGTAGGTTTTAGTGAGCTGACTGAAGGAGGCGGTAATGCTCAAATGTTGAGTCTGGGAGTTGATCCAGTAATACCTCTGTAAAGGTATATGAGAATAAATCCTTTATAAACTGCAAAACCAGGGGGATTGTATACATCATAACATGCGGATGTGGGCTCCAATATGTGGGGAAGAAGATCAGAGAGTTTAGAAGGAGGATTAGGAACCATAAAGGTGACATACGAAGAAGTGAGGATACTCTGGTCGCACAACATGTCTGGGAATGTCATCAGGGCGATGCAGCCGCTCTTAAATTTCAGGGTATTGAGCAAATCCGATCATCGTTTAGGGGTGGTAACCTGGATAAGCGGATCCTACAAAAAGAAGCACAATGGATCTTACGAATGCATACCACTAAAACTGTGGATATTAATGAACAGATTTCTTATACCTGTTTCCTCTAACAATTTTCTGTTTTGGTCGCCGATTTTTGTATATGGTCCCTATCACCTTCTTGGTGCCCAGCTTTGGAAACTGTTCCAGGAGATCTAGGGTCTGATTTACTTTCTCTGTAGCTACTACATATCCCCGTATAATGGTCTTATGATAATTATGTTTTTTTTAGTATATATGTACTGGGGGTTGTTTAAAATCTCCCCCTGCCTACATATAGCAACATACATAGCCCCCTGCGGCACTCTGTGCCTTCCACACACATAACGAGGGCCCCTATTTATCGTAGGGATCCTGCCGGCACATTTTTCGTATTGTACTACTTGTTTCTTGCCCGTCCGTTATTGGGCGAGTGCTAACTCTAACTGACTTAATACGGTCGCATTGTTCACTCTTTAGTATTGGCAATGATCTGCCATTCAGTTTCATCGCTCATCCTGTTGCCACTGTATTCTCACAGCGGATGTATATATGGCCGCTTATAGATCCCTAGGTTATCAGGGACGCTTGTCGTTGCTTCCTGGTGATTTGTAGCGGGTCCGGAGGCTCGTCCTGTGCATGTGACGTCTGTCTTGACGGTCCCAGGCGGGGATTGGCTGGCCATACGCCTTGTCATCATTTGGTGGGAAGCACATTACTTATTTATGTCCAGCGTTTGCCCGGCGCATGTACGACCAGCTGACTAGTGTCGTGCAGATGTCGGGTGAATGTAGAGCATGCAATAGGTGCTCACCGGCTGTTAGGTGTCGAACAGTAACATACAATGTGACCCCTGATCATGCACTCTGTAAACTGGGGGTGCAGAAACACGTAGGGACGCAATCCCATTGGCATTAGTGACCAGGGAATTATACAATAATCACAAAAGGGGGAGTGAAACTTTGGTGCTAGAGCTGTACATGGATATGTGATACCTTGTATGTACCCCACTTTCTGGTCACATTACCTATGCCTGTTTAGTAATCTGGCTATCTAGCCATTCTTTTAGTGTTTTTATTTACCTTAATGAAATTAAATTTTTAATCGATCATACAGGCAGTGATACTAAACCTATTGTTGGAGTCGTGTGTTCCTCATCTGCCACGTCTGGTGTCATCTGCAATGTCTGGTGGCATCTGCCACATCCTGTGTCATCTGTTACGCCAAGCATCACCCGTCCCACGTGTCTGCTACTATGAACATCTGCCTGTACATCCTCCTAGGTACTCTTGTCTGAGAGACTGTTATTGACTATTGTTTGACCAGCCTCTTCTCCGCTATGGCGGAGCAGTCTAGTGGGTCCACATACCCCACAGCCATGACATTATCATTATTCCGTGCCTGAGCTGTAAATATTGAAAAACCTTCTTATTTAAAGGAACAGTGTCATCACAAATATTTTTTTTATATGTTAAAGATGTTAGTGCCTTCATATAAACGTTTATTTTCATTTGTGTGTTTGTGTTTTACTGTTTCTTATTTTCACACTTTTTCTTCCCTATGGGGGCTGCCATTTTTTGTTCCATTTCTGTGTGTGTCGATTAACGACACACACAGACATGGAATACGGCAGCCACAGTCCCATAGGGACTGCGAACGGCTCCCGTCCCATTGACTGCCGTGTACGGCGCCTGTGTGGGAACTGCGCATGCGCCGCTCCCACACAGTCCTATTCGAAATTGGCGCCGTCCGGCGCCATTTTCCTGTGGACCGGAAGTCGCGGCTGGACAGTAATATTACTACTTCCGGTCGCGGCTTCCGGACAAGTGCACATGGAACAGCGGCAGCAAAGGGAGCGGACGGGCCGGAGGGAGCCGCGGCGGCAGGAGCAGGTAAGCGATTTCAATGTATGTTAGTGTTTGTGTGTGTTTACTACTGTATGTAAACCTACTACACTGTGGGTTACCTCAAAAAATGGCGACACACAGTGTAGGAGGTTAAACCTTTCCAACCCCTCGTTTATCCCGGCACTAGCCAGGATAAAGGAGGGGGGGATGCTGAGAGCTCACTAGAGCGAGAGCTTTTAACCCAATGTTGCAATGCTGCAATTTTGGGAACTAGCTCCAAACAGCTCCATCTAGTGACCAAAAATGGGTAGTATTATAAATTTGAAAAAATTTATAATATTTCCTGACTCGCGAAAAAAATAAAAAAAATTTGAACAATGTTTAATCACCCACACACTAAATGTTTAAATTTTAAAAAAAAAACATGTTTTTGGGGCGACACCATGCCTTTAAAGAAAACTCAACTTGCAATTCTTCAAATGACTTAAAGGGGTTGTCCAGTTTTCATAATTTTTTTTACTTATATGCAGAATAGGAACTAATACAATTTTCTAATATACATGTATTAGATATTCTGCTCACATACATTTCTTATAGTGCATGAGGCCCCTGTTACAGTAGAATGGTATAGCCCACAGATTAGTCCTGTGTAATACATCCATAGGCTAACTGAATATGGTGTCAGTCATTTTACCCTCCCACACACATCATTTGACCCCTAGCATTCAGTTAGCAACATACATGTATTGGGGCCAAATAGACCACACATCCATGAGATCAGTGTAATGGTGGAATAATGATAAACTACTTCTTCATTGTGCCCGTATTAACTGTCCCTAGATGATTTATAAAATGGCTGCTTGTCTCAAGGGTATGTTGTCATGTTTTTAATAAAGTTACATTTTAAAAGAAAAACAACACAGAGGAAAGCGGGGGAATAATGTAAGAGCTGCTTCTCACAGGCACTGACAGACATAATGATGAGATGTTGCTGTAGGTATAATTCACCTGTTATGTACCTGGACAGTATTACCCGAGTGCCAGGGGTCACATGATGTGGGTCACATGACTGCCGCTATATTTAGTCCATTCAGTTATGCTATGGATGCATTTCTATTGACTAATCTGCTGGCTATACCATACTTTTTTTTTAGACAAAGGCAAATACACTGATATAAGAAGGGTATGTGATCCGAATTTTAAATAATTATATATTAGAAATCTGTATTATTTCCTATTCTATAAAGAAATTAATAAAACTAAAAAAAAGTGGACAACCCCTTTAATTGTATCCCCTTTCATTCCTTATGAATTATAAAAAATCTCATGCCTCCACTAATACTGTACATTCTTTAGTTTCTCCAATTCGGACCATCTCACCCTCCAAATAGGGAAACAAGACAAATGCCCACTAATACCAAGTATATATATATATATATATATATATATATATATATATATATATATATATATATATATATATATATAAATAAATATATATATATATATATATATATATATATATATATATATATAGATATATATTTCTCAAAAGTGTTGTATTATATCTACGGTGCCCCTCCATTTAAATTCTATGGGACTGACAGCCCTCAGCTGTTTCTGTCAGCCCATAGACATTGAATGGGGTGCCAGGGATTATGCTTGACCGCCGCTCCATTCAAGCTCCGCCTCACTGCAGCTTCTGAAGCTACAGTTCTTGATCCAGTAGAAGGGGTATGGCTGAGGAGAATTGTTGGGTATCAAAAGAAAATGTTCATGCTCCTAGGCTTACAAAATAATTTTATCAGATATATCCTAACAAGCCAGACCCCGAACGAAGGAGAGTACTGTCAGAATTCAAACACAGAAACTCCTGTGCGCCAGGCAATAGCGCTTCTCATTGAGCCATAAAAGATGTTGGACAGCTCTTCTGATGAATCTGTTGTCTAGCTTCTTTTGATTCTTGCCTCCTGATTTTCCCTGCCTTGATTGCCTATTTAGTCTCACCATTTTGGCTTCCTATGTAAGCTCGGACTTTTCACTTCCTCCTTACTGGACTATTACACATTCTCTTCTAGTCTAGATCCTTGCTGCCTCACTACGAATGATTCCTGCTAACCCGTGTGCCAAACTTGTTTTGTTTCAGGCCATGTCTCTGCCGCCTCATACAACTTGCTACCGCTTATCCATGTACCGAACCTGGACTGTTACTTAACTATTCTTACTATTATGACCTATCTGCCTTATTGTTTCAGCCAATGGACTCCAAATCTGCTACAGACATTAACAGTTAAGCTGTCCAGTCCGATCCCACAGAAGAGCTACTATAGCACAAACTTCTGAAAAAGTTTTGCTGGCTATGATAGAAAGCTATCAGAATACACTGTACATCACAGCTTGCTGCTTTTAGGGCTGTGCAGTTATAGACCAGTCAGAGTGCCAATGGAGACCCGTATCCACTGCCGAATGTACCTACAATGGGTACGTGAGCATTATAAATTGACCATGAACCATGAACTATGTTTTCTTTTACTTCATGTGGCTGGTTGGGTGCATGTGCATTGCTTACCTGGGAAAAGTATGCACTATGGGAGAAAGGCAAACTGGAGGAGGCAATTGATGCTCTGGGCAATGCTCTGCTAAGAAACCTTGGGTCCTGACATTCACGCGGATGTTACTTTGACACCTACCACCTACCTAAACATTGTTGCACCTCTTCATTGCAATGCAGTGCTATTTTTCCTATTGGCAGTGGCCTCTTTCAACAGGTTAATGCGCCATGCCATACTGCAAAAATTGTTCAGGAATGGTTTGAGGAAGATGACAAAGAATTCAAGTTATTGACTTGGCCGTCAAATCCCCAGATCTCAATCTGAACAAACATCTTTGGGATGTGCTGGAAAAACTGGTCCGCTCCATGGAGGCCCCACCTCACAACTTACAGGAGTCTGTTGACGTCTTAGTGCCAGATACCACATGACACCTTCAGAGATCTAATGGAGTTCATGCCTTGGGCCTTGTTCATATCTGCGTTGGAGGATCTGTTAGGGGCCTTCGTTGCAGATCTCGCCGAGATTACCGGAGATTACATCGAGGCTACGCTATTGTCTCCGGTAAAATCATGGACACTCCAACGGAAAGCCATCAGAACCTATTAAAGTCAATGGGCTCCATCGCCGCCGGAGGTGTCCCTTGCAATGGAACCATTGCTACCATTATTCCCTTGTTCTGCTCCTCTGAGGGAGCAGATCAACAGAACACACTGAGGCAGGTATGAACTTAGCCTTAAACGGTTAGAGCCGTTTTGGTGGCATGGATTAGACCTACACAATATTAGGCAGTTGTTTTTAATGTTATGGCTGAACAGTATATGTTTGCTTATATATATATATATATATATATATATATATATATATATATATATATATATATATATTGCATTCGGAAAGTCTTCAGACCATTTCACTTTTTTCACTTTCTTTTATGTTCAGGCCTTGTGCTGTAAGAAAAAATAAATTAAAGTTTGTCCCAATCATGCTGCACGCAATACCCCATGATGACAAATTTATTACAAATTAAAAACTAACATTTTGCATGGACATAAGTATTTAGACTCTTTGCTATGATACTTGAAATTTAACTCTGGGGGGCCTCCCATTTCCCTAGATCATATTTGAAATGTTTCTATACCTTGATTGGTGTAGACAGCTGACAATGCACAGAGCAAAATTAAAGCCATGAGGAGGAAAGAGCTGCCTGTAGAGCTCAGAGACAGGATTGTGTGGAGTCACAGACCTAGAGAGGGGTACAAAATGTTTTTCTTCTGCACTGAAAGTTCCAAACAGCACAGTGGCCTCCATAATTCTTAAATGAAGTAGTTTGGAACAACCAGGACCCTTCTTAGAGCTGGCCGCCCCACCAAACTAAGTAATCAGGGGGGAAGGGCCTTGGTAAGAGAGCTGATCAAAAACCCAATAGTCTAAAGATCCTGTGTGCAGATGTGAGAAACTTCCAGAAGGTCAACCATCACTGCTCATCATCTGCCCAATACTATCCCTACAGTGAAGCATGTTGGTGGCAATATCATGCTGTGGGTGTGTTTTTCAGTGGCTGGGAAAGGGTGACTGGTCAGCGTTGAGGAAAGATGACTGGAGCAAAGTACAGAGGTATTCTTAATGAAAACCTGATCCAAAGTGCTCTGGACCTCAGACTGGGCCAAAGGTTAACCTTCCAACAAGACAATGACCCTAAGCGCACAGACAACTCAGGAGTAGCTAAGGGACAACTCTGTAAGTTTCCTTGAGTGGTCCCAGCCAGAACCCTGAGTTGAAAACAATCGAACATCTCTGGGGAGACCTGAAAATGGCTTTCCACTGACGGTCCCCACCCAACCCGACAGGGCTTGAGAGAATCTGCAGACAAGAATGGCAGAAGTCCCCAAATCCAGGTGTGCAAACCTTGTGGCATCATATCCAAAAAGACTGGAGGCTTTTATCACTGCCAAAGTGCTTCAACTAAGTACTGAGTAAAGGGGCTGAATACTTATGCCAATGTAATATTTTCGATTTTTCTTTTGAACAAATTATCAAAGATTACAAACATTCTGTTTCAACTTTGTGACTATTCAGTATTGAGTGCAGAATGATGGGGGAAAAAAATATGTATATATATATATATATATATATATATATATATATATATATATATATATATATATGTGTATATATATATATATATACATATATATATACATATATATATGTATACATATATATATATATATTTATATATATATATATATATATATATAGTAATAAAATATCTGCTCTTAATGACTGACTATACGTGTTTTCACGGTGGTCATTAAGGCGCTTTGGCATAAGATAGCGCCCCCGGGAGGCTCTTAAACTCAGTGGACTCAGCTACGGAGGTAGCTGAGGCCTCGGAGCACAGACCGAGGACCATTTTGTCCAGTTCCTGGTCACATGATCGCCGTTATTCGGCGAAAAACGGCGATCACTATAAAAACAGTGGTGGTTAGTTTTCTCTCTTCTCTCACAGAATATATTCTGTGAGGGAAGAGAGAAATGGTAAAAATAAGGGACAGCACACCCTATTACATCCCCGATCACCCCCCCCATGCGCCCCCCATCCCTGATAATCAAAATTGTGCATACATGCGCCGTTAGCAGATTGCCAATGCTGCCTGCGGCAGCATATGGCAAATAGTAACAGGCAGGGACCAATCTGAGTGGTCCCTGCTGACATAGTCACTGTGATATACACTACCGTTCAAAAGTTTGGGGTCACCCAGACAATTTTGTGTTTTCCATGAAAACTCACACTTATATTTATCAAATGACTAGAAAATATAGTCAAGACATTGACAAGGTTAGAAATAATGATTTTTATTTCAAATAATAATTTTCTCCTTCAAACTTTGCTTTCGTCAGAGAATGCTCCATTTGCAGCAATTACAGCATTGCAGACCTTTGCCATTCTAGCTGTTAATTTGCTGAGGTAAGTTGGAGAAATTTCACCCCATGCTTCCAGAAGCCCCTCCTACAAGTTGGATTTACTTGATGGGTACTTCTTGCGTACCATACGGTCAAGCTGCTCCCACAGCAGCTCTATGGGGTTGAGATCTAGTGACTGCGCTGGCCACTCCATTACAGATAGAATACCAGCTGCCTGCTTCTTCCCTAAATAGTTCTTGCATAATTTGGAGGTGTGCTTTGGGTCATTGTCCTGTTGTAGGATGAAATTGGCTCCAATCAAGCGCTGTCCACAGGGTATGGCATGGCATTGCAAAATGGAGGGATAGCCTTCCTTATTCAAAATCCCTTTTATCTTGTATAAATTTCCCACTTTACCAGCACCAAAGCAACCCCAGACCATCACATTACCTCCACCATGCTTGACAGATGGCGTCAGGCACTCTTCCAGCATCTTTTCAGTTGTTCTGCGTCTCACAAATGTTCTTCTGTGTGATCCAAACACCTCAAACTTTGATTAGTCTGTCCATAACACTTTTTTCCAATCGTCCTCTGTCCAATGTCTGTGTGCTTTTGCCCATATTAATCTTTTCCTTTTATTAGCCAGTCTCAGATATGGCTTTTTCTTTGCCACTCTGCCCTGAAGGCCAGCATCCCGGAGTCGCCTCTTCACTGTAGACGTTGACACTGGCGTTTTGCGGGTACTATTTAATGAAGCTGCCAGTTGAGGACCTGTGAGGCGTCTATTTTTCAAACTAGAGACTCTAATGTACTTGTCTTGTTGCTCAGTTGTGCAGCGGGGCCTCCCACTTCTCTTTCTACTCTGGTTAGAGCCTGTTTGTGCTGTCCTCTGAAGGGAGTAGTACACACCATTGTAGGAAATCTCCAGTTTCTTGGCAATTTCTCGCATGGAATAGCCTTCATTTCTAAGAACAAGAATAGACTGTCGAGTTTCACATGAAAGCTCTCTTTTTCTAGCCATTTGGAGAGTTTAATCGAACCCACAAATGTAATGCTCCAGATTCTCAACTAGCTCAAAGGAAGGTCAGTTTTATAGCTCTTCTAAACAGCAAAACTGTTTACATAATTGCACAAGTGTTTTCAAGTGTTTTCTAATCATCCATTAGCCTTCTAACACAGTTAGCAAACACAATGTACCATTAGAACACTGGAGTGATGGTTGCTGGAAATGGTCCTCTATACACCTATGTAGATATTGCATTAAAAAGCAGATGTTTGCAGCTAGAATAGTCATTTAGCACATTAACAATGTATAGAGTGTACAAATGTATAAACAATGTATAAACTGTGCTTTTCTTGCAAAAATAAGGAAATTTCTAAGTGACCCTAAACTTTTGAATGGTAGTGTACCTATCACAGTGATCTATATTATTATATTTAGAAAACACAGGCAGGGCATGGGCTGTGTCTTCCTCTCCCCTCAATGTAGTTGATCTGTGAGAGGAGAGAGAGACACTATAGAGGGGGGCTACCGCGGAAAAGCATAAACCTGTCTGTCTGACACACTACAATAAATTCATGGGGAGTGTAGATCTGTCGGACTAGGTGCTTCAACCGTATTTGGTGAAGCGGAAGACCAGGACCTGGTACAAAAAGGTAGCAATCTACCTAATTCAGATTGCTACATATAATGGGTTTGTTCTTTATAAAAAAATCCCAAGGGATGCTCACCTTCCTTCAGTTCCAGGAGGAGGTTATTGAACATCTCCTATTTGACTCCAATGTCCCTGCACAACCCTACGAGTCTGAGGATGTGCGAAGACTTACAGTGCGACACTTTCTTCACCCCGTTTCTTCCACCGAGACGCAAAGATATCCCCAAAAAAAGGTGCCGGGTTAGCAGTAAGCATGAAAGCAGGAGAGGAGGAGGCATAGTCGCTTCTACTGCCCGATGTGCCCTTCTCAATCAGGACTCTGCAGCTACCCCTGTTTTGAAACGTACCACACCGTTTACAATTAATAATTTTATTTAGGGAATGACAAAATGGGGGAGGGGGGGTCTTTTTAGGAAGTAAATTTTTATGTATATTTTCATTTTAGTCTGTGGGCTTTCCAAGTGGGGAGGAATTCTTTTGGGAGAGGTAGTAGACTTAATTTTTTCAGAAAATATTTTACCCCTTTCAAATTTTTGATCATTTTGTTTCTTTTGGCTGTTTTTATGACTATGTCCTGCCGAACAAAGCTGTTATTTTTATTAATATTTCTGTATGGTTATACGGGCATGATCTTTTTTTTTAATTTGGAGGATCACTAATAATCGAGCTGTTCCTAATCAATACATTATGGGCTTTACTACATTTGGGTTTTTGCAGGACCTCTTGCACCCGACAATGCTTCTGGAAATACTGACATCATTTTGGGGATTAGTGATCCTTTACTGTACCTATAGATAGTTTTGGACACTGCCCCTTTATATAAACTGGAACCGATTGGTAGTTTTGTGCACATAGCGGTTCCTACCTTGCCGGGCAGGAGTCTGTTATGGTGTACCGCGTCACTTGCCACGTTCGTCCCTCATATAGGGATTGATGGAGCTAAAGAGACGTTGTACAACCAGTCGCTGAAAAAAAAAACCTTGTCATGGCAGCCCTACAGGTGATTTTCTATCTAGTGAGCAGACTCGAGGTTACAACATAGTTGTATCCATTTTCCTCCATTTTTTTTAGAATATTGCCCGTCACTCCAGTGCAGTTTATTTTTTCCTCTCTGACTGATTTTATATTAGGACAGAATTCTGTCCACAATAACATCATAATGGCACAGATGAGGGACAACTGCTTCTTTAGCAAGACAGAGTCATAAGTACAGGCAAATACGTATATAGTGAGATGCATCCGTCATGAATACACAGATTCACTTCTATTTTGTATGCCGCACAAATTTATTAATGTGGCATATTTCTAACAAAATAACCTTCTACCAAATGTCTCCTCTATTTCATGTGGAAATGTAATAAGAATTTTAAGAAAACATATACCATAGTATCTGAAATAATACCCATTATTTCCTCCTTTACAAAATTTTTGGTCAGCATGCTCAATACACCACTAGATGAATACCATTAGGGGTCTGGTTTTTAAAATGGGGCCATTTATGGGTGTCATTTATGGGGCCTAGTATTTATTCAATTGTGCCCTGAAAGCCAAGGGGTGCTCCCACTTTTTGGCCCAGCCACACGTCTAATAAGCAGATTGGGGCAACAATGGGGGTATTTTAGAAAACAGGAGAAACAGGGTGACAGATTTTGGGGTGTGTTTCTTCATTCATATGTTTTTTTCACCTGCTATGCATTAAATTGAGCAAAAAAAACGTCAAAATACTCACTACACCCTTAGATAAAAACGTCAAAATACGTCAAAATACTCACTACACCCTTAGATAAATACCTTAAGGGGTCTGGTTTTCTAAATGGGTTAGTTTATGGGGAGTTTCTATCGCTCTGGCAGCTCAAAACCTCTCCAAATGTACAGTGGGGCCTACAACAGTTTCAAGCAAAATATGAGTCCTGAAAGCCTCCATTTGCTCCCTTCCTTTTGGGCCCTGTCGTGTGTCCAGGCAACGCATTAGGGCCACATTGGGGGTATTTTTGAAACAGGAGAAAAAGGGTGATAGATTTTGGGGTGTGTTTCTTCATTCTCATGTTCGCTTTACAAAGAAATCTGTCTTTAAAATGACACTTTTGTAAAAAATGTGTAATTATATTTTTTTACGCCTGCTTTGCATGAATTCTTACAAAAAACTGTTGGGTCAAAATACTTACAACACCCCTTAATAAATACCTTAAGGTTGTAGTTTTCAAAATGGGGTCACTTGTGGGGGTTTCCATTATTCTGACACCTATGAGCCTCTGAAATCCTGGCTTGGTGCAGGAAAACAAAATGTACTTCAAAATTTATAACATTATTATAAAATTTGTAAGTCGTCTAAATTGCTCAAAAATAATTGTTGTTTTTTTTCAAAAGTGCTGCCAAAATAGAGTAAAGAGATGGAAATATATATTTAATTTAAAAAAAATGTGGACAGTATGTATGTACATATGTGACATATTGCAGTTGAAAATAAGACAATTTTTACAAAATTTCTTAAATTTTTCTATTTTTTAATTAATTTATGCAAATCTTATCAGTCTACTTTTACCACTAAAATAAAGTACAATATGTGACGAAAAAACAACGTCAGAATTACTTGGATATTCAAAACTTTCATAGAGTTATTCTCTGATAAGTTCAGACATAGCAGATTTGACAAATCTGGCTTGGTCATTAAGGTTTAAACAAGCTTGGTCATTAAGGGGTTAATATATTTATTTAAATGTAAAAATTGGACTACATAACGCAAGAGAGAAACAAATTCAATACTAATACAATAACACAAACATAGGCCTATGTTTATTAATATAGGCTTATTTTGTGTCAGTCAAAATTAATTTTGTGTCAGATTGTGACTTTTTTGAGACTTTTTAGTGGCATTCCAAAAATATGGCTAAATTTGGGCTAACATAAATCACAAAGTGACACATGTGTCGCAAATAGTAATTCTTTATGGTGCAAATACATTATTAGCACACAGATACATGTGGGCCAAAATGTGTTGTGCAAATAATAGATTAAAAAAGTTGTAGTTAAACTTTCCTTCAACTGTGGCAAAGATTCAGTCTGCTCCCCTATACTAGCACTGAAAGTAATTTGTTGGCACTCACTCTTTCATTAAGTACACAAATGACCCCAGCCACTTCCCCCTTCAAACACTGTTTCATTAAATGTTGCTTTTTTGTTATAATCTTATATGTGTAATGGATTTACTCATTGTCCATATTTTAATACTCTTAAACGTGTCTGTGTGTTTCTATTACTTGGCTAAAGAATGATTGTAAATCGTTGAAAATCAATTTGTCACAAGCACTCTAAAGCAGAGCTAATTAAAAGTAAAAATAAACATTAATTGAGCTACACTTTACCTAAGGTGTCTGAAATATCCATAGAAAAACTGTTAATATTATAAGAGTCATTTAAGAGTAAAGAGTTAGTGCTTGACTTAATGACACTCTTGTAATCTCCCAGCTCAGTAGAATTGTGACTTGCCCATAAAAATAATTTTTTTATTTTTATTATAGAAACCCTGCGGAAGCCACTTTGTGGCGATACGTGTGGGGCTTTCAGTCCCCTTTTTCCCTCCTGGTTCAGGACGACAATATGCTGGTTTGATGCAACATTTTTTCGCTTATGCTAATATACTGGAACGCATATTGAGGGGTTTAGGTGAATGAGGTGGGGATTTTTATTGTGTGCCACTTATCACGGTGGCTCCCCTCATAGGGATGTTGTTTAGCATTTTTATGCTGTTTTAAATGTTTTTAATCATTCATGTGGTGTACTTACTTTAAATAAAATATATGTTTGTTATATGCATAGTTGTTCTATGATATTATATTTTTTTGCCCTACATACATACCCGCTTGTGTTTCATTTAATTTTATTATAGATGATCAACAACTTTGACATAAAGTTTTAGCAACAATGTAAACCACATGGTTGAGATTAAAAACTGAATAATCCTATTATTTGTATTTCTGCGTGCTTGACTAGTGAAAGTAGAATATTTGAAAATGTTGGAAGCTGTTAGAAGGTTAACCTCATTCTTTAACCACTTGTAGAGATGAGCGAACCGGGACAACCGAACCCGGTTTCGGTCCGAACTTCCGGTAAAGTTCGGTTCGCAGCGAATCCGAACTTCACCGGGTTCGGCCGAACCCGTTTTGACCGAACCCGGTCAAAAACATTATACAAATCGGCAGCCACTTGTCTCTATCAATCACTGATAGAGAAAAGAGGCTGCTGATTAAAAATAAAATAAAAAGCATTTCATACGTACCCGGTCGTTGTCTTGTTGACGAGTCCCTCTTCTTCCTCCATTCCGACCTTTTCTGACGCGGCAGCCTGTGATTGGCTGCAGAGGCCTCTGCAGCCTGTGATTGGCTGCAGAGGCCGCGGCAGCCTGTGATTGGCTGCAGCGCTCACAAGGCTGCATCGTCATCAAGGAATGTCGGGCCGGATGTCGAGAGGGACGCGTCACCAAGGCAACGGCCAGGAGACCGGACTGGAGGAAGCAGAAAGTTCTCGGTAAGTATGAACGTCTTTTTTTTTACAGGTACTGTGATCGGTAGTAGTCACTGTCCATGGTACTGAAACAGTTACTGCCGATCAGTTAACTCTTTCAGCACCCTGAACAGTGACTATTTAGTGTATGTGCACACACACTAATTACGTCCGTAAATGACGGACGTATTTCGGCCGCAAGTACCGGACCGAACACAGTGCAGGGAGCCGGGCTGCTAGCATCATACTTATGTACGATGCTAGGAGTCCCTGCCTCTCTGCAGGACAACTGTCCCGTACTGTAATCATGTTTTCAGTACGGGACAGTAGTTCCACGGAGAGGCAGGGACTCCTAGCATCGTACATAAATATGATGCTAGGAGCCCGGCTCCCTGCAGGGTGTTCGGTCCGGTACTTGCGGCCGAAATACGTCCCGTCAATTACGGACGTAATTAGTGTGTGTGCACATACCCTTACTGACGTCGCCTAGCAACGCTGCCGTAATGACGGGTGCACACATGTAGCCACCCGTCATTACGGGGCCTCATGCACACGACCATAAAAACACCCGTTATCACGGGTCGTAATTACGACCCGAAATAGCGGGCCCATAGACTTCTGTTAGCCACGGGTACCTTCCCGTTTTCTCACGGGAAGGTGCCCGTGCCGTTAAAAAGATAGAACATGTTCTATTTTTTTATTTTACGGGCCGTGCTCGTAATTACGACTCGTAAGTACGAGCACGGCCGGCCGGCCACGGGCAGCCGGACGCTTTTGCGAACCGTGCTGTCATTATAATTATAGCAGCACGGCCCGTAAAATAGAAAAATAGAACATGTTCTATTTTTTTAACGGCACGGGCACCTTCCCGTGAGAATACGGAAAGGTACCCGTGGGTAACAGAAGTCTATGAGCCCGTTATTGCGGGTCGTAATTACGACCCGCAATAACGGGTGTTTTTACGGTCGTGTGCATGATGGGAGCACGGCTCGGAAAAACGAACGGCTGCCCGTGCTCATCTCCTGAAATAATCTGTGCTGCCTTAAACTCTGTGGACAGGTCAGGATCCTGTTTCTTTTAAATGCTGCTAGGGAACCCGCTCGATCCACTATATAAGGCTACGCTACAGTGCAGCATTTAAAAGAAACAGGATCCTGACCTGTCCACAGAGTTTAAGGCAGCACAGAGTATTTCAGGAGATGAGCGTGCAGATTCAGTGCTGTTGTGAACTCTGCTCTTACCATTACGTAGCTCTCAGTCTGTTATCTCTCCTCCACTCCTGTCCTCAAGAACACCTTCACATGATTGGCAAGTCACCACGTAATGGTAAGAGCAGAGTTCACAGCAGCACAGAGTATTTCAGGAGATGAGCGTGCGGATCTTGTGCGTGGTGGTGACTTGCCAATCATGTGAACGTGTTATAGAGGACAGGAGTGGAGGAGATGTAACAGACTGAGCTACGTAATGGTAAGAACAGAGTTCACAGCAGCACAGAGTATTTCAGGAGAGGAGCGTGCAGATTCAGTGCTGCTGTGAACTCTGCTCTTACCATTACGTAGCTCAGTCTGTTACCTCTCCTCCACTCCTGTCCTCAATAACACCTTCACGTGATTGGCAAGTCACCACCCCGCACAAGATCCGCACGCTCATCTCCTGAAATACTCTGTGCTGCTGTGAACTCTGCTCTTACCATTACGTGGTGACTTGCCAATCATGTGAAGGTGTTCTGGAGGACAGGAGTGGAGGAGAGGTAACAGACTGAGAGCTACGTAATGGTAAGAGCAGAGTTCGCAGCAGCACTGAATCTGCACGCTCATCTCCTGAAATACTCTGTGCTGCCTTAAACTCTATGGACAGGTCAGGATCCTGTTTCTTTTAAATGCTGCACTGTAGCGCAGCCGTATATAGTGGATCGAGCGGGTTCCCCAGCAGCATTTAAAAGAAACCGTGTTTGTGTATGTGTGTGTTTGTGTATATATGTGTGTTTGGGTATGTGACTTTGTCTGTTTTTGTTTTTATATGTGTGTGTGTGTATATATGGGTGTGTTTGTGTATATGTGTTTTGTGTATATGTTTGTGTATATATGGGTGTATTTGTGTATATGTTTGTGTGTAGATATGGGTGTGTGTTTGTGTGTATATATGGGTGTGTTTGTGTATATGTGTTTGTGTATATGTGTGTTTGGGTATGTGTGTTTTTGTTTGTATATGTGTTTGTGTATATGTGTTTGTGTATATGTGTTCGTGTATGTGTGTATAACTGTGTGTGTGTGTGTTTGGATATGTGTGTTTTTGTTTGTATATGTGTGAGTTCGTGTATATGTGTGTGTTTGTCTGTTTATGTGTGTGTGTGTGTATATCTTGTTGTGTTTGTGTATATATGTGTGTGTCTGTGTATGGTTGTTTGTTTGTGTGTGCGTGTATATATGTGTGTAGGTGAGTAGAAGTATTGTTATTGTTCACATTGATAACTGTTTTTTTATGTTGTTGCAGATTTTGATGTACCGATTGGACTACATCTACGATTCGTTGGACTACTGCGTAGATCTGCGTTTTTTCAAATTTTAATAAAATGGTTAACGAGGGTTTTGTTGGGGATTTCTTATTTCAATAAAAAAGAATTGTCTTTGTGTTTTTTTTTTCAAACTTTATTAGTGCCTAGATAATGGCAGTTGGCTGATTGACAGCGTCCATTATTAAGGCGGTACTTAGTGTTAGCCGGTGCAGAGGCTAGCACTAACCACCCATTATTACCCCGGTACCCACCACCACCAGGGGTGCCGGGAAGAGCTTGGTACGATCCAGTACCCGACCATCTGTTGTGATGGTCGGGTACTGGGGCGGCCGTAGGCTGGTATTATGAGGCTGGGAAGGGCCAAAATCAGTGGACCTTCCCACCCTTGTAATGCTAGGCTGCTGCTGCTGTGTTGTATCGGGCTGGTTATAAAAATGGGGGGGACCCCCACGTCGTTTTTTTTTGGAATTTAACAAATTTAGCAATAGACGGGTCCCCCACATTTTTAATAACCAGCCATATACAAGGCCGCAGCAGTCTGGCATTACATGGGTGGGAAGGGCCACTGGTTTTGTCCATTCCCAGGCTAATAACACTGTGTTGTATGTGGCTGGTTATGATAAATTGGGTGGAACCCCATGTCTTTTTTAAAAAAAAAATGTAAATAAATAAATAATTAAAAAAAATGACGTGGGGTCCCCCCCACTTTTATAACCAGCCAGATACAACACAGCAGCAGCAGCCTAGCATTACAAGGGTGGGAAGGTCCACTGTTTTTGGCCCTTCCCAGCCTCATAATACCAGCCTGCGGCCGCCCCAGGGCCCGACCATCACAACAGATGGTCGGGTACTGGATCGTACCTGGCTCTTCCCGGCACCCCTGGTGGTTTTGGGTACCGGGGTAATAATGGTGGTTAGTGTTAGCCTCTGCACCGGCTAACACTAAGCCTCGCATTAGTAATGGATGTTGTCACTCAGACAGCGGCCATTACTAAAGTGGTAATAATAAAATTTGAAAAGAAAAAGACAAAGATATAGATAAAATATTTTATTGAAATAAAGCACCCCCAACACAACCCTCATTAACCATTTTATTGTAGAAAAAAAACCGTCATCGAAGTAGTCCTCGAAACCGACGTAGTCCAAACACCAAACCTGTAAAAAAATAAAATAATGAAATAAAACATGTCGTAGGCTTAGATTCAGTTTAATGTGTGATACTGACTGTTATACCATGTATAGAAGCCTGCCGCGAAGTTGACTTAGATACAGGGCGCCAGCAGACAGTATCATACATGGCCATACATACATATATACATACATATATACAAACATACATACATATATACAAGCATGCACATATATACATGCAAATATACATACATGCAAACATACACACATATATACATGCAAACTATCATACATACATGCATACACACACACATGAAAACATACATACATACAAACAAACATGCAAAGATACATACATACATATATACAAGCATGCACAAATATACATGCAAACATAAATACATGCAAACATAATTACATACATGCACATATATATAAACATACATGCAAACATACATGCAAAAATAAAAACATGCAAACATACATACATGCACATATATACATACATACATGACAACATACATACAAACATACATGACAACATACATACATGCAAACATACATACATGCAAACATACATACACACATGCAAACATATATACATGCAAATATACATACAAACATGCACATGTATACATACATGCCAACATACATGCAAACATACATGCACATATATACATACATACATGACAACATACATACATGCAAATATAGATACATACATACACACATGCACATATATACATACATGCCAACATACATGCACATATATACATACATGACAACATACATACATACATGACAACATACATACATATATATATATACACACACATGCAAATATACATACATTCATGCAAACATACATGCAAACATACATACATACATACAAATATACATACACACATGCACATATATACATACATGACAACATACATACATACATGACAACATACATGCAAAAATACATACATGCAAACATACATACATGCAAATATATACATGCAAATATACATACAAACATGCACATATATACATACATGCCAACATACATGCAAACATACATGCACAGATATACATACATACATACATGACAACATACATACATGCCAAAAAATAATAATAATACGTTCATACTTACTTTCCTCCTGTCCGGCCTCCAGCGATGACGTTTCATTCATGTCGCCGCTGCAGCCTGTGATTGGCTGCAGAGGCGGTCACGTGGGATGTAGCGTCATCCTGACGTGCGTGACCGCCACTACAGCCTGTGATTGGCTGCAGCGGCGAAAGGGATGAAACGTCATCGCTGGAGGCCGGACAGGAGGAAAGTAAGTACGAACGTATAATTTTTATTTTTTTATTACATTTAAATGGTATTTTCCGCGCGCCGAGCATGTACTGTCAAGGTTGCTGAAAGAGTTAGTGCAGCCCATTAACTCTATCAGCACCCTGGACAGTAGCATGCTCGGCGCACGTAAGTGACAGGTTCGGTCAGAACTAGTTCGGTCCGAACCGAACTTTTTTGTGAAATTCGGCGAACTAGCCGAACCGAACTTTTGATAAGTTCGCTCATCTCTAACCACTTGCCAATGTATGAAGAGTATACTCATTAAGAGCATACTCGTCATGCTAGTCGCACCAGCACAGGTACAGTCAGTGCTGGCTCCATATTTATGTATACTTTTGGGCGACACAGACTTAGTGGGCCCCATTGCGGGGGAACTCATGGCGGCAGTAAACTGGCAGAAAACGACAGTTTGTGCCCCATATAGAAGTTAGGCCCTGCTTTTGCACCCATATAGAAGTTAGGCCCCCAGTTTGTGCCCCCATACAAAGTTCGGCCCCTTTATGTCCCATATAGAAGATAGGACCTCAGTTGGCGCCCCCATACATACAGTGCCCCCTGTAGATAATGCCACAGAGCCCTTTGTAGATAGTGACAAAGTGCCCTCTGTAGATAATACCACAGTGCCCTCTGTAGATAGTGCCACACAGCCACCTGTAGATAGTGCCACACAGCTCCCTGTACATAGCGCAGTTGGGGCTCCTTCTAGGAGTGGAATCCCCAGCCAGGGCATTGCCGAGGGATTCCGGTCCAGGAGAAGCCCATGATGTCACTGCGTATAGAGATTCGGCAACACCCTGCGTATAGAGATTCGGCAACACCCTGGCTGGGGATTCCGCTCCTGGAGGAGCCCCTGATGTCACTGTCCATATATGGATTGTGATGTCAGGGGTTTCTACAGGAGCACAATCCCCGTCCAGAGCATCTGTGACGCCCTGGCCAGGGATTCCGGTCCAGGAAAAGCCCCTGATGTCATTGTCCATATATGGACAGGGACTTCAAGGACTGCCTCTAGGAGCGGAATCTCCGGCTAAAGCATCGGCAATGCTCTGGCCGGGGATTCCACTCCTGGAGGAGCCATGACGGCAACGTACAGCACCCGGCGGCGAGTGGGCCCCCTCAAGGACAGTGTTCCCCAGCACTTACCCGGGTTCACCGGGTGCTGCGTACAGTGCCTGTATGATCAAGAGCGGTACAATTCCTGTGATGTGGTGGAGATCAGAGAAACTTCTGACCTCTGCTATTTAACATTTAAATGACAGAATCAATGCTTATCGTAGCATACAAAAAGAAGACTGAGGGGTTACCTCCCCCTTTTTAAGAAGTCACATGGGAGCCCATTCCTTGTAGGAATAATAGGATATCTGGCTATATTCCTTGTTGTAAGGGTTAAATATGCCTTCCTGATTGTCCTATGGCAGCAAACGACTGGGAAATACTTTTCCTGGATACAATCAGATGAGACAGGTAAATTAGGAAAAATACAATAATTAATCAATTTACTACTGTTGCCCATAGGAGGCCCAAGTGACCATTCCACACTCATTTTGTTTGATTTTTGTACATTTTTATTTCCCGGGCTGTATATCATATTTGTCTGGTCCCTCATACACGTGGTCAAGATTATAAGCATGTTTTATACTCCCTTGTATGAGTATTTGCTATGGATAGAATTGGTGCAATCCTGTTGTCATGTTAGGTACGTGGACGCATGGACCGTACCACCTTGACGGTATGGCAGCTGGCCAACAGGACAGGGGTCACAGTCTATAGTTCGTATAGTGTACTTGGGTAGCTCAGACAGTAGCAAGACAGGCTCGGCTGGGACTAGGCAGCAGGCAGGCTCCAGGCGTGGTGTAGCAGGACAGGCGTGGTACACAGCACCGCACGACTTCAGCTCAACACGGTACTTGACCAGGATAGCACGGGATACAGGTTACAGGAACGGGAAACACTGGGAACTCAAAAACCATGTCACGCTTATGCTCATAGTGTCTTTTGCCAGGCAGCAGAACCGTTCTGAAAGCAAGGTAAGCAGTTAAAAGGATTGTCTTATGTCTCCTATATTGCACCAGCTGGAGATTATTTGTCTATAATCTGTGAATATGTATTTTCTCTGTTACATAGGGCTACTTAAAGTCCTGGCTGCATAGCTGTTTGCCAATATTTGCTCTCATTTTCATACCTTGTCCACATATGTCCTAATCCAGAATGGACATAAGCAAGAGTAGATACAGGCCCCTAGACTTGCAGTAACATCAGATACTGACTATGTCCTGCAGATCCAAAACATATGTGATCTAAAGTGAGGGTGCAAGGTCATGACTTAAGGACCAGCAAGTAGGGCAAAGTCCAGCAACTCCTCAGTTAAAAAAAAATCTGAAGTTTTATTATGCCATCCTAAAATAGATAAAACAATACAGAAATAAAAACTGGCCTACAGTTTACTCATGGCCAACATTACAATGAAATATAAGCACAGATTGTGTGAGAAATGTAACCAATCTTTGCCTGAAAATTGTGTTGCTAATACTTGTACCCTGCGGTTATTCCCTGTTGGTGATAACACTTTGCATTCAGAAGCAATGTATTTTCTTTGGTCTAAAGAGCAGATATCTGAAACATTTCAAGAGCTTAAAACTACACTTAAGAGTAAAAGATTTAGGTTTTCAGAGAAACCTTCATCTTCTCATTTACCATCTGAATCCTCTGTTGCTACTTCCATTTCAGGGGGTAATATATGTTAGAAGACAAGGTCTCTGATGATGTGGATGAATTACATATTTTAAAGAAAGAGAAAATGTCACATTTAATAAAAGCTCTAAAAGACTATTGAATTATATAAAGATCAAGTAGATAAACCTAAAAAAGAAAAAAATTATGTTTTTCCTAAAACTAAAGATAAGGGGTTTCCAGGGCATCCCCTTCTCTCTAAAAGGCTTCAGCTTGACTGGCCCAGACTAGACAAACAGTTTAATACAGAGTCAAATTATAAAAATATCTACACTACCGTTCAAAAGTTTGGGGTCACCCAGACAATTTTGTGTTTTCCATGAAAACTCACACTTCTATTTATCAAATGAGTTGCAAAATGACTAGAAAATATAGTCAAGACATTGACAAGGTTAGAAATAATGATTTTTATTTCAAATAATAATTTTCTCCTTCAAACTTTGCTTTCATCAAAGAATGCTCCATTTGCAGCAATGACAGCATTGCAGACCTTTGGCATTCTACCTGTTAATTTGCTGAGGTAATTGGAGAAATTTCAGCCTATGCTTCCAGAAGCCCCTCCCACAAGTTGGATTGGCTTGATGGGCACTTCTTGCGTACCATACGGTCAAGCTGCTCCCACAACAGCTCTATGGGGTTGAGATCTGGTGACTGCGCTGGCCACTCCATTACAGATAGAATACCAGCTGCCTGCTTCTTCCCTAAATAGTTCTTGCATAATTTGGAGGTGTGCTTTGGGTCATTGTCCTGTTGTAGGATGAAATTGGCTCCAAACAAGCGCTGTCCACCGGGTATGACATGGCGTTGCAAAATGGAGTGATAGCCTTCCTTATTCAAAATCCATTTTACCTTGTACAAATCTCCCACTTTACCAGCACCAAAGCAACCCCAGACCATCACATTACCTCCACCATGCTTGACAGATGGCGTCAGGCTCTCTTCTAACATATTTTCAGTTGTTCTGTGTCTCACAAATGTTCTGTGTGATCCAAATACCTCAAACTTCGATTCGTCTGTCCATAACACTTTTTTCCAATCTTCCTCTGTCCAATGTCTGTGTGCTTTTGCCCATATTAATCTTTTCCTTTTATTAGCCAGTCTCAGATATGGCTTTTTCTTTGCTACTCTGCCCTGAAGGCCAGCATCCCGGAGTCGCCTCTTCACTGTAGACATTGACACTGGCGTTTTGCGGGTATTATTTAATGAAGCTGCCAGTTGAGGACCTGTGAGGCGTCTATTTCTCAAACTAGAGACTCTAATGTACTTGTCTTGTTGCTCAGTTGTGCAGCGGGGCCTCCAACTTCTCTTTCTACTCTGGTTAGAGCCTGTTTGTGCTGTCCTCCGAAGTAAGTAGTACACACCGTTGTAGGAAATCTTCAGTTTCTTGGCAATTTCTCGCATGGAATAGCCTTCATTTCTAAGAACAAGAATAGACTGTCGAGTTTCACATGAAAGCTCTCTTTTTCTAGCCATTTTGAGAGTTTAATCGAACAAATGTAATGCTCCAGATTCTCAACTAGCTCAAAGGAAGGTCAGTTTTATAGCTCCTCTAAACAGCAAAACTGTTTACAGCGGTGCTAACGAAATTGCACAAGTGTTTTCAAGTGTTTTCTAATCATCCATTAGCCTTCTAACACAGTTAGCAAACACAATGTACCATTAGAACACTGGAGTGATGGTTGCTGGAAATGGGCCTCTATACACCTATGTAGATATTGGATTAAAAACCAGACGTTTGCAGCTAGAATAGTCATTTAGCACATTAACAATCTATAGAGTGTATTTCTGATTAATTTAATGTTATCTTCATTGAAAAAAACTGTGCTTTTCTTTCAAAAATAAGGAAATTTCTAAGTGACCCTAAACTTTTGAACGGTAGTGTATAAGATGGATCCAATATATATTTGGGATTGGGATTCTCTACCAAAAATGTATTTAGCAGTAGCAAAGCTCTCAAAAAAATAATTCTAAACAATCCTATACCTCGTCTGTGGAGTCAGCGTATTTAGATTTTCAAGATGGAGTCCCAGGAGATGAAATCCTTCAAACCTGACGCTTATGAAAAATGAATTTTTTTATGTGACACACCTTTAGATATGATAACATTTTCTTCCAGGTCCTTGTCATCCTCCAATGTTTCTACACCGGAATAATTGATTAAACAGTGTAGTGGAGACATCTTTCCCACAAAAACATTTTTTTAACTTAGCTTTTCAACCAAGCAGTTTGTTTAGTCCACAATTAGAGAAAATCTAACAATCTCTCAGTGAGGATAAAGATACTGTTTTTCTAAAACCACTAAGAAGATCTCGAAGATTTAAAAGAAATACCAGATTCCTCAATATGGTGACGCGTCCTTGGTGACGCGCCTCTCTTGACATCTGGCCCCACCTCCCTGGATGACGCGGCAGTCCATGTGACTGCTGCAGCCTGTGCTTGGCTTGTGATTGGCTGCAGCTGTCACTTGGACTGAATTGTCATCCCGGGAGGTCAGACTGGAGGAAGAAGCCGGGAGTTATCGGTAAGTCAGAACTTTTTTTTTTTTACACGTTCACGTATATTGGGATCGGAAGTCACTGTCCAGGGTGCTGAACCAGTTTAACTCTTTCAGCACCTTGGACAGTGACTGTCTCCTGCCGGGTTCGGTCAAAACAAGTTGGGCCGAACCCGGTGAAGTTCGGTCCGCTCATCTCTAAGACACTCCGTTCGGATGTTTGTAAACAGAAAAGCAAGTGGTGCTTTTCTGTTTACATTCAGTTTGCCAGCTCTTGCGCGAATCACGCAGTTCGCACGGAAGTGCTTCGGTGCGACCTTCGTGGTTTTCACGCACCCATTGACTTCAATGGGTGCGTGATGCGCGAAAAACGCACGATTATAGAACATGTCGTGAGTTTTACGCAACGCACTCGCGCTGCGCAAAATTCACGCATTGTCTGCACTGCCCTATAGAGTAATATAGGTGCATACGACACGCGTGAAAAGCACGCGCGTATATTACGCTCGTGTAAATGAGGCCTTATACTGTGAGACATCACAGGCACCTCACCAAGCACGATTTAACTCAGGTGTTTAGTGCTCTTCAATGGGTCAGATCACTTATAGTTACTATAGAACATATGCCTAACAATCACAATGTGCCAACCTGGTATCAGATTATTACAAAGATAAACAGGGAGGTACCATAAGTCCTTTCCTATCCAGGGACTGCAGAAGTATAATGTCTTGGCCAGGGTCCAATCTCTTTAACATCCCAGCATGTTTACATTCAGGGCTTCTTCAATGTGACTGCAGACATAGCTCAGTAGCAACTTTCTAAATCCAGGGGGAGTGGACTCTGAACCTCAAAATTTCCAAATAGATTACGTCTAGCATGGGATACCCAGATATGCATGTCATGGCAACCCAAGACAATAAAAAGACAAAGAACTCTCCCTCTCACCACAGGGATATTCAGTAGCATTAGACTCCAGTAGCTCTTTTCTGTAAAGAGCCTTATTTGAGAGAGATCTCAAAGACTGCCTAAGGCTCAGTTCACATCTCGTTTTTTGTACATGTTTGTGGTATACGGCAACGTATACGCTTTTAAAGCTACAAAAATGTATGCATTTTTAACATTCGATTCGATTTTTTAAGTAGTATACGTCTTATAAGTTGTTATACGTTTGTGTCCATCCTCACTTCTAAAAACTTATATGATAAGCCAAATCAATCTTTGTAAAGTCAAGATTTGTAAAGTCAAAATATAAAGGAAGATGTAGGGAGTAGGGATGTCACGATGCCAGAATTTGGACTTCGATACCGATACTTCGTTTAGTATTGCGATTTCGATACCAATTTCGATACTTTTGCCAACAGTAATAAAAAAAATCAATTCTTCCGTTTTCTGATGTGAGGCGCGAGGTGTGATGAATTTTGAATGCGCCTCACATTAATAGTAATTAATCCCATCATGTTTCTCAGTCATAATGGGTTAATGTGCGAGGTACATGATGGGGTTAATTACTATTAATGTGAGGAACATGGAGGGTAAATTCATCGCACCTCCTGCCTCACAATAATAAGTGAATGAAAGCCGTGTTTATTTCATTTTTTTACAGCGTACACGTCATAAATGATGCAGAAAAATTGTTGTGCGCGCCATTACTGAATGTGTGAATATTTTATGTATTGAGACTTATTTTAATGTTTATTGTAAAAAAGGTGAATGTGTATTTTTTTTAATTTTAACAATACTTTGTTTTTAAACTTCAATGTACTGACATATATCAGATATATGCCAGTACATTAGCCTGTGGACAGATAGCATACAGGCAGTTGTTAGGACATACCTCAGTATGCCCTAACAACATGAAATATGGTAGGACAGCCCTGGGGTCCGTCAATAGACCCTGGGCTGTCTGCCCATATATGGTATGGCCCTCGATCGCGTCACAAGAATTCCCTGTGACGCGATCCAGGGGCATCCCCCCTGCTCACTTTCCCCTGAATGCTGCAGTCAGCTGTGATCGCAGCATTCAGGGGAATAACGGCGGAGATGAGAGGCTTCACTGATCTCCGCCGTTATAGAGCGGGGCTGCGGCTGTGTAATACAGCCATTGCCCCGCTCCTGACAGGAAGTGCGCGCGCTTTCAGGATGAGGAGGTGCGGCCGGCGCTGCACTAATACGCGGCGGTTCAGGCACTGAACACAGAACATGGGGGTGTTTTGCAGCGCGCCCGCCATGTTCGGTCTTCAGTGCCGCCGCTCATAAGTACAGCGCTGGCCACATCGCATCATCCTGACCGTGCGCACTTATGACTCAGGAGCGGGGCTGTGGCTGAATTACACAGCCGCAGCCGCGCTCCCATACATTCATGTATTACTATACTGAGCTGTGCGGCTGCGCAGCTCAGTATCGAAATACAGGAAATAGCGGTATCGAACCGTTTAGGGATGCAAAGTATCGAAACAGTATCGAAGTTTCGATGCACCGTGCATCCCTAGTAGGGAGTGACTGCAGTGTTTTCTGGCCCCAGTACTGAAGGGCTTGGCAGGGGGAGGTACTGTTTTGTCACATAATCTGGGTAATTTCCCATATATGGTGACAAAAACGTATTCTTTTAAACGTATATCTTTTACGCTTTATGTAAAGTATTTGAGGGTATTCTAAGAGATGAACTGCAACAGTATATAGCGAAGAATGTTCTAATAACTGATAACCAGCATGGATACATGAAAAACAGGTCTAACTAACATGCTCGGTTTCTATGAAGAGGTAAGTGCAAATCTGGATGTTGGTCATACGACGGATGTGATATATTTGGATTCTGCAAAAGCATTTGATACTGTTCCACACACCAGTCTTGTTCTGAAGCTACAGACGGAGGGACTTGGGAACCATATACATTAAGTGGAATAAAACTGGGGATAATGGAATAGGAGAAGCACCTGGGTATTCTGGTAACAAATAAGCTAAGCAGCATCACTCAATGTCAAGCAGCAGCTGCAAAAGCAAATAGGATTTTAGGGTATATGAAAAGAGATAAAAACCCTTGATTCAAATGTAATATTACCCCTCTATAAATCCCTTGTAAGACCACATCTAGAATATGGAATTCTGTTTTTCTCCACATTGCAAAAAGGATATAGGAGAACTGGAGAGGGTTCAAAGGCGGGCGACTAGATTATTAAACGTAGGATTTATAATTGCGTATGTCGTTCACATTCTGCCATTGACTTCAGTACAAATAAAAACGTATAAGTGTGGTATACGTGTTGGAAAAGTTCAGAAAAGCGTAGTAGACTACGCTTTTCAGGAATTGGGGGAAAAAAAGGATAGAACATAAGCACACAAATCGTATGTACCAACTACACTATTAGGGCATCTGTCGTGACCGTAGAAATCAATGTACACGCTGTGGTACACGTTTTGACACTGTTTTTTTCATGTCAAAACATGCACAACAGATGTACAGTAAAAACGAGATGTGAACTTAGCCTTATTCTTTGTGCGATGCCTTAATTTCTTCCAAATGTGACATCATCATCAAATATTTATTAAGATAATGCTCTCCCAGTTTTCTTTCCAGAACCCATGGATGATTCAAAACAACTTCTACACATGTTAAATGTCAGAAGCGCAGTCTTAAATTATCTTCAGGTTACCCAAATCTTCAGAATCTCTGAGAAGGTTTTCCAATAATATGGTGGTAAAAAAATGGTGGTTATAAAGCCAGCAAAGCTACTCTTTTTCGCGGAATTAAATACATCATTAGGGAATGTTATTTCCTTTCAGATCAAGGGTCCCCGATTCAGCTTAGAGCGCATTCTACTCGCTCCACTGCGGCTTCTTGGACAGAATTTGGTCACGTACCCTTAGACCAAATTAGCAGAGCCGCAACATGGTCATCTCATTCAATCTTTATCAAACACTATAGGTTGGCCCTTTTTGCTATAGAAAGTTCAGTCTTAGGCAAAATGGTGCTATAAAAGGCTTCTAATCTCCCATCCGCTTAAGGGGGTTGTCCAGTCCTAAGAAATTGATGGCCTATCCTCAGAATAAGCCATCAATACCTGACCGGTTGGGATATGACTCCCGATACCCCCACCGATCAGCTGTTTTGAAGGGGCGGCAGCGCTCATATGGGATAGGCTATAAATTTTTAATATAAAAAGGGTTACCCTGTAGTTCCACCTATAGCAATAAATTAAAGGCTTAGGAAAACTTTGCATGTGTTTTGTGTTGATTAGCTGATTTACCCAATATTCTCATTTTCTGAGAGACTAAATTTTGGGTTTTCATTAACTGTTAGCCATAATCATCAACATTAAAATAAAAAAAATGCTGGAAATGGATCACTCTGTGTGTAATGAATCTATATAATATATAAGTTTTACTGAATTGAATTACTGAAATAAATTAACTTTTTTATGATATTCTAATTCATTGAGAAGGACTAATATATATAATTTTGTGGGAAAATATTCAGCATAACTTTTTTATTTAAATAACTTCTCAATGTGGTCTAAAGAGTCCCATGGGCAGTCTGAACCATTGACTGACAGCCTTTCCTGTATAAGGGTGCATAAAGAAGAAGCTTCCAAAATAAGACCGCCCACTGGACACATAATGCCACAGTGAGAAAAGATTGAAATCAATAAATTACAGGTTATCTTGACTTTTTTTTCACAAAACTAAGCATATACAGTACTGTGCAAACGTTTTAGGCAGTTGTGGAAAATTGCTGCAAAGTGAGAATGCTTAAAAAAATAAAAGTGTTAATAGGTTTCTTTTTTAGCAATTAACAAAATACAAAGTGAATGAACAGAAGAGAAATCTGAATCAATACTTGGTGTGACCATCCTTTGCCTTCAAAACAGCATCAATTCTTCTAGGTACACTTGCACATAGTCATGGATTTTGTAGGATTATAGTCAGGTGTATGATTAACCAATTATACCAAACAGTGATTATGATCATCATTTTTATATGTAGGTTGAAACATCATCATTAACTGTAACAGAAACAGCTGTGTAGGAGGGTTAAAACTGGGTGAGGAACAGCCAAACTCTGATACAAAGGTGAGGATGTGGAGGGCAGTTTCATGTCACAGCTCTACTATGGCAAGACTGACAACAGCAACAAGACACAAGGTAGATATACTGCATCAGCAAGATCTCTCCCAAGCAAAGATTTCAAAGCAGACTTGGGTTTCAAGATGTGCTCTTGAAGCTTTTTTGAAGAAGCACAATGAAATGGGCAACGTTGAGGACCGTAGATACAATGGTTGGCCAAAGAAAACTTAGTGCAGCAGATCAAAGACACATCATGCTTACTTCCCTTCAAAATTGGAAGATGTATAGTAATGCCATCAGCTTAGAAATGGCAGAAACCAGTGGGACCCAAGTACACCCATCTACTGTTCGTAGAAGTCTGGCCAGAGTGGTCCTCATGGAAGAATTGCGGCCAAAAAAAAAACATACCTTTGATGTGGAAACAAGGCCAAGCGACTCAACTATACATGAAAACATACGAACTACACTACCGTTCAAAAGTTTAGGGTGACTTAAAAATGTCCTTATTTTTGCAAGAAAAGCACAGTTTTTTTCAATGAAGATAACATTAAATTAATCAGAAATACACTCTATACATTGTTAATGTGCTAAATGACTATTCTAGCTGCAAACGTCTGGTTTTAATGCAATATTTACATAGGTGTATAGAGGCCCATTTCCAGCAACCATCACTCCAGTGTTCTAATGGTACATTGTGTTTGCTAACTGTGTTAGAAGGCTAATGGGTGATTAGAAAACACTTGAAAACCCTTGTGTAATTATGTTAGCACCGCTGTAAACAGTTTTGCTGTTTAGAGGAGCTATAAAACTGACCTTCCTTTGAGCTAGTTGAGAATCTGGAGCATTACATTTGTGGGTTCGATTAAACTCTCAAAATGGCTAGAAAAAGAGAGCTTTCATGTGAAACTCGACAGTCTATTCTTGTTCTTAGAAATGAAGGCTATTCCATGCGAGAAATTGCCAAGAAACTGAAGATTTCCTTCAACGGTGTGTACTACTCCCTTCAGAGGACAGCACAAACAGGCTCTAACCAGAGTAGAAAGAGAAGTGGGAGGCCCCGCTGCACAACTGAGCAACAAGAAAAGTACATTAGAGTCTCTAGTTTGAGAAATAGACGCCTCACAGGTCCTCAACTGGCAGCTTCATTAAATAGTACCCGCAAAACGCCAGTGTCAACGTCTACAGTGAAGAGGCGACTCCGGGATGCTGGCCTTCAGGGCAGAGTGGCAAAGAAAAAGCCATATCTGAGACTGGCTAATAAAAGGAAAAGATTAATATGGGCAAAAGCATACAGACATTGGACAGAGGAAGATTGGAAAAAAGTGTTATGGACAGACGAATCGAAGTTTGAGGTGTTTGGATCACACAGAATAACATTTGTGAGACGCAGAACAACTGAAAAGATGCTGGAAGAGTGCCTGATGCAATCTGTCAAGCATGGTGGAGGTAATGTGATGGTCTGGGGTTGCTTTGGTGCTGGTAAAGTGGGAGATTTGTACAAGGTAAAAGGGATTTTGAATAAGGAAGGCTATCACTCCATTTTGCAACGCCATGCTATACCCTGTGGACAGCGCTTGATTGGAGCCAATTTCATCCTACAACTGGACAATGACCCAAAGCACACCTCCAAATTATGCAAGAACTATTTAGGGAAGAAGCAGGCAACTGGTATTTAATCTGTAATGGAGTGGCCAGCGCAGTCACCAGATCTCAACCCCATAGTGCTGTTGTGGGAGCAGCTTGACTGTATGGTATGCAAGAAGTGCCCATCAAGCAAATCCAACTTGTGGGAGGGGCTTCTGGAAGCATGGGGTGAAATTTCTCCCGATTACCTCAGCAAATTAACAGCTAGAATGCCAAAGGTCTGCAATGCTGTAATTGCTTTAAAAGGAGCATTCTTTGACGAAAGCAAAGTTTGAAGGAGAAAATTATTATTTGAAATAAAAATCATTCTTTCTAACCTTGTCAATGTCTTGACTATATTTTCTAGTCATTTTGCAACTCATTTGATAAATATAAGTGTGAGTTTTCATGGAAAACACAAAATTGTCTGTGTGACCCTAAACTTTTGAACGGTAGTGTAGGTTGTACAAAAATGGTAGCAGGTGCTCTGGACTGATAAGTCAAAATTTGAAATATTTGGCTGTCACAAAAGGCAGTTTGTTCAACGAAGGGCTTGAGAGCGGTACAATAATGAATGTCTGCAGGCAACAGTAAAGCATGGTGGAGGTTCCTTGCAAGTCTGGGGCTGCATTTCAGCCCATGGTGTTGGGGATTTGGACCGGATTAATGGTGTCATAAATCCTTAGAAATACAGGCAGATACTTATCTATCATGCAATAATATCTGGGAGGCGTCTGATTTGCTCCAAATGTATTCTGCAACAGGACTACGACCTCTAACATACAGCCAATGTCATTAAGAACTATCTTCAGCGTAAAAAAGAACAAGAAGCCCTGGAAGTGATGATATGGCCCACACCAGTGGCGTAACCACACGGGCCCTTTACAATAGTAACTGACAGTATACTTACCCTCCTCTTCTTGGAGCGCAGTGGAGGTCCTGACGTCTCTTCTGCACAGCGCATGTTGGCACGGCGCTCGATGGGTCAGGACCTCCGCTGCGGCTAGAGCTGGAGAGGAGGGTAAGTATAGTATTACTGTCTGCTGGTGCCCTATATTTAAGCCTACTTAGGCTTTGATACAGGGTCCCAGCAGGCAATAATCTTATACTGTATAAGATTACTGTGAGCTGGGGCCATGTATCTAAGCCTACCACATGGTAAATGAATAAGGCTACGCGTTTCGACACCGTACCGGCGTCTTCATCAGGCCAATACAAATTGTGCGATATGCACACGTTTAAATACAAAAATGTTTACATTGTTTTTTCTGAACAAACCTTATAACGCGCTGTTTTGCACATCAGTACTTATGTAATTTATATATTTGACCTTTGACCCGCCCTTATTGGCGGTTCTTTTTTTCTTTTTTTGCAATTATGTCTCATTTCTTTTTGTATTTAAACGTGTGCATATCGCACAATTTGTATTGGCCTGATGAAGACGCCGGTACGGTGTCGAAACGCGTAGCCTTATTCATTAAACATCAATCATCATCTTTTGCCTCGAACATTGTCTATAGCAGCGCCGTTGGTCCCTTTTTTTCCTTATCCTTTGATCCCTTCTGACAGCAAAACTCCTTTTGCTTGTGCACGGACCTGGCAGCAGCTTTCTGGCTTGTGAGATACGTAACGGTATCCACTTGTAAAGGTGAGCAATTTTCCTACATCAAATTGCTCCTTGTACTCCCTTGCTTTATTGCACTATGTGGCGCCGTGTATCTTTTTTTCTTCTCCCTTAGTACCACATGGTAAGCTTAGATACATGGCCCATTTGTGATCCTGTCTGATGGTCCCTGTATCTAAGCCTACCAAATGGTAGGCTTAGATGCAAGGCTCCAGCAGACAGTAATCGTATATTATACTTTGTGGTAGGCTTAGATACAGGGCCCAACAGACAGTATCACACCTGGGGTCTATATCTAAGCCTACCACATGTGTTAATAATGGGGATTTTTTTTTGTGTTTGTGCTTTTTTTACAGGTTCGGCTGTTGGACTACATCAGATTTGAGGACTACTTTGATGACAGCTTTTTTTATTTTCAATAAAATGGTTAATGGTTAATGAGGGTTGTGTGGGGGATTTTTATTTCAATAAAATATTTTTTCTATGTGTCTTTGTTTTTTTTAAACTTTATTACTACCGCATTAGTAATGGCCGCTGGCTGACTGACAGCGTCCATTACTAAGGCGGGGCTTAGTAACCCCCATTATTACCCCGCTACCCACCACCACCAGGGGTACCGGTAAGAGTCGTGTGCGATCCAGTACCGACCAACTGTAGGGACAGTCGGGCACTGGGGCAGCCGCAGGCTGGTATTATTAGACTGGGAAAGGCCAGAAACCATGGCCCTTCTCCCCCTGGTAATGCTAGCCTGCTGTTGCTATGTTGTATCTGGCTGGATATGAAAAATGGGGGGGACCCCACGTAATTTTTTTTTATAAATAATTGGAAAAAACAACGTGGGATCCACGGACCTGTAAAAAAACACAAACATACAGAAAAATAAATTGTAACACATAAAGAAGTAAAGCAATTATTATACTTACCTTTCCTGGGTCCAGCGCTGGAGCCGCAATGTTAGCAAGCTGGGCCCTATATCTAAGCTTATCATGTGTGATACTGTCTGCTGAGCCACTGTATCTAATCCTCTCCACAGCTATAGGGTCGTAGTG
The DNA here is from genome assembly GCF_050947455.1 of Rhinoderma darwinii. Classification (NCBI taxonomy): domain Eukaryota; kingdom Metazoa; phylum Chordata; class Amphibia; order Anura; family Rhinodermatidae; genus Rhinoderma; species Rhinoderma darwinii. Next base: position 40,781,517 of record NC_134689.1, on the reverse strand, counting down.
CTATAGATATGCGGTCGGCCATGAGAAGAAGTTTGGGGGGGCAAGAAGGACTTTTGCACCGGGGCCCATGAGACTTTAGCTATGCCCCTGGCCCCCATAGAGCCCTGATCTCAACGTCATCTTGTCTGTCTGGGATTACATGAAGAGACAGAGGGATTTGAGGAAGCCTACATCCACAGAAAGTTTGTGGTTCTAAAAAATGTTTGTAACAACCTCCCTGCCGAGTTCCTTCAAAAACTGTGTGCCAGTGTACCTAGAATAATTGATGCTGTTTTATAGGCAAAAGGGTGGTCACACCAAATATTGATTTGATTTAGATTTCTCTTTTGTTCATTCATTTTGCATTTTGTTAATTGAGGAAAAAAAGGACTATTAACACTTGTATTTATGAAAGCATTCTTACTTTGCAGCATGTTTCCACAATTGCCTAAAACTGTTGCACAGTACTGTATATCAATCTACTAAACTCGCCCTGCTCTATAAGATGCTGCCTGCAAATTAGACAGCATGTATGGCGTGACAGGTTCCATTTAAATAAGCAAATGATAACATTCTCTGATAACTACTATTTTCTGTAATTCATTTTCTGGAGCTGTTGTATTTCAATCGTAAAATTTCATTATGCCCCACTGAATAGCTCAAGCTCTTTTTAGACCTGCAAATGTATTCCTTAATATTTCCAGAGATTTGTTCATTTTTATTTGGCTGTGGGGTTATTTTAAAGATAAATTGGTAAATTGGTAAATGTTTATTTGATCTCCAGTAATTTATAATGACACTATTTTGGATCGATGTGAGAATAATCCATATGGATGATTTTTCAGGTTGTTGTTTCATGATTGATCAATACAATATGGTATAGTGTGTGTTATCTTACATAACTTGTCATTGGTTATTGATTTCTAAGATAAAGTGGGGGATGACTTGTTGGTAAACCTTTATAATTCTGCAAATGTTTTTTTTTTTTTTTTTTTTAAATTTCGTCAAGACTAAAGCCTATACCATAATGGTAACAAAGATATCAAATGATATCTAATGGTGTCATGCTATGTTTGATATACCCAGGTACGGTAAACAGATTTGTACCATTTGTAGCAGAGAAATAATGATTTGTTTGCTTATATGAGTCTTAAAGTCCTTTTACACGAGACAGCTCTTTGATCGGCACTCGGATCATAATCAGTAATGTATGGATACGAGTGATCGTTACTTTGATCGCTCGTCCCCATACATTTCCATCATGTCAGCAGCACAGCACACAGGGAGATGCGCTGTCGACAACAATAATATTTCATGCTGCATAAGCAATACGATCAGCCGGTGAATGAGTGTTTGCTCGTTCATCGGCTGATCATTGCCCTGTTTAGACAGGGCAATGATCGGCAACTAGTGTTAATATGAACGCTCATTTGCCTGATAATTGGTCCAGGTACAAGGGCCTTTAGTAAAATGTTCTAATGCAGGCCAGTGTGATGATGTCAACACGTCAACATTATGCAGAGTGCACGGGGTGCCAGGCATGGAAAAAGCCTAGGATTTGGACATCCTGACCAACTATACAACCGAGGAGTGAGAACAGGTGATTGTAAAGGGCCCTATACGAACATTAATACAGGACTTAATGGCACTAATGGGGCACTATATGAACTATTTTTATAGACACTGTGAATTATTTCAAGGTGCATTAAATGCACTATTCATCTGGGCACTGTATGCGACTATTCATAGGGGTGCTGTGAAAGACATTTATCCAGGAATAGTGTGGTATTATCTGGTGTTGTATGTACTATTCAATTATAGTCATTTTGTGGCAATTTTATATAAATTAATAATTATTACGTCTATTTATTTACTTATGAGAGTTTATACAGTTTAACCCCTTAGTGACGAGCGACTGATATATCCGTCGCCGACAAGTGTTACTTCACGCAGAGCAACGGATATATCTGTCATCCACTTTAACAGTCACTGTGTGTAAACACACAGTGATAAATCCCTGGCAACAGCTGTAATGACAGGGGGGTGGGGAAACAGACAGTGAGCCCTAATCTACCCACCACTCAGTCCCTGCCTACTTGCAACGACCCGCCCTAGGCGACGGGGTACAACTGGGCGACGGTCCCTACGCTCAGTAGGTGCACGACAGACAAACAGACAAGGGGACACAAGCAAATGGAAATGGGGCAGTTGCCCACGGCAACACCGTGAGCAACAAGAGAGGTGAAAGAGCCGAGTCAAACCAGGAATGTACGAGGTACCAAACGCAGAGCAGGAGAGTAGTCAGTAAGCCGGGGTCAGTATGAAGCAAGGTCAAATAGCTAGGAGCTGCAGCAAGGCCAGGAAACCACACAAGAAGAATCACAAGCAAAGGAGGAACAGGAAAGGCAGGTATAAATAGACAGAGGGCGGGAGCTAGCTCCGTCTGGCCAGGCTGCGATAGGCTCTCCCACTCCTAAGCCTGCCATCCTGAGTGGTGGAAGATGGAGTCAGTCTCAGAGACATAGAACCAGGTGCAGACTGATTACCCATGGTCGTATACACAGAAGTTGTGCCTGGCAGATCCTTTACAACAGCTGTCGTAGACAGCTGATCGTGACAGGGGGCCGTCAGGGGACCAATCACAGTGGTCCCCGTACGGCAATCTCTGTGATAGGTCAGTCAAATCTGACTGACCAATCACAGCATGTAAAGGCAGGGAGGCAGGGCAAACAGCTCAGTTCTCCTCATTCCTGTCAGATTTTTGAAGACATCGGAGTTGTGTGCTTTATCTCTATAAAAGTGAAATAAAAGCCTAGTGTAGTGTTTAGTTAGCCTTAGACTCAGGGCATTAGGTAGTGTTAAGTGTAGGGCGTTAGTTAGGGGGGCAATTAGTTAGAAATAGTTAGATCGGTTGGTAAGATTAGCATGGCTCAGCGTCAGTATACGACAGAAGAGGCCCACGCCATGATCTGATCGGATACAGAAAGTGCAAGTGAGACTGATGAGCAATTTTTAGTTTTGTCATCGTCCACTAGCACCAGTGACAAGGAGCCACAGCCAAGGCTCCGCAGGCACGATTGTCTACCTGCCACTATTGCGATTGATCCTGATTGGGTGCCCACGGAGTCATATACCCCGTGTGTTCCAGAATTTAATTCTGTGACGGGCATCCAAATCGGCATCGAGGGGTTTAGGGAGGAGTACTTTTTTTAAAATATTTCTCTCAGAGGAATTATTATTCCTAATGGATGAGCAGACCAATTTATACGCTGCTCAATTTATTGCCAGTCACCCCACCTCTTATCACGCCAAAAATAGCGTGTGGCAACCAGTAGTTGAGGCAGACATTTTAACATTTTGGGGCCTCCTATTGAACATGGGTTTGGTTAAGAAACCCACAATTAGGTCTTATTGGACATCTGATGTCCTGTACGACACACATTTGTACAGGGAAGTGATGACAAGGCAGCGCTTTGAGACCATACTACGCTTCCTTCGTTTCGTGGACACCCTTTGCCCACCCCGCAGTGATACCAGTCATGACGGGTTTTTTAAAATTAGGCCACATTTAAATTATTTAAATGGCACGTTTTCACAGACATATACACCAGAAAAAAAATATTACCGTGGATGAGTCACTGGTCCTTTTCAAAGGCCTGCTTCAATTCATTTAATATTTGCCAAATAAGAGGGCCCGATTCGGGTTAAAAATTTATAAATTATGTGAGGGTGACTCGGGCTACACTCACAAATTTAGGGTGTATGAAGGGAAAGACTACTATGGTACAAAAAACTGGCCGTTCACCTCATCCAAGTGTCCCTATATAATTCATTTGTGATTTTTAGAAAGGTGGGGAACCAGGGATCCTATCTTGAATATCAAGAAAAGGTGATAAAAAATCTTATATTTGGAGACCAGGCCCAGGGGAGGGGAGGGGTGGCATCATAAAGTCAAGCCAGCAGAATTGTCCCAGGACAACCTTTCCCAACCGAAGTGCCCTCTATTGGCATAAAGTGCCGACCCCAAAAGAGATGTTCTAAAAACGGCATACGGAGGGAAACCAGTTACCAATGCGACTCCTGCCCAGAGAAACCAGGGCTCTGCATTAGGGAATGTTTCCGGGTGTACCATACAACCCTAAATTTATAATTTGATTTTAAATATTTTTTATAGCCCTTATGCACTTTGACATTTTTCTAAATTTAAAAAAAAATTAACTTCACCTTTTATTACACTGTAGTCCACATATAAATTGGAATGCAAGAAAAACTGCAAAATAAAAAATAATAATTCTCACTATATCCCTAGATGAATACCATTAGGGAAAGATCCCCACCCAAGAAAATATTTTCATTATACCCCTAGATTAATACCATTAGGGAAAGATCCCCCACCAAAAAAAACAAAAAAATTCTCACTACACCCCTAGATGAATACCTTGTCCTGTAAATGACGTATTTGCGAAAAAAAACCAAAAAAAAACTACATTATATTTTTTACACAACCTTTGCATTAATTCCTGCAACAAAACATGGCCTTTAACTACTCACTACACCCCTAGATTAATACCTTAGGGGTGTAGTTTTCAAAATGGGGTTACTTTTGGGGGTGTTACATCGTTCTGCCAGCTCAAATCCTTTGTAAAGAAGGAGTGGGGCCTATAAGTCATTCAAGCTAAAATTATGTCCTGAAAACCATAGAGGTATTCCTGTCATTTTGGGCCCCACCATGCGGCCAGGCAATGGATTACAATCTAATTGGGGGTATTTTTGTAGGAGAAGCAGCGAAATAAATGTTGAGGTGCATTTTCTCAGTTTCATGTACTGTGTACGAAAAATATGTCCTATAAATGACACATTTGTGAAAAAAAATCTACATTTTATTTTTTACTCAATATATGCACTCCAAAACGCATTAGTACTGCGGGCTAGGTCTGAATAAAAGACAGACCTCCCATATGTAGTCAAATGCGCAACTCCATTTAAGTATATCAAAAACACAGAAAAAAGAGATATTACACATCTCCCCCTGAGGAAGCAACATTGTAGCGAAACGCGCGTTTGGGCTTTTGTGCTGGAGCACTTATCGGACTGCCACTTCAACTAAATATGGGTAAGCCTTGTCCAATGCATTCTCTCTCTTACTAATCACTTGAGGTAGACAATTGGAATCCCCCTGTTTATGTGTTACACGTAGTACCTAGATCCATACAACTGTGCTTCTCTATATTGAGGCCATGCAATCTTACTACGCTCTATAAGAGGGACTTTTCGAACACACTTGAGAGACTTTGTTCTTGTGATAATATAGCCAACCCAATTTTTATATCGATATTGCCGATATCTGCTCTCTGAACCTTTTTACTAGAGTCTCGTCCTTTCAATATATTGTATCATATACATATATTTTTTATATAATTGTATTCTTGTATATGTTAATAAAAAATAAAATCTGTACGTTTGATATATATTTCTGGCTATAAGGTCTCTTTTTTCTGTGTTTTTGATATTTTATTTTTTACGCTGTCTTTGCATTAAATTCAGCAAAGAATTGTGGGGTCAAAATACTCACTATACCCCTAGATAAATACCTTAAGGGGTCTAGTTTTATGGGAAGTTTCTATCGTTCTGGAAGCTCAAAGCCTTTCCAAATGTACAGTGGGGTCTAAAACATTTTCAAGCAAAATATGTGTCCTGAAAGCCTCCATGTGCTCCCTTTCTTTTGGGCCCTGCCGTGTGTCCAGGCAACGTATTAGGGCCACAATGGGGGTATTTTTGAAAACAAGAGAAATAGGGTGATAGATTTTGGGTTGTGTTTCTTTATTCTCATGTTCACTTTACAAAAAAATCTGCCTTTAAAATGATACATTGCATGAATTCCTACAAAAAAACTATGGTGTCTAACTATGTACTTACAACATGCCTATATAAATACCTGAAGGGCTGTAGTTTTCAAAATGGGGTAATTTATGGGGGTTTCCATCATTCTGACACCTATGAACCAAAAGAAACGTGGCTTGGTGCAGGAAAACAAAATTTACTTGAAAATGTATAAAATTATGATTACATTTATAAGTCTTCTACATTTTTTTTTTGTTCAAAGTGCAGCCAAAATGGAGTAAAGGAATGGAAATATATATTTAATAAAAAAAATTGTACAGTATGTATGTACATATGTGACATATTGCAGTTCAAAAATTTTTACAAAACGTCTTCAATTTTTTAATTAATTTACGCAAATCGTATCAGTCTACTTTTACTACTAAAATAAAGTACAACATGTGACGAAAAAACAATGGCAGAATTACTTGGATATACAAAACTATTGCAAAGTTATTCTCTGATAAATTCAGACATACCAGATTTTCTAAATCTGGCTTGGTCATTAAGTGACAAACAGGCCCGGTCATTAAGTGGTTAAAAAACAAACATGCTCATTTGTAGTGTATTAATTCCAAGAGGGCAGGTTCTAGTGTTTAGGGGTTATACGGGAAGAGGCCGGACATATATTGTTAGGATCTTGTATGTGGTCTGAGGTAGTCTATCGGTGGCAGATCATGAGAAATTTGTGTGTGTATATTTTGTGGTGATAAGTATATATTTTTAAAGGGTTATTGACAGTGTTATTGACTGATTTTATTTATTAGAGTAGGTTTGTGATTGGCCATCCAAGATCTTGCCTCTGGATGTATCAATAATGAATTTGATGTGTTTTATATTATCAGAATTTATTGTTTATACATTGCCACAAAATATTTACTCGAGTCCTAAAAACTTTCATGAAGTATAATATATATATATTTTATTTATGAGGGGGGTAGAGGTCATATGGGTCACTAATATATATTTGTAATTTATGCATTTATTCATTTTTCGACATTAATCGAATTGTAAAATATGATATACCATACTTTTTTTTTTTATTGATCTGCTTCTAGCACTTTCACTAATAGCTCTTCCTAAGAATTGGTAAATCTTAATTTACTTATTGATTTTGAAGAGTTTAGATTTCTACTTTGGCTTTTAAAAAAAAAAAAACATTAAAGATAGTAGAAAAGATATGCCAAGTTTAAAATTTACAATGTACTGTACCGAGCTGTTTTAAATTTTGGAACATATAAAGTAGAAGATAATTGAGCTGGTCTTGATCACCTCCTGGATAATTACCAGAGATAAATACTCCATGCATTCTGTAGATTTAATAGAAAAAATATTTTAAAAAGTACATACAGTATATCTTAGAATGTCACATGTGCATTCTTTGATAATTGTGCCATTTCCAATTGACATAGACAACCCCTGGTAAGCACTAATAGGGGAATATGACAAAAAAAAAAAATACTTGCTTATTGTTATCAGGCATGTAATAGTGGCATGATCAACTTTCAATAGTGGTGCACTGAACTACCTGACATTATCTGTCATTCTGTGTTTTCTCCTGAAATGAAGTCTCTTTGATATTAATTGGACTCCTCTTTATTGGAAATGTCTCTCAGACAGGTACCTACTTCTATGAATATAGTGGCACTGCCCCCCCCCCCGCCCCATTATAGTTATTTTAGTCACTGCTTATAAAATAAATAAAATGTGTAAACTTTAGCTTAGCACTGATCGACAGTGTTATATTGCTATTGCTTTAATGAAGATGCTTCCCTACAGGAGGACTATAAGTCTAATAGCTGAAGACCTCAGAGCTACCATCTCGCACTGTGGGCCACTCCTGTAAAAATTTGTTTGTGTCCACAGGTCGTACCCCACTAACCTGACCACCCTTTAAATGACTGTCACTTGCCTGGCCCAATTGCTAAGTTTAGTTAGCTCTTACCTTCTAATATAGTCATCCTATCTTCAAGGAATTACAAGTTCCCATTACATGCACCCATTGTAGACCTAGAACCCCTAGTTTACATTGTGGTTATACCTAGTTTTCTTCCTATTTTGATTATATTTAATTGTCAGGTTCTCTTTGGTAGAACTTCAGTGTGATATGTTAAGACCAAAATGGACTGTAAAAATTATCTTTTACAAAGACATAACTTTTTTTAATGAACATATCTATGAGAAGTCAGAGTTATGATTACATAGTGGGTGCAATGTCATCAACTGAACAGCACACAGTGTCCTGATCAGAGATAAAAAGAAATCCTGCTTGGACAAGTTGTCACCTAATAAGCTATATGGCACTTTTGTCATAATGGAGTCATAAAGAATGTTAGTAATCCTCCACCAATCAGCTATGAGGGATATGCTGCATCTAAAGAGAGCACTGGCTGCATTTAATGGATTGCATTTTACCACGACTTTAGTGTTGTTAGGTCATCTAATAGATGCTCTAGTTTAAGATCCCCTTAATAAGAGTTGCATGAAATTAGATTTATTTTATATCTTATACAATACCTTTAAACCTTTTGAAGTAAAGTAAGTAAAACAATATAATTTACTTCACTTTGCTTATGCCAGATTATAAGAACATACATCTTTAGAAAAATCTGTTTATAAGCAAGTGATATTCTAAAATTGTAGATTAAGATTGAATCTCAAATAAATCTGGAAAGAAGACATTAAAAAAATAAAAGCAAACACCGGATAAATTTATAAAGCTTGGCAATGTATTTTTTAAAGATGTACATTTATTCTTTGGGACTTGTTTTTAACATGAACAACTCTTTAACTTACCAACCGCAAGTTAAAAGGAATCTCGGAATTTGAAAAATAAAATCCCATTTCTGACTGTATAAGTGTACAGTAGAATTGTGTAATGTTATTTCAATAGGTTGACAACCTTTTCTTCATCGGGCTAGTTACTGAGCAGTCACATGGAGGTTTATTTCCTAAACACAGCAGTATTCCAAGTACCAGATGGCACATAAAAGCTTGCCTAGTTTATCATGCATATCTATAAAGAAAACTTGAAAATGGCGAAAATGCAGGTCCATTTTCCGCCACAACTACTAAACTTCTGCAGAAATTTCAATCAGCTGTTTCTGTTTATTCCATTGAAATCCAAAGTTTAATTTTACATTTTTAGCACTTTCAGTGTGTTTTGCTTTTTGTTCATACATCTTGTAGCCATATATTTAGTTAATTTACCTTGTCTTATTACATTCTAGCTGATTTTCAACTATATACATATAGGCAATTAAGATTGTTTGAAGAATTTCTATTGCATATATATTTTCATGTTTTTTGTGTTTTGTTTTGTTTTTTGTTTTTTTTTAGAAAATTTTGCTTTCTAATTACATTTTACAACATTCCAGTTTAAGTCTTCATTATGCTATGTTCACACGGGGTATTTTGCCGAGTTTTTTGACGCGGAAACCGCGTCGCAAAACTCGGCAAAAACGGCCCGAGAACGCCTCCCATTGATTTCAATGGGAGACGTCGGCGTCTTTTTCCAGCATCATTTTTAACAACTATTGGAAGAAGCTATGAATATGAATAGAGACTAAAACATAAAATTTGAAATCGATACTAAAACAATAAAACAAAGTTTTTGCTAAGTGTACATTTTTAAAAAAAGTGGGATTTTGTAATACTAGAATGTACCTGTTATGGAAATGCAAGTGGAGCAATACCTCAAGGCTGCTGGAGTCTGCTGGGAGAGAGCGTGCATGTAAACCCTCAACCTCAAATCCGTAACCAACTGACAGTGTCTAAGGCTACTCTAAGGTGTTCGCCAGGGCCGATCGTAAGGTGGGATGGACTTTGCTGCTTAGAACCCAGGTTGTCCTAACAGTGTAGTTTTGGATAAGAGGTGCAATGCAGGCAAACCTGAGCTGGAAGCCAGGCAGCCAATAGGTTAACTGAAAGTCCAGAAATGGAGTAGAGGTAATCAGACAAGCCACGGTCTAAACCAGCCGGGAGGGGATAATCAGAATCAGTAAGCAGAGGGTTAACGAGAGACAAGCCGAGGTCAGTATACACAGGTCCAGAAAACAGAAGTGCAGGAGCAGACAGGAGCTTGATCAGAGACCAGGAGATAGGAAAATTCACTATCTATCTATCTATCTATCTATCTATCTATCTATCTATCTATCTATCTATCTATCTATCTATCTATCTATCTATCTATCTATCTATCTATCTATCTATCTATCTATCTAATGGTAGGGTACATTAATATACTGTTTTTAACACGTTTTTTGCCACGATTTTGACCACATTTATTTATGCAAAAATGTCAGGAAAATATTTACCTGTCATTCTTTACAAAAAATTTGACTCAATATGTTTTTACAGAACTTTTACTGTGCAGGAGGGAATTGCTGTTGAGTATAAGCAGTCAGGGTCGGCCATAACAGGGTAACTGTTATTTGAAGAAACTCCCTCCATATCATTGTATACGTGCGCAGAGCAGTGTTCAAACGCATATACTTTCTATGAGTAAGAACAGCGATCTGTTTGCATTTCCAAGGAGAGACAAGAAAAGCGGATCACAGCCGAAGGGGCACAGCGATCAGCTGAACACTTCTGCTCCTTTATATAAGCAATCAGTGGGGGTTTGTTACCCTCTAGGTGATATATAACATAAGTATCTTTTCTTGATTTTTTTTTAAAGAAAATACAAAAAAGTGTCAAAAATAAAGCAAAAAAGTAATGTGTGAACATAACCATAAAGAAAGGCAGCTAAATGCCACAGATATTGTAATTTAACCCTTTCACTGTCAGAAATTTGGCTGCTGTATTTGTTCAGGTGGCCAGAATTTGTTTTTGTTTTTGCCTTCCCACACTCCAACAGTCATAACTTTTACATTTTTTTAGGTTGATGTAGATGTATGAGGTCTTGTTTTTTTTAGGTGACATTTTGTGATACACATACTGCAAGTAAGCATTTAATTTAAATTAACTTGAGGAAAATGCATAAACAAAGCAAATTAGACAAGGGGCGGGTGTGTGGCTAGTGTTGTGGCAGTGTGACTAGCAACATGGGGGCACAAATTTACATTGTAAGACTAAATCTAAGACTGAATATGCCCCCATTAAAGGCCCATTTACACTCACCAATTATCATTATGAGTTTCTGAGCAATCATAATGATAATTGATCTGTGTTTACAAAGTAGATGATCCATGATGAAACTATCCTATGTCTTCAACTGTGATCCATTACAAATAATTGTTAGGAGTGGCACAATTGATCTATTTTAATGCTGCTCATAGTGACATTTACACAAGGAATTGAGAATGTGGCAGACACTGGTGAATCTTGTGGCTGGCAATATAGGGGCATTTTAGCTGACAGTGGGTGGATATTGGTGGAAATAGTGGGGGCATTCTGACTGACATTGGGGTTACTAGCTGACACTTGGGGGCATCATGGCAGATATCTTGCCATGTATGACCAATGCCCCTATAGAGACAAATATCACAGGTTAGACTGGGACAAACGGTCCTATGTTTTGCAGATGCACCAAAAGAGTGACAGCAGGAAGAAACTTCTGAAAAACGTGTCAAACTTGTTCTGCTGCTTCCACAGTTTCTTCAGAAGAAATGTAGCACTGTTTACAGGAGGGGTAGGGGGTAACTACCTATAGACACACAGCATGGAGGTAGAGCAATGTCAGCCTGTGTATCAGATAGTATCTGTTAAGGATCTGCCAGGCACAGCTTCTGTATCCACGCCCATAGGTAATCAGTCTGCACCTGCTTCTATGTCTGTGAGACTGACTCCATCTTCCACCACTCAGGATGGCAGGCTTAGGAGTGGGAGAGCCTATCACAGCCTGGCCAGACGGAGCTAGCTCCCGCCCTCTGTCTATTTATACCTGCCTTTCCTGTTCCTCCTTGCTTGTGATTCTTCTCTGTTGGTTTCCTGGCCCTGCTGCAGCTTCTTGAACTACTTGTCCCTGCTTCGTATTGACCCTGGCTTACTGACTACCCCGTCGCCTAGGGCGGGTCATTGCAAGTAGGCAGGGACTGAGTGGCGGATAGTTTAGCGCGCACTTGTCTGTTTCCCTATCCCTGTCATTACATAATCACAAGCCCATATACCTACTCTACCCTGGTCCCTCACACCACTATGGACCCCCTATAGACCTTGGTTCAGCAAATGCAGGGTCTCTCCCTACAGATCCAGGCCCTGGCTCAGAGGGTCAACCAGCCTGATGCTACCATGGTAGTGCCCCTCACCTCACCTCTTGAACCCTACCTCAAGTTGCCTGACCGGTTCTCAGGGGACCGGAAGACTTTTCTCTCCTTTCGGGAGAGTTGTAGGCTCTATTTTCGTTTAAAGCCCCACTCCTCAGGTTCTGAGAGCCAGCGGGTGGGTATAATTATGTCCCGGCTCCAGGAAGGGCCCCAAGAATGGGCCTTCTCCTTGGCTCCTGACGCCCCTAAACTTTCCTCCGTTGATCTTTTCTTTTCTGCTCTCGGACTCATTTATGACGAGACTGACAGGACTGCCTTTGCCAAGAGTCAGCTGGTGACCTTACATCAGGGTAAGAGACCTGTTGAGGAGTATTGCTCTGACTTTAGGAAGTGGTGCGTAGCTTCTCGGTGGAATGACCCTGCCTTAAGGTGCCAGTTTAGGTTGGGTCTGTCGAACGCCCTGAAAGACCTGCTAGTTAGCTATCCCTCTTCTGACTCCCTAGACCAGGTTATGGCTTTAGCGGTACGACTTGACCGACGTCTCAGGGAACGACAATGTGAACGTTTTTGTGTTTTCTCCTCTGACTCCCCCATGATGCCTCCCGAGGTTCCGTTGCTTCGTTCTTCCACGGAAGACTCGGAGGTACCTATGCAACTCGGGGCCTCCGTGACCCCCCAACAACGTAGAGAGTTCCGCAGGAAGAATGGTCTCTGCTTCTATTGTGGGGATGACAAGCATCAAGTGAACACCTGTCCTAGGCGTAAGAATAAGCAGCCGGAAAACTTCCGCGCCTAAGTGATCATCGGGGAGGTCACTTGGGCGCACAGGTATTTCCCGTAAATATGAAACGTAATAAAATCTTGCTTCCCTTTCAGGTCTCTTTTGGTGGTAGGTCTGCTACCGGCAGTGCCTTCGTGGATTCAGGGTCGTCTGCTAATATCATGTCTGTGGAATTTGCTATGTCTCTAGCTATGCCTTTGATTGATTTGCCTAAACCTGTCCCGGTAGTGGGTATCGACTCCACTCCTCTTGCTAATGGTTATTTTACACAGCATACCCCTGTTTTTGAACTCCTTGTTGGCTCCATGCATTTGGAGCAGTGCTCTGTACTGTTGATGCAGGGATTATCGTCCGATTTGGTTTTAGGCCTTCCCTGGTTGCAGTTGCATAATCCCACGTTTGACTGGAATACTGGGGAGCTTACCAAATGGGGTAATGAATGCTTGACGTCATGTTTTTCTGTTAATTCTATTTCTCCCCCTGAGGAGGTGAACACTCTACATGAGTTTGTTCAGGACTTCGCTGATGTTTTCTCTAAGGAGGCCTCCGAAGTGTTACCTCCTCATAGAGAATACGATTGCGCTATCGATTTGGTACCAGGAGCTAAGCTCCCTAAGGGTAGGATATTTAATCTCTCTTTTCCCGAACGTGAAGCCATGAGAGAGTATATCCAGGAATGCCTAGCCAAGGGTTACATTCGCCCCTCTGCTTCTCCGGTAGAAGCTGGCTTCTTCTTCGTAGGGAAGAAGGATGATGATCTTAGGCCATGCATTGACTACCGTAACTTGAATAAGGTCACTGTAAGGAACCAGTATCCCCTTCCTTTGATTCCTGATCTCTTTAATCAGGTTCAGGGGGCCCAATGGTTCTCTAAGTTTGATCTACGGGGGGCGTATAACCTTATCCGCATCAAAGAGGGGGATGAGTGGAAGACTGCGTTTAACACGCCCGAAGGTCATTTCGAATACCTCGTCATGCCCTTTGGGTTGTGTAATGCTCCCGCGGTCTTCCAGAATTTCATAAATGAGGTTTTAAGAGATTACCTGGGGGTATTTCTTGAAGTGTACCTTCATGACATACTTGTGTTTTCCAAGGACTGGTCCTCCCACATTGAGCATGTCAGGAAGGTGCTCCAGGTCCTTCGGGAAAACAAACTGTTTGCGAAGACCGAAAAATGTGTGTTTGAGGTGCAGGAGATACCATTTTTGGGTCAAATCCTCACTCCTCATTAATTCCGCATGGACCCCGCCAAGGTCCAGGCTGTGGCGGAATGGGTCAAACCTGCCTCCCTGAAGGCGTTACAGTGCTTCTTGGGGTTCGCTAATTATTACAGGAGATTTATGGCTAACTTCTCGGTCATCGCTAAGCCTCTTACGGACCTCACTCGCAAGGGTGCTGATCTCCTCCGCTGGCCTCCTGAGACTGTCCAGGCTTTTGAGGTCCTTACGAAGTGCTTTATCTCGGCCCTGGTGTTGGTTTAGCCCAACCAAATGGAGCCATTTATCGTGGAGGTTGACGCGTCCGAGGTGGGAGTGGGGGCTGTCTTGTCCCAGGGTACCAGGTCCCTCACCCATCTCCGTCCCTGTGCCTACTTCTCCAGGAAGTTTTCGCCCACTGAGAGTAACTATGATATTGGCAACTGCGAACTCTTAGCCATTAAATGGGCATTTGAAGAGTGGCGCCACTTCCTGGAGGGGGCTAGGCACCAGGTAACGGTCCTTACCGACCACAAGAATCTGGTTTTCCTAGAATCTGCCCGGAGGCTAAACCCGAGACAAGCTCGATCGGCGTTATTTTTTACCAGATTCAATTTTTTGGTTACCTATAGGGCTGGGTCTAAAAATATTAAGGCTGATGCACTGTCGCGTAGCTTCATGGCCAGCCCTCCTTCGGAGGAAGATCCTGCTTGTATTTTGCCTCCAGGTATAATCATTTCCTCTATTGATTCTGATTTAGGCTCTGAGATTGCTGCTGGTCAAGGTTCAGCTCCCGGGAACCTTCCTGAGAACAAGCTGTTTGTTCCCCTGCAATTCCGGCTAAGGGTACTTAGGGAAAATCATGACTCCGCACTTTCTGGTCATCCAGGCATCCTGGGTACCAAGCACCTCATTGCCAGAAACTATTGGTGGCCTGGGTTGCCTAAAGACGTTAAGGCCTACGTCGCCGCTTGTGAGGTTTGTGCTAGGTCCAAGACTCCCAGGTCCCGACCAGCGGGCTTACTACGTTCTTTGCCCATTCCCCAGAGACCTTGGACCCATATCTCCATGGATTTTATCACCGATTTGCCTCCATCTCAAGGCAAGTCGGTGGTGTGGGTTTTAGTAGACCGCTTCAGTAAGATGTGCCACTTTGTGCCCCTCAAAAAACTACCCAATGCTAAGACGTTAGCTACCTTGTTTGTCAAACACATCCTGCGTCTCCATGGGGTCCCTGTCAATATTGTTTCTGACAGAGGGGTACAATTTGTTTCTTTGTTTTGAAGAGCCTTCTGTAAAAAGTTGGAGATTGATCTGTCCTTGTCCTCTGCCTTCCATCCTGAAACTAATGGGCAACCCGAGAGGACTAATCAGTCTCTAGAACAATATTTAAGGTGTTTTATCTCTGACTGTCAATATGATTGGGTCTCATTCATTCCCCTCGCCGAATTTTCCCTTAATAACCAGGTCAGTAACTCGTCAGGGGTCTCCCCCTTTTTCTGTAATTTTGGGTTTAATCCACGGTTCTCCTCCGTTTCACCTGGTAGTTCCAACAATCCCGAGGTAGAGGTCGTTCATCGGGAACTGTGCACAGTCTGGGCCCAGGTTCAGAAGAACCTAGAGGCGTCCCAGAGCATACAAAAAACTCAGGCAGATAGAAGACGTTCTGCTAACCCCTTGTTTATGGTCGGGGATTTAATCAGGTTCAGGGGGCCCAATGGTTCTCTAAGTTTGATCTATGGGGGGCGTATAACCTTATCCGCATCAAAGAGGGGGATGAGTGGAAGACTGCGTTTAACACGCCCGAAGGTCATTTCGAATACCTCGTCATGCCCTTTGGGTTGTGTAATGCTCCCACGGTCTTCCAGAATTTCATAAATGAGGTTTTAAGAGATTACCTGGGGGTATTTCTTGAAGTGTACCTTCATGACATACTTGTGTTTTCCAAGGACTGGTCCTCCCACATTGAGCATGTCAGGAAGGTGCTCCAGGTCCTTCGGGAAAACAAACTGTTTGCGAAGACCGAAAAATGTGTGTTTGAGGTGCAGGAGATACCATTTTTGGGTCAAATCCTCACTCCTCATTAATTCCGCATGGACCCCGCCAAGGTCCAGGCTGTGGCGGAATGGGTCAAACCTGCCTCCCTGAAGGCGTTACAGTGCTTCTTGGGGTTCGCTAATTATTACAGGAGATTTATGGCTAACTTCTCGGTCATCGCTAAGCCTCTTACGGACCTCACTCGCAAGGGTGCTGATCTCCTCCGCTGGCCTCCTGAGACTGTCCAGGCTTTTGAGGTCCTTACGAAGTGCTTTATCTCGGCCCTGGTGTTGGTTTAGCCCAACCAAATGGAGCCATTTATCGTGGAGGTTGACGCGTCCGAGGTGGGAGTGGGGGCTGTCTTGTCCCAGGGTACCAGGTCCCTCACCCATCTCCGTCCCTGTGCCTACTTCTCCAGGAAGTTTTCGCCCACTGAGAGTAACTATGATATTGGCAACTGCGAACTCTTAGCCATTAAATGGGCATTTGAAGAGTGGCGCCACTTCCTGGAGGGGGCTAGGCACCAGGTAACGGTCCTTACCGACCACAAGAATCTGGTTTTCCTAGAATCTGCCCGGAGGCTAAACCCGAGACAAGCTCGATCGGCGTTATTTTTTACCAGATTCAATTTTTTGGTTACCTATAGGGCTGGGTCTAAAAATATTAAGGCTGATGCACTGTCGCGTAGCTTCATGGCCAGCCCTCCTTCGGAGGAAGATCCTGCTTGTATTTTGCCTCCAGGTATAATCATTTCCTCTATTGATTCTGATTTAGGCTCTGAGATTGCTGCTGGTCAAGGTTCAGCTCCCGGGAACCTTCCTGAGAACAAGCTGTTTGTTCCCCTGCAATTCCGGCTAAGGGTACTTAGGGAAAATCATGACTCCGCACTTTCTGGTCATCCAGGCATCCTGGGTACCAAGCACCTCATTGCCAGAAACTATTGGTGGCCTGGGTTGCCTAAAGACGTTAAGGCCTACGTCGCCGCTTGTGAGGTTTGTGCTAGGTCCAAGACTCCCAGGTCCCGACCAGCGGGCTTACTACGTTCTTTGCCCATTCCCCAGAGACCTTGGACCCATATCTCCATGGATTTTATCACCGATTTGCCTCCATCTCAAGGCAAGTCGGTGGTGTGGGTTTTAGTAGACCGCTTCAGTAAGATGTGCCACTTTGTGCCCCTCAAAAAACTACCCAATGCTAAGACGTTAGCTACCTTGTTTGTCAAACACATCCTGCGTCTCCATGGGGTCCCTGTCAATATTGTTTCTGACAGAGGGGTACAATTTGTTTCTTTGTTTTGAAGAGCCTTCTGTAAAAAGTTGGAGATTGATCTGTCCTTGTCCTCTGCCTTCCATCCTGAAACTAATGGGCAACCCGAGAGGACTAATCAGTCTCTAGAACAATATTTAAGGTGTTTTATCTCTGACTGTCAATATGATTGGGTCTCATTCATTCCCCTCGCCGAATTTTCCCTTAATAACCAGGTCAGTAACTCATCAGGGGTCTCCCCCTTTTTCTGTAATTTTGGGTTTAATCCACGGTTCTCCTCCGTTTCACCTGGTAGTTCCAACAATCCCGAGGTAGAGGTCGTTCATCGGGAACTGTGCACAGTCTGGGCCCAGGTTCAGAAGAACCTAGAGGCGTCCCAGAGCATACAAAAAACTCAGGCAGATAGAAGACGTTCTGCTAACCCCTTGTTTATGGTCGGGGATCTGGTGTGGCTATCGTCAAAAGAACTTGCGCCTTAAAGTCCCGTCCAAGAAGTTTGCTCCCCGGGTTTATAGGGCCGTACAAGGTCATTGAAGTCCTCAATCCTGTCTCCTTCCGACTGGAGTTGCCCCCATCTTTTCGAGTACACGACGTGTTTCATGCCTCCCTCCTTAAATGCTGCTCCCCGTCCTTGGCTCCCTCGAGGAAACCTCCTGTCCCCGTTCTCACCCCTGAGGGGGTAGAATTCGAGGTGGCAGTGATTGTGGACAGCAAGATGGTCCAAGGCTCCCTCCAGTACCTGGTCCATTGGAGAGGATACGGGCCTGAGGAGAGGACTTGGGTACCTGCCCGGGATGTTCACGCTGGGGTATTGGTCAGGAGGTTCCACCTTCGTTTCCCCAATAAACCAGGTCCATCTAGAAAGGGTCCGGTGGCCGCTCATAAAAGGGGGGGTACTGTTAAGGATCTGCCAGGCACAGCTTCTGTATCCACGTCCATAGGTAATCAGTCTGCACCTGCTTCTATGTCTGTGAGACTGACTCCATCTTCCACCACTCAGGATGGCAGGCTTAGGAGTGGGAGAGCCTATCACAGCCTGGCCAGACGGAGCTAGCTCCCGCCCTCTGTCTATTTATACCTGCCTTTCCTGTTGCTCCTTGCTTGTGATTCTTCTCTGTTGGTTTCCTGGCCCTGCTGCAGCTTCTTGAACTACTTGTCCCTGCTTCGTATTGACCCTGGCTTACTGACTACTCTTCTGCTCTGCGTTTGGTACCTCGTACACTCCTGGTTTGACTCGGCTTGTTCACTACTCTCCTGCTCTGCGTTTGGCACCTCGTACTCTCCTGGTTTGACTCGGCTCGTTTACTACTCTTGTTGCTCACGGTGTTGCCGTGGGCAACTGCCCCGTTTCCCTTTGTTCTGTGTTTCCTTGTCTGGTTGTCTGTCGTGCACTTATTGAGTGTAGGGACCATCGCCCAGTTGTACCCCGTCGCCTAGGGCGGGTCGTTGCAAGTAGGCAGGGACTGAGTGGCGTGTAGTTTAGGGCGCACTTGTCTGTTTCCCTATCCCTGTCATTACAGTATCAGATGTCTATGTGATGTGGTTGCCCAGATTCTTCAGTTTTAAAAATATCCCACATGTGGCCCAAGTGTGCTAATGGACTGAAACACAGGCCACAGAAGCAAAGGAGCACTTCATAGATTTTGGGGTTTCTTTTTTATTTTAGAATATATTTTAGGCACCATGTCAGGTTTGAAGAGGTCTTGAGGTGCCAAAACCGTGGAAACCCCCCAAAAGTGACCCCATTTTAGAAACTACACCCCTCAAGGAATTCATCTAGGGGTATAGTTAGCACTTTTATCCCACAAGCAGTTTTTTGCTAAATTCATTGGAATTAGTCTGTGAAAATGAAAATCTACATTTTTTCTGAAAGGAATATAGGAGAAAAATCACAACATTTCTAAAGGAATTTCACCCCGATTACTTCAATACCATATATATTGTTTGGACCCACGGCAGGGCTCAGAAGGGAAGGAGTGCCATTTGGATTTTGAAGCACAGATTTTGCTGGAATGGTTTTTGTCACCCTGTCGTGTTTGCAACGACCTTGGAGGGACCAAAACAGAGGAGACCGCCCAAAAGTGAAACCATTTTGGAAACTACACCCCTCAATGAATTTTCTATGGGTATAGTTAACATTTTGATCCCACAGGTTTTTTTTTGCAGAATTTAGTGGAATTAGGCCGTGAAAATGAAAATCTACTTTGTTTGAGAAAAAACTGAATTCTTTCATTTTTACAAGGAATACAGGATAAAAAGAACCCCAACATTTGTATAGAAATTACTCCTGATTACTGCAATACCCGATGTGTGGTAATAAACTGCTGTCTGGACACACAGCAGGGCTTCAAAGGAGCTCCATTTGGCCTTTGGAGTTCAAATTTAGCTGGAATGGTTTGTGTCGCTATGTCGCATTTGCAAAGCAACTGAGGGACCAAAACAGTAAAAACACACCAAAAGTGCCCACCTTTGTGAAACAACACCAGTTAAGGAATCTATCTAGGGGTTTAGGGAGCATTTAGACCCCACAGGTCTTTTGCAGAATTTATTAGAATCAGGCAGTGAAAGTGAATATCAACATTTTTTCCCACTAAACTGTTGAATTTTTTCATTTTCACAAAGGATAAAGGAGGAAAAAGCACCCCAACATTTGTAAAGCAATTTCTCCCAAGTACAGCAATAACCCACATGTGGTCATAAATGTATTTTGATTAGAAATTAACTAACCCTTTCAGGACTGATCCATTTTTTGCTTTTTCATTTTCGTTTTTCGCTTCCAAGAGCCATAACATTTTTATTTTCCCGTCAATAGACTGGTGAAACTGAAAAAAAAAATTCTTTGCAAGCTGGAATTGGAAAAAACTGATTCCGCCATTGTTTTTTTGGTTTCGTTTTTACGCCTTTCAACGTGCTGTAAAAACAAAAGCTTAACTCTATTCTGTGGTTCAATACGATTACAGTGATACCAAATTCAAATAGTTTTTTTTTATATTTTACGACTTTTACAAAGACAAAAATTTTTGTTAAAAAAAACAACTTGTTTTGTTTTACCACATTCTGAGAGCCATAACTTTTTTATTTTTTGGTCAATTGAGCGGTGTGAGGGTTTAATTTTGCGGGACATGCTGCAGTTTCTAATGGTACAATTATTTGGTACATACCACTTTTTGATCACTTTTCATAAAAAAATGTTTTGAGAGCTAAGGTGAACAAAAAACAGCAATTTTGCCGTTTTAAACTCTTGATTTTTTTTATGGCATTCACCCTGTGAGTTAAATACTGTTATATTGAAAAAGTTCGGACTTTAATGGGCGCAGCGATACCAATTTTGTTTATTTTTTTACAGGAATTTTTTTTTATATATTTTCTTCAGTACTAATAATTTGATGTAACTTTTTTTTTACACATTTTATTAGTCCCCCCAGGGGACTTGAAGCAGCGATTGTACTTTTTACAGGATTCTGTAACAGCGTATTTACTGTTCGTGTCTGTTAGTCTCCGGCGTCAGCTGTACTACACAACTGACACCGACAGCATATGAAGCAGGCTCAGTGTGTGACCCCCCGAACCACATCAGCCCCCGTACCATGACTGACTATTAAGTGAATGAAGGAGTTAATGCGCAGCAGATGGTGCAAAGTGAAAACTGCAATTTTCCACTGATATGCCATTTATTTTAGTTTATAATGTGGGGGCATCTGTAAGCTGTGCGGAGTACATCAGGGTATATGTAAGCTGGGCAGAGTACATCAGGGTATATGTAAACTGTGCAGAATACATCAGAGGGTATAATAATGCGGTAAATAAATAATAATCTGTGGCCAGTGCCACACTGATAAATGGTGCCCAATCTTATCCGCTTTTGGTATGCTCTAGTCTGCACATGTTGTATCGCTATATTCTGAGAGCCAGAACTTTTTTCTTTTTTTCTCCACTGGATCTGTGTGAGGACTTATTTGTTGCGGGACAATCTGTAGTTTTCATTCGTACCATTTTGCGGTACATGCAAATTTTTGATCACTTTTTAGTCCTTTTTTGGCAAGCAAGGTGACCAAAAACCTGTAACTCTGCCAATGTTTTTTATGCTTTTTTTTTAACACAGTGTTCACAATGCGCTATAAATGACATTTTACTTTATTCTGCGGGTCGATAAGATTACTATGATACCATATGTATAAAGTTTTTTTAAGATTTGTAGCAATAAAATAAAAAAAATGTTTAAGAATTAATTTTGTGTGTCACCATATTCTGAGAGCCATAACTTTATTATTTTTCAGTCAAAAAAGCTGTGTAAGGGCTTATTTTTTTTGCGGACAAGTTGTAGTTTTTATTGATAATATTTTGGGGTACATGCGACTTTATGATCACTTTTTATTATATATTTTGCAAGGGGTAGTGAAACAACTTTTTCTAATGTTTTCATTATTTTCCTATAATAAAAGTTTTATGGGAAAAGAAACAGTTTTTGTTTTTTTAACTTATAACTTTTATTTTTACACTTTATGAAACATTTTTATTAACTTTTTTTTTTGTCCCACTAGTGGATTAGAAGACCTTTAGCACTGATCGCTGCTAGAATACATTACACTACTTACGTAGTGTAATTTATTCTAACTGTCATTGTGACGCTCACCGTCCTCTTAGGCTTCTGTACATGTCTGGCCACCATCGCCACCCCCCGCGATCACATCGTGGGGGCTGCCGATCTGTTACAAACCCCTTAAATGCGGCGATCACAATCGATGGACACGGGCCGGCAACAGTGGAGAGTCAGCTGTCGGAGACATCTGACCTCCCAGTTCCTGGTGCACATTGTCACCACCAGGATGTACAGTTGCGTCCTGCTGCGCCTAGGGGTTAAATATACCAAACCTGATATATCTTTCACAATGTGCATCACTCTCAATTCTCGTAGATCAGAAGCATACTATCTTGGATCATAGTTGACACAGAACATCTTTTCATACCATACATTTAGTTATACGATAACAACATGACCTTACTATTGAAGCTACTAAAACACTGACATTTTTTACATTTTTCTCATCTTTCTCATCTTTACTATTGAAAGCCACTGCCCTGGCTAGAATAAATCTAACCACAATTCTGCACATTTCTAAATATCATTGTTCATCTGTTTCTATCACACTTGTGGCCTATGTTCTGCTGATGATAACAAGGTTATAACTTTGTTTTTCACATGTGGCAAGTATAATAAGGCTTAGGGAGAGGTTAAATAAAATAAACTGAAAAAAAGATCAACAAAGCGCACATAGTGCATGAACCAGTAAAGGAACAATTGATGGTGGAAACGGTGGTCAAATATGCTGACCTGGTAGGGTTATGCTAGGAGCACAACATCCAATAGAGCGTGATCCGATGCTTTACAAAGGCAGAAGGGTTAATAAGGTTGCAGCCCGATTCAAGACCTGAGCGTCCAGACTTTTAAGAGATGTGAGGAAAGAAAAATGAAAAACAGATTTTTTTCCTTTGGGCGCTTTGTACCTAACCTTATGAAGAGGCCGGTCCGGCCTCAAAACGCAACGTTTTAATTGTACAAATAAATAACTTTTGGACCTCATTTGTTTTTTCTCCTTACCGATCCTATATGGTGATGGAGGTATTACGGGCTGAGCCCAAAGAAAAAAATCAGTTTTTCTTTCTAGGGTTAGGTTAAGACATACATCTGAAAAAAATTCTCTGATATTTGCTGCTATGCTTCTGTAATTGAGGATTTTTTATGGGCATATATTTTTCATGAACCATTTCAATTAAACGAGCCACAAAGAGGCAGGACTAATGCAGATTTGCATAAAAAGGGACATTTCTAACAACTTTTGTGATGTTCCCAAGTGGGTCAGGCCTTAAAATGTACCATGCTTTTAGAATCAAATGCTAGGAGGCATGCTTAATGACAGCGGGTTATTACTGTGGCTCGAAAAAAAACATTCCTGGAGGATTGGAGGATATCTGTATTATGCACATACACATTATCAATATATAAACTCCTAGGACAATATAATACTGAGCTAGGTAGTGTCCCAAAGGAACACCCTCCCTTTCTCAATATGTGGGAAACTCCATAATTAATACTATACAAAAAAAGCGGAGTACAAAGCCATGTGTAAAAAAATATAACACATTTTTATTACCATAAAAATAAGACAAACATTTAAGAAGGTATACAATGAGGAGAAGACTCTATAGATGTTACATGGCATAGCTGAGAAACAAACTGTCATGCCCATACCCGTCAGGCTCACTCACATCCTGACCCCCGCAGCCATGGATCTGTGAGCGCTGGTCCCAGTCTCCTCCTCAGGAGACGCCAGGGCTCACTTGCGCTCACCTCGGCTCGTGCCCGCTCTTAAAGGGGTAGCGTGCACACCGGACTTTTATGTTTAATTAGCCCATAGCACCCTGGCCTATAAGAAGGGGCCAGCCCCTTCCTCCCATGCCTGAATGTTGTTGTCATACCCTAAGCTTGTCTATGCAAATGGTCTCCTACTGTTTCCCAGTTCCCAGTGTTCCCTGTTCCTGTTACCTGTATCCCGTGCTATCCTGGTCAAGTGCCGTCCTGAGCTGAAGTCATGCTGTGCTGTATTCCACGCCTGTCCTGCTACACCATGCCTGACGTCTACCTGCTGCCTAGTCCCAGCCGAGCCTGCCTTGCTACTGTCCGTGCTGCCACAGGTACCCTATACGAACTATAGACTGTAACCTGTGCCCTGTTGGCCAGCTGCCATACCGCCAAGGTGGTACGGCCCAGCGGGTTCACGAACCCAACGTGACAGTACGCTCAGGCCATGGAACCCGCTGGTCGATCCAAGACCAAGATGACGTCACAAGATATGCGGACGGATATGCTGGACCTCCGGTCTCGACTGGACCAACTCCTCCAGGCCTTGAACATTCTCGCACATCGGCAGGAGGCACAAGCTGCCGTTCCTCCTACTACACCTCCTGGCAGTGTTGATCCCCGTTTTTCTTTGCCACTTCTTGACCACTATGATGGAGACGCAGGTACCTGTCGTGGATTTTTGAACCAGTGTCAGATCCACTTCAGCCTGTATGCAAGGACATTTTCGTCTGATGGCGCAAGGGTCGCTTTCATCATCTCTTGCATGGGCGAATATTATCTGGGAGAGACAAGGACCAGAGACCCGTGACTTCCAGGGCTTCCTCCAGACTTTTCGCATAGTTTTTGAGGAGCCTGGACGAGTCTCATCTGGAGCGGCTTCCTTGCTTAACCTACGCCAAGGAGACACCTCCGTGAGCGAGTACGCCATCCACTTCCGCACCCTGGCGGGAGAACTGTTGTGGAACAATGAGGCCCTGGTGGCTACATTCTGGCAGGGACTGCCTCCTAAAATTAAGGACGAACTTGCCGCTCGAGATCTACAGTCTGCCCTGGATGACCTCATCCTTCTGTCCGCTCGGATTGATATGAGGATCCGAGAACGCCTCCAAGAGGCTCGTCGGGAGGGAGGCCTTCCTAGTCCGGTCCCACCCTTGCAGCAACCTCTGCTGTCCTGAGGTGCCGATCCTCCTAACGAGAATGCGAGGATGAACCAGTGTAAGCTATCCACCCAGGAGAAATAACGCAGACGCACTTCGGGACTCTGTCTATATTGCAGCCTCGGAGGCCATCTTGTGCGTCTGTGTCCCCAAAAATCCCAAAGCCTAGGGATGCTTGGAGAGACAACCTTGGATAAAAAAGGACTTCCGTATAAATTGTCCATACCAGTGACCATAGTGTCTGGCGAGAAAACGCATCAGGTCTCTGCATATCTGGACCCTGGATCTGCTGCTAAATTCATTCGTAGAGACCTGGTGGAATTTCTTCAATTACCCACCGCCCCTCTGGAGAGGCCGTTGACGGTTGCATCAGTAAATGGACTACCTCTGCCAGATCCAGTTAATGCTGTGACCAAGCCACTGAGGCTCCAAGTGGGAGTTCTCCACTCCGAGCTGTTATCGTTCTTTGTCTTGTCCAAGGCCGTTAACCCCATGCTGCTGGGCCTGCCTTGGCTCCGACTACATGCCCCAGTCCTGGACTGGAATTCTGGAGAGGTTCTCCAGTGGGGACCTGAGTGTCACAGCCGATGCCTGGTGCATATTCGTTCGGCTCAGCCTTCTCTGCCTCGGTCATTGGCAGCATTGCATGGTCATTATGCTGCATTTTCGAATGTCTTCAGCAAAAGGGAAGCGGAGACGCTGCCCCCACACTGGGCGTATGACTGCCCTATCGAGATGATTCCTGGTGCATCCCTTCCCCGTGGTAGGGTATATCCTCTCTCCTTACCAGGGACTCAGTCAATGAACGCCTATGTTAAAGAGAACCTGGAGAGGGGCTTCATACGGAAGTTTTCCTCCCCGGCAGGAGCCGGTTCTTCTTCGTCAAGAAAAAGAATGGTTCTCTACGTCCCTGTATCAACTACCGGGGTCTCAACCAGATCACGGTGAAAAATAAGTATCCATTGCCACTGATCTCAGAACTGTTTGATCGTATACGTGGTGCAAAGATTTTTTCCAAAATAGACCTGCGTGGGGATTACAACCTAATCCGGATCGCCAGTATGACGAATGGAAGACTGCATTCAACACCCGTGATGGACTCTATGAATATGTAGTAACGCCCTTTGGTCTGTGTAATGCTCTCACGGTCTTCCAGGAGTTTGTTAATGACATCTTCCGTGACCTCCTCTATGTTTGTGTTGTTGTCTAGCTTGATGACATCTTGATTATTTCTCCAGATGCTATGACTCATCAGAGACATGTCCGTCAAGTTATGCTGCGGCTAAGGGAGAGTCGTCTGTACGCTAAGTTGGAGAAGTGCGTGTTTGAGAAAGATGCTCTACCTTTCCTGGGCTACATCATTTCAAATCGAGGTCTTGAGATGGATCCTGAAAAGGTAAAGTCCGTCCTGGAATGGCCACGCCCTCAAGGCTTGAGGGCCATACAGCGCTTTCTGGGATTCGCCAATTTCTACAGACAGTTCATCCTAAACTTCTCCTCACTGACATCTCCTATCTCTAACCTCACTAAGAAGGGCATGAACGCCAAGGTGTGGACCCGAGGCAGAGTCCTCATTCAATAGCCTGAAGAATGCCTTCACGTCAGCCTCTATCCTCCTTCCTCCAGATGTTTCCCTACAGTTCTCGTTGGAGGTGGACGCCTCCTCTGTCGGTGCTGGTGCACTCCTGTTCCAGAGAGGTTCCAAGGGCAAGTCAATGGTATGTGGATATTTCTCTAAGCTCTTCTCTTCCGCAGAACGCAACTACTCGATTGGGGATCGGGAGTTACTGGCCATCAAATTTGGCTCTGGAGGAGTGGAGACATCTACTAGAGGGTGCAGCTCATCCTATCTTAATTTTTACGGACCACAAGAATCTCACTTATCTCCATGCGGCCCAACGGCTGAATCCACGTCAGGCCAGGTGGTCGCTGTTCTTTAACAGGTTCCAGTTTGAGCTCCATTATCGCCCGGCTGACAAAAATGTGAGGGCCGATGCCTTGTCCAGGTCTTTCGAGACAGAAGACACCATGGAGATTCCACAGAACATTATTGATCCGTCTTGCATTTTCTCTGTCAACCCCCTGCAAGTTGGGGACATTCCTTCAGGGTGGACTTTTGTGAGTCAACCTTCGCATAGATGCACAAGTTTTTATTTAGCCTGCGCTGTAGGTGTTTAATTATCACTGCAATAAAGTAAATTAGCTTTTTGGAGTATATACTTGTTTGTTAGTATAGATATCCTAAAATATGTCTGTGTTTCCCATTAGTTGTGAACTCCATTCTTTTTATATTTGCGCTCCAGCAGAGTAAAGTATGCCACTTTAAGACTTTATTATGCAATTAAAGAAAAATCAATTTAGTATTTAAAGAAATGTATAAACACCCACAAAATATGAACACACCAACAGAGTATACAATGAATGTGCTCTTAAGAATAATGTTCCAAACATGCAAGATGTAAAAATAAAAGTCTTCAAATGTTAGAGATTAAACTCCTGCACATACAATAGACTAAGCAATCATTTTAAATCATTAACTCTCTTTGAATTTACCCAAGAGTAATAGCAATCTAAAGTTCTATATTCCCACAGGATATAATTGTATGGGGGAACATTAGCTATTGTATTTAGACAGGATGTCTGCAATATTTCATAAGATACGTTTCTATACATATCACTGTAACCATAATTCTTTAAAGTATTTAAGGAAAAGTTTGTTCTTTATACCATGTAAAACATTTACTAAGCAAGATGGGATATACTGTAATTGTACATTAGATCTTTCAAGTACAAAACAAAAATTATTAACAATTCTGCCCCTCTCCAAGGACAAGAAGTCATCCCGCTGATTTGACCTAAATTATCAGACCATTAAACCCAAGGAGCAGGGTAAGATTTATAGTTGCTAATTGCCTCTTCATTGTACTTTCTGTACAGTATTTTCAAAGCAAGGGTGGGAGATTATGCACTTTGGAAAAGATTTAATGTTAAGTATTTAACATTTAATGTGGCATTAAATTGTGCAGGTATTGGACGGTTTTAACATAAATGGAACAGTAGATTTTGTACTTGTTCATTCATTATTGAATCATGGCACAAATGAGTACAGAGAAACAACAAAGTATTTGCAAAACTGACCTTACAACTGACTTAACAGCCACAACATTTAAGGAACACACTGAAACTCTGAGATAAAAAGTTCAAGGCTATTAGAAATGATTTCAAGATCTTCACAATTATTTTATTCAAATATATTACATATAGGGTAAAAGTTGCAATGACTAGAGGCTTTAAAGAGGACCTGTCACTAGGTTGTATAAGTTGAACTGCTTTACTGATCTGAATAGCGCTGTCCCCCTGATTCCAGCGCTTTTTTTAATTTTTACCTAGACACCTCCATTCCAGAGATAAAGCCCACTCCTGCGCCCCATATACTAATTTGCTCTAATTAGAAAACAGGGAGTGGACTAACCTCAAGCTGACTCACGCTGATTGGTCAGCATCAGGGGCAGGGAAGCTAGCTCCACCCCATTGGCTAACCACAGCATGTAGGGAGCCAACACAACAGTGGGTAATATGGGGGAGTCCAGGATAAAAAGTAAAACAGCACTGGAATCAGTGAGACAGCGCTATTCAGGTGAACTATCCAGTTCAACTTATATGACCTAGTGACAAGTCTTCTTTAAATGGGAACTCTGCTCTTGAATGATATTTTATAATATTCCATAAATGAATGGGAACATTCTCCCTTAAATAGCATTTTGTGGGGGTGTGGCTGAACTCTGAAGGGTGAGGACGTTACTCTGATCAGCTCCATTCTGACTACCTACAATCCCGGACCATGTAGGGACCTGTCTGTGAGCCCTGTTGTTCTCCCGCTAACTAGAGGAGCATTTTGATGTCCTTTTGTCAGGATCGGACACGTTCGGGCCTAGCTGGGGAACCTGACCCCTGGGCTTAATTTATTGGACCGCACTTCCGGTGGTCCTGACGGCAGCCGGATAAAGCCTGCAGTATGCGGACTTATTCTACGACGGGTGGTGAGGTGCCAACCATCGCTACCCAGTGCCCTGTCAGACACAAGAGAACATGGAGGACCCTTTCAGAAAAATTAGTATTAGCGGCACGGCCCCCATTTTGTTTTTATTGATACGCCACTATACGCGGCCTACATGTGTTAGACCCTAGACTCTCATTACACACACAGCAATAAATTTGCTAGCAGACCCCTTCCTACACCCCTGGCCAAATAGAGGACACTATTCGCGAGCCCACAGCTCAAGACCGGCAACCTCACTACAGCTACCCCTGTGACGACTCGTGATCTCGACCGGAAGTAGCGGGTCCATTTAGTGCCGACTCTCCACCTCTGTTCAACAATTTGCCGTACCTTACAGATTAGCCCCTGGACTACAGGTCCCTCACGTAGAACGGCACTTGATGTCCCCAAGTGAGATCCTGACTCTGGCTCTGCTATTTGTGAATACCCTCTCGCGGTGTGTGAACCCTATACACACCTTCTTGACCGTGACAAGACCCAGAGTCACGTTCTTAACCCCCTGAAACACTAGGTAATGCTGGAACAGGGTTCTTGTGCTTCTGACATAACAGCGTCTTGTCTCACTCAATACCTCAAATTTTAGGATTCAGGCTTACCTCCTGGAAACTGACACTTTGCCATAACCTCTCCCAGGGAACTTTATAAACACCTCAACTCGACGGGAGATCGCATTTTCCTCTAAACATTTTCTCACTCCATTGCAATGGATTGATCATGTCCATTTATTGTACACTACCTAGAATGTCTCAATAAGCTCTGTTAAAAAATCTGTTACCAAACGGCTCCGCAACCATACTCAGTTGACAACTTAGCAATGGTCAAAATAGGCCAACAAAAAGCGAGAGACACAAATTAATTTACTAGAAATAGTAATTTTGATAGTTACCTTAAACAGAACCATCCAAATCCGCACAAAAATTTGGTTGCAACAAAACAACCAGGAAAATTTAGCTTGTCCACAAACATGGATACCCTTCTTAAAGGAGATGACAGCGATAATGACAGTCCCCTGGCTCCCAATGAACTGCCTATCTCGAGATAATTTATTAACAGAGATCTCACAAAAGCTTTGAACCCGATTGTAAACTAACTTCAAGAAATCAAACAAGAAGTTTGTCAAGTCGGACACACAGTGAAGCAATTGGAAACTGCTTAGACTCAAATCATTTCATACACCGAAGCCTCTACCTCGGCCTTTAACACCTGCTAATGACATCTAAATAAAATAATAGACTGTTTAGAAGACCAAGACAACAGGGGAAGGCAAAATAATTTGAGACTTAAAGGCATTCCGGAATCAGTGGGACAAGAATCGCTCCAAACATCTCTCAAACAGCTCTTTATCCAAATTTTGGGAGACTAATTGTCATGTCCGTGGCTGTGGGCCATCAGGTTCACTCTCCCCCTGGCGGCCGCAGCCATGGGTCGGCGAGCGCTGGTCCCGGATCCCGTAGGGTGCGCACGCATGCTCGTGCCAGCTCTTAAAGAGGCAGCGCGCGCACCGGACTTTAATGAAGTATTAGCCCATGAGTGCCTGGACAATAAGAGGGGTTCAGCCCTTGCTTCTATGCCTGACCGTTGTTGTCGTACCCTAAGTTTGTCTATGCGATGGTCTCCTAGTGTGTTCCTGTTCCTGTATCCCGTGCTATCCTGGTCGTGCTGTGCTGTATACCACTCCTGTCCTGCTTCACCACGCCTGACATCTGCCTGATGCCTAGTCCCAGCCGAGCCTGCCTTGCTACTGTCTGAGCTACCACAGGTACCCTATACGAACTATAGACTTTAACCTGCGCCCTGTTGGCCAGCTGCCATACCACCAAGGCAGTACGGCCCAGTGGATCCACGAACCCTACGTTACACAAATACACTGGAGACATAATGATTGAAAGAGCGCATAGAGCCCTAAAACCAAAACGAAAGCCCCAAAAGCCACACGGAGACATTATATGCCGCCTTCTCAACTCCAAAATCAGAGACGACACCTTGAGAGCTGCTAGGGCGTCAGCTCCGATCCTTTGAGATGGTAATCCAATACAAATATTTCAGGATCTAGCCAATGTCACCCTCTCTAAAAGAAGGATGCTAAAGCCTCTCACAGACATCCTTAGACAAAGGAACATCCCGTTTCGTTGGCTCTTTCCATTTGGATTACGTTTTTCAGTAGAAGGGAAACGCTTGCTTTTGCGCAAACATGATGACCTCCCAGAAACCCTCGTTCTCAATATAACTGATCTATCTGTCCCCGATTGGTCCGTCATCCAAGATCTCCCCTGTTTGCCTTCAATCATTCCTCCCACACCATGAGAATCCACCAGTCACAGTAAATCTTCTAAAGCACGGAAACGCTCGGGCAAACTAACTGCCAGACAGATAACCATGGACCTCGAGTGAGCCCGCCATAACGGAATCCGTGAGAAATTGTTGACTGCTAACTATTTTTTTTTGTCTGCTGTTTCCAATGTTTTTGTTTTTCTACTTGAGAAACAGACCTAAACTTTTTATTGTCCAGTAACGATTTCTATATCTGTTCTTCATATTCGCATATATTTCTGATGTTTTATACAGGTTGTCCGGATTGTGGTTATTTTCACAGGTATGACGTGTCTAGTTACAGGTCTCCCAGCAGATCGAGAGATCACGAAAATCTCTGGATCCCCTACACAATGGTCCGGATTGCTTGATCAGGGGCTTGTGGGACCTGGCACTATGCGGTTGTATTATCCAACACATTTTCTGTGAAGAAATAACTTTTATTCTGAATTATTTCCAACTGAAGGTTACAAAACGACCTCTGCGATTTGATACAAACTCCCTATCTTACCCCTTACTGACCCAACTATACTACATGCCCGCATATTACCGATCTGTGATATTTTCTTTATTGATATGCCACTTGTTACTATTTTCTACTAGACTAATAAACTCACACTGGTGAGTCGGAGCTTGAACATTCTCATGAGACCCAAGCAACGGAGTTGCATATGGATGATCTTATTAAGAGGTTCAAAAACCTTCAAATTAGACAAGTACAGTCCACTTGGACTAAAATCACACTAGAACAATATTTGGAACAGGGCCTCATTTCTAGAGGTCTGCGGATTCCACTCTTCCCCTCATATGAACTATCCAAAGTTGGACTAAAGGAGAAATGGGAATTAGCCCTGACAACGTGCTCCAACACGCTTATGGGCATATTAATTGAAGACGAAACCCACATCTTGAACATAGTTGAAAAGGATCTTGAAGTCCTTACACCTAATTTGGAGAAGTATGAGGGTTCAATACAATTTGCAGAGGTTTTTAAAAAAACATTAGACCATGTAGATTTAGTTGAAGTCAAAATCAAAAATCGGAAAAAGAAAAAATATGCACGAGATAAGGCAGACTTCTCCAGAGGAGAAATCTATGACTGGGGTAAAAAGAGATCCCTGAGGTTCCCAAACGGTAGACCAATCAATATAAGAACTTACCCAGAGTCAACGGACCCACATGAATTTTCTGACACAGGGACAGATGGGACGGATGCTTCAGACTCAGATACGGACCCACAGCTAACCCAGGGTAGACAATCGAGTAGAAACAGGAATCCCAATAGGAAAATTGATAATACCACCACCGAAGTCCCTTTTTTACGGGACAGAGGGAGGTGGGGCTTCAGGGGCTCCCAACAGTGGAGGAAAGAATCTCAGAGACCCTACAAAAAATGATTCCTAGTAACGGAAATTCCAGTGAGGAATGCCTGAGGGTTATCAATCTCTCTAGTCATGTCCTCACGGAGTTTCAAATTTCAGTCCTCAGAAAAGCTTTTAACTTCTGCCTAACAACTAAATTAAACAAATTCACCGTCATCAAAGATCTCCATCTCTTTGGACGCAAATTGTTCTATCAGAAAATGTACAATAGACAAATTAAAAACGCTAACAACGAACAGCCCAACACTGTCAACATGGAGTGCCTTTCAGAAATAGAACTCAATACACTGGAAGACCTGGAGGAACTTTTGTTTGAAAATTCTACACAGCCTGTTGAGCCTGGTCCTGGCACCCTCATTACAACCTCTCATAAAAAATCCAAAGTCAAATCCAAGACCTCAATTATGCCATCCTTGGATGGATGCCCGGCAATCAAAGTCTTCATTGACCTTGTGTCGCAGGAACTATTGTCACTCTCTGGCCAATGGCTACCCCACAACCTTAATCCAGATGAAGAACGGGCACTTCATGAAATGCGGAAATGGGATGATGTTGTTTTTAAAAATTCTGATAAGGGGGGTAACGTTGTCATCTGGTCCAAAGAAAAATATGTACAGGAGGCAAAAAAGCAATTATTGGACAAAGCTTGTTATCGGCCACTTTGGGGAGACCCAACAGAACAATTCCTTACGGAATACAACAACATGATACAGGATGGTTTTGAAGGAGGGGCCATTACCGCCAAAGAGAGAGATTATATGAGGGTACAATACCCTAGAATTGCCACGTTCTATCTTCTTCCAAAAGTGCATAAACACTCTACTAATCCTCCAGGGAGGCCTATCGTCTCTGGTGTGGGGAATCTGACTGAGAAATGTAACCACTGGTTAGATGAAGAACTACGCGAATTGGTATACCAGTTGCCCTCCCACACCAGGGATACCATGCAGGTCCTCAAAGACCTTAATGGTAGCTCCCTGGAAGATAATGAATGGCTTACAACATGCGATGTGGAGTCCCTCTACACGAGCATAGACCATAAAGTAGGCTGTACAGCAGTGGAGTTCTTCCTGCAGAGAAGGGAAGGTTACAATTTATCCCGTAGAGACTTTGTCTTACGTGCACTTATGTTCATTTTGAAGCATAACTACTTCCTTTTTGATGGTAGATTCTACCTGCAGCTACGTGGAACAGCCATGGGAGCGGCAGTGGCACCCACCTTTGCCAATTTATACTTGGGCTGGTGGGAAGAATGCCATGTCTTCTGTCCTGAAATGGACAAATTCACATCCAGGATCAACATTTGGCGAAGATTCATAGATGACATATTACTCATCTGGAATGGCCCCTCTATAGAACTGGAAGAGTTCATAAGGGTTTTGAATACCAACAATCTCAATCTTAGATTAACCCTCACATATGACCAGCATTCAATCCCTTTCTTGGATGTGAGGCTGTTCACCAATGAGCAAGGCACAATTGAGACAGACCTCTACCGCAAGGAAACAGCTACGAATAGCCTTTTGGATGCAACAAGTGCACATTCTGTCAACACTATTAGAGGCATACCAAAGGGAGAGTTCCTACGCCTCAGACGGAATTGCTCCACCTTCCAGCTCTTCAAAACGCGGGCAACAGAATTAAAAAACAGGCTGTTAAGCAGGAATTACAGCAACAGAAATATCAAGAAAGCCTATAACTGGGCGCTGAGGACCGATCGTGACAGCTTGCTGACCCCTAAAATTCGGGCCAACACAGCACAACCACAACCACGATTCATTACAGACTACAATGAAAACTGGGATGAAATGACGCATATCCTGAACCGCCATTGGAACATCTTACTCAGTGATCCAGTACTTAAAAACCTTCTTGGCAACAAAGTCTCCTTGGGATACAGAAAGTGTAAAACCATTTCAAATATCTTGGTACAAAGTCACTTCTCAAGAAAGAACAAAGCTAATAAGGTACTCAGTCCTGGTTTCCATCCGTGTAGAATGTGCAGAGCCTGTCGGGTATTAGTGGATAAAAAAGAATTTGTGGATGCCCTTGGTAATCTCCATCGGATTACAGATCACATAAGATGCTCAACTCCTGGTGTGATTTACTGCCTCGAATGCCCGTGTGGCCTGAAATATATTGGGAAAACCAAGAGAGAATTGCGTATACGAATTCGTGAGCATATTAACTCAATAATCAACTTTGAAAAAAATATGAAGGATTGTAAGACCAAAAACAAGCCTTTTAACCCGACCCCAATAGCTAGACACTTTGGGGACGCACACAACTCTGATTGGACCTCCTTGAAGGGCTGGGCCCTGTGCCAAATACATCTGGGCATCAGAAGGGGCAACCTAGATCAGGCACTCCTTAAAAAGGAGAGTGAATGGATCTTCCACATGCGGACAGTGAGTCCCATGGGACTAAATGAAAATTTTGGCTTTGGATGCTTTTTATAACAAATAAACATCTCGGTTTTGGCTCAAAGTAAAAAAAATGTAAAAATGTTTAAAAAATATAAGTCAAAACTATATATGAAAATCCTCCCATAAAATCTTTCAAAAATGCTGCTCCTTACAACACATTGGGGACTAATGATAAAAACCTCCCCATTCTTCCTCCTTCATGTTCTAGTGTTAATGGACATCTGTATATTTGCAAGGCTCAGGACATGCCTGCAACATAATTTGAACTCAGACACATTTCTATGGTGTATTATAGCTGCTGCCATATGTTCTTTTCCAATCCCTAATGACAAATACTTGTATTCCATACCAATCGAGACTTAGGTCTCTGATTGGCTAGTGGGGCTGCCAATCAACCAAGAACTCTATTTATAGGGCGGTTTAATGGCGGCTTTTCACCCCTAGAAGAAGCCAGAATTCTGGCGAAACGCGCGTCGGGTGCTTAGCAACAATTTTAACTAATCCTCTGGTGCACCCCTTGGCCCCAGCTGTCTAGGCTCCATACTTACTCTACGATCCTCTCATTGCGCTCACGGCTGTTAGCTGCTTGCTGGTGTCCGTGCTCGTGGCTGCAGTGCGCCCTGCTGTTATTCCCTATCAGCTGGGTGTCTGCACTCCGTCTGGCTCTGTGCCGGCTCCCCTGGTGACTCACATTCACTTGCGGGTACTGAGAGCAGCCCCGCCGCACACACACAGTCGCTCCTGGGGTGAGGTTCGGTTTCGAACCTTAGCCCTTGCCGTTCTGCTCTTGCCCAGGTTGCCATACAGGCACACCTTGCTACAATATATTGGCAATGTGCAGGCTGACAATTTGATACTGACGGCTTAGTACGGCCATCACTGTTCACGGCCGTTTATATCGGAGTCACTCCTGTGAATGACTCCTTTACATTCCTATTCTCACACGCGACTGTTCCCCACGCTGCTGCTCTGATCTGCAGGGACACCAGCGTGAGGGTGCAGTTAAGTGACTGTTCACTCGTTGCACCAGCATTAACGCAGGGGAGTGAGGTTTGCGGGGTCTCACCTCGCTTGTTTCAATAACATCACAATTTTCCTTCTCAATAAGCAGCAGGGCATACCAACACTTGCCCAGCTGCGCTTATTGCTGCATAGTGCAATAAACATAACCTCAACCTAAGTAACACAGCCAGTATTAATTCAAGACAGAGTGATCGGCAAATTTATAGCTCAATAGCCTCATTTATTTGCAATACAATTTGTGGCAGTTACAGTCTAAATACTAAGTATTGCTAACGGAGCACACTGACAGCAACATTACATATTACCTTATCAATTAATTTATGGCCAAGGGTATGTGAATTGAGGGGTCACTCACACATACCAAATGCACCACTGGACCTTTTAACCATTTGTTCCTTTTAATGTAAAAACAGTAAAAGTTTTTTATTAATTTACTCACAGACCACATGCTTCTCCCCTTTCCTTTCCTGATCTAACGGAGCTTGAACATTCAAGTACTCGTTATATTAGTGAAAACAATAAGTGTACATTCACAAACAATTTATACATGTATGTTGGATCAATCTTGCGCAGTTCTATTGATGTTAATCATCATAAATACTTATAGGTTTCTTCTTCGGTTCCAAAAATTGGTTCAATGTTGTTATCCCCTTCGTAGGGCTTTTGTTAGTTCCTAATCTCACACGCATAATTGAGAAATGAGACAAAACTAGACCATTACTTTCTATAATGGTACATGTACCTTCTGCTTTAAACTGTTCAACCGAAAGGGCTGAGATGACATAACCCTTTCCCCACCCTGTTCTGCTTATCATGTCTCAAAACAATTTAACGTTTACCTCATACAATGTCAAAGGCTTTAACGACCCTAGGAAGCGTAGCCATGTCCTAACCCTCCTTAGAAAGACGAAAAGTAATATCCTTTTGCTACAGGAAACTCACTTTAAATCACACCATATACCCTCCCTGTCTCATTCTTACTACAAAACATTGTATCACAGTACACATCCCACATCTGCATCTAAAGGTGTGAGTATAGCAATACACGAAAATACCCCCTTTGTCTTTGAATCCTCATACCTTGATACAGAGGGAAGAGCCATATTTATAAAAGGAACTATAGCGAATGTCAAAGTTTTAATAGCAAATCTCTATGCGCCCAACCAGCATCAAGTCTCTTGGTTAATTGATATGTTAGAAAGATTTAGATGTTTTGCTTAGGGACTATTGATTTTAATTTAACTCTAGATCCACTAACAGATTCCTCCACACACAAATCTGCCATTCCATTTAGGGCTTTGAGTAAACTCAAGACCTACTTGACCTCACTTGACTTACTTGATGCTTGACGCATCCACCACCCTAATACTAAAGTCTATATTTTTTTCTGCCATATGCATAACTCTCACCATAGGATAGATTATATTTTACTTTCGGGTAGATATTTAACCAGCGCTAAAACTACAGACATCGGGTCCATAACTCTATCCGACCATGCCCCGATCTCACTCTCTGTGTTCTTCTCTGATCTACCCCCAAGAGAATGGACCTGGTGACTCAATGAAACCCTACTAGATAACCCTCAGCACTCTGAAGCTTTGAAATCCTCTCTGGCAGATTTCTTTGAAAGAAATAATACCCCGGACATGTATTCCCCCATAATTTGGGAGGCGCATAAGGCATTCATTAGGGGCGAACTAATTGCTTAATGTTCCAGGATCAAAAAACAAAGGTCTAAAGATCTGAATTCCCTCTTGTCTCAAATCTCTGCCTTGGAGAGGATTGGAAAAAGATTGAACACAATATCTACAAAACTAAAAGACATTTTAAATATCACTTCAGGAAAGTTATATCAAAGGGAAATCTTTAAATTTTACGCACATGGAGATAGGGATCCAAGGTTATGTCTGCCCTATGCAAACAAAGACCGGCTAAATAATAAATCGACGGCCGCGGCCATCGACGTGTGAATGTTGGGCGGCATCTCCCTCCTGAGAGACTCCGGCACTCACTTCCGCCCCGCTATGCTGGCTCCCGTAGGGTGTGCGTGCGCTCGTGCCCGGCCTTAAAGGGCCAGTGCGCGCACATGTAAAAAATCACCAATTAGCCCATGATCACGCTGGACTATAAAAATGGCTGTGCCCTTTCATTTATTGCCTGAGCGTTGTTGTGTTTACCCATGTTAGTCTTAGCAAATGGTCCCTTAGTGTTATCCTGTTCCAGTTGTTCCCGTGCCCTGCTACCTGTATCCTGTGCTATATTTGTTCCTGTGCCTTAGAGTGTTGGAGTCATGTTGTGCCACCTGTCATGCCTGCTGTCACACACCACATCTGGTGTCATCTGTCTTCAAGTTCATCTGTGCCCAGCCTCCGCTACTCTCTGGACTATCAAAGGTATTCTTGTACTAGGACTGTTGTTTGGCCAGTTGCTACTTCACTATAGCGGTGCGGCCTTGTGGGTCCACATACCCACAGATCGTGACAATTCACAGTATTAAAACATCCTCTGGCACTTTAGTAACGAATACTGAAAAGATCACAAATTAATTCATTAGTTACTACTCCTCACTATACAACCTTAATGAACACCCTCAGGAGGTGGAACATACAAACACCTTTATCAACTCCATTACACTACCAGCATTATCTGAAGAAGACAAACACTGAGGCTGGGTTCACACGACCTATTTTCAGAAGTAAACGAGGCGTATTATGCCTCGTTTTACGTCTGAAAATAGGGCTACAATACGTCGGCAAACATCTGCCCATTCATTTGAATGGGTTTGCCGACGTACTGTGCAGACAACCTGTCATTTACGCATCGTCGTTTGACAGCTGTCAAACGACAACACGTAAAAATACAGCCTCGTCAAAAGAAGTGCAGGACACTTCTTTCAGACGTAATTTGAGCCATTCTTCATTGAACTCAATGAAGCACAGCTCAAAATTTACGGCTGTCAGAGAAGCCTCGCAAAATGCGAGGAGGAGCATTTACGTCTGATACGAGACAGCTGTTTTCTCCTGAAAACAGTCTGTCTTTTCAGACGTAAAAGCCTGCTACCATGTGCACATACCCTTACTGTTGAGACCTATAACACAGCAGGAATTACTTCTGACTCCCACCTCAATACCTAATGGTAAGTCCCCTGGTCCAGATGGCCTACCCGCTGGTTATTTTAAAAAGTTTACCACCACCCTCCTCCCTCACTTCCTACTTGTATGTGAAGCTCTTCTCAAGGACTCCCACTTTACCCGACAATCCTTAGTAGCTTATATTACGATAATCCCAAAAGAAGGACAAGATCCCTCACAGTGTGGAAGTTATCGCCCAATCTCATTCTTAAACACCGACATCAAATGGTGGGCAAAGATTCTAGCAAATAGGATTAAGCCTTTACTTTCCAAATTAATCTCACCTAAACAGGTGGGCTGTGTTCCAATGAGAGAAGATAGACACAATGTAACTAGACTAATATATTTGATCCAACATGCGTCTTCTAAACGCTTACCACTTGTATTATTAAGAACCGACGCTGAAAAAGCGTTTGACAGGGTTAGATGGTCATATATTCACACAACCCTTAGCAGGTTTGGATTTCCTGAACCATTTATTAACGTTATCTTCTCTCTCCATACAACCCCCACAGCGCGGCTTACATTGAACAGTACATTATCCCCTGCCTTCCATATAACAAATGGTACACGTCAGGGCTGCCCCTATCCCCTACCTTATATATACTAACGATGGAGATTCTCCTTAAAAAAATTAGACAAACGGAAACTATTCAGGGTTTACAGATAGGTACACACAATCATAAAACTGCCGTATTTGCTGACGCCCTCGTTTTAATCATTACGAATCCCAAACGAGTCTTTCCACAGATCCTACAGATTTCGGAAACTTTTGGTTGGGTAGCCAACTTTAAAACTAATTATACTAAATCTGAAGCCATTTCTATTTCCGATCCAGATAGGGAAGTAGAGAACCTTAAAAGACTAGCCCCATTTCACTGGTTGAGTATACAAATTAAATATCTGGGCATACAACTCACCAAAGACCTATTGAACCTATTTTCGCTAAACTATCCCCCTCTAGTACGTAAAATCCAAAATCAACTAAAATCTCTTAATGTACTGTTCCTATCATGGGTGGGTCGAAAGAATTATCTCAAAACCTATATTCTACCACAATACCTCAGAAATTTTTCAGCTCCATTAGAAGTATGTTCTCGAGATTCCAGTGGAATGGCAGATCACCAAGAATTGCCTATAAAACGCTTATCTGAAAGTCTGTTTTTGGAGGTATTGGTCTCCCTGACCCTTTACTCTACTACAAATCTACACATTTAGCTAGATGTTTAGAACTCATTAACCCTACTGAAACCTCTCCAAATGTATTGGCGGAAAGAGCTCTCCTTAACCCTTCTGATACAGCTTGTTTATGGTCCTCTAGGACTTTGCATGCCCGAACCAGCAAGATTAGTCCCACCACTAAGGGAACAATCTTAGTCTTTCACGATTACTTATCTAAGCTTTCTCCTCCCAGAAAGATCCTAGCTTTGGCACCACTACAACTTCTACCAAAACATCTGCAGGGACATAACACTTCTTCCTTTTGAAAAACTTTGCCCAAACAAAATATACTGGAAACTTTTCAAAGCAAAACAATCCCTAAGCTAGCAGATTTACTCAATACCTCTGATAGACCTAACTTAACTTTCTTAGACGAACATAGCTTTCACAGTAGCTGTACAGAATTCCTACAACAATTCCCTGACATTTTCAAACTTTCTTGGCTTGAGACATATTTACTACTTCCCTCCCCACTGAAGGGCCAACTTTAACCCCTTAAGGACGCAGCCTAGTTTGGGCCTTAAGGGCTTATTCAGACGAACGTAAAATACGCGCGTGCAACGCGCGTGATTTTCACGTGCGTTGCCCGTAGCTATATTAGACAATGGGGCCGTGCAGACATGGCAGCGTTTTTTGCGCAGCGTTGCTCCGTTGCAAAAAACTCACGACATGTCCGTTGATTCAGCGTTTTCAACGCATCACGCACCCATTGAAGTCAATGGGTGCGTGAAAACCACGCATGTCGCACGGAAGCACTTCCGTGCGAACTGCGTGTTTGCGCAACAGCTGTCAAAAGGATGAATGTAAACAGAAAAGCACCACGTGCTATTCTGTTTCCGAACATCCAAACGGAGTGTCTTTGCGATTAGCGAAACCCGACAACCGAAGCGAACTTCACCGGGTTCGGCCAAACTCGTTTTGGCCGAACTCGGCAAAAAAAATTCCGGTCCGCGACGTCGGGAGACATTCACTGTGCATGGTGCTGAAAGAGTTAAACTGTTTCAGCACCATGGACAGTGACTTGCGATCCCAAAATACACGAACCTGTAAAAAAAAACGAAGTTCTAACTTACCGATTACTCCTGTCTCCTTCCTGCAGTCCGACCTCCCGGGATGACACTTCAGTTCAAGTGACAGCTCCAGCCAATCACAGGCCAAGCACAGGCTGCAGCCAATCACAGGCTGCAGCGGTCACTTGGACTGCCGCGTCATCCAAGGAGGTGGGCTCGATGTCAAGAGAGGCGCGTCACCAAGGACGCGTCACCAAGGACGCGTCACCAAGGCAACGGCCGGGAAGTTCTCGGTAAGTAGGAACTTTATCTTTTTTTTTAACAGGTTTTTCGCTGTTGTGTTCGGCATTCACTGTCGAGGGTGCTGAAAGATTTAGCTCTTTCAGCACCTTGGACAGTGACGGGCGTTGACAAGCCTCATCTCTATGATGCCGGCTGCGCGAAAATCACGCAGCCGCGCATCAGACACGGATGACACACGCAGCTGTCAAATAGTGTTTGCGCGCGCAAAACGCTGCGTTGTTTGCGCGCGCAAAAACGCAACGCTCGTGTGAATCCGGCCTAAGGCTCAGAGCCCATTTTTCAAATCTGACATATTTCACTTTATGTGGTAATAACGTCGGAATGCTTAAACCTATCCAAGCGATTCTGAGATTGTTTTCTCGTGACACTTTGGGCTTCATGTTCGTGGTAAAATTTGGTCGATATATTCAGTCTTTATTTGTGAAAAATTGCAAAATTTAGAGAAAATTTACAAAAAATAGCATTTTTCAGAATTTAAATGCATCTGCTTGAAAAACAGACGGTTATACCACCCAAAATAGTTACTAGTTCACATTTCCCATATGTCTACTTAAGATTGGCATCGTTTTTTGAACATTATTTTATTTTTCTTGGACGTTGCAAGGCTTAGAACATAAACAGCAATTTCTCATATTCTTAAGAAAATTTCAAAAGCCTTTTTTTGAAGGTACCGGTTCAGTTCTGAAGTGGATTTGAGGGGCCTATGTATTAGAAACCCCCATAAAACACCCCATTTTAAAAACTAGACCCCTCAAAGTATTCAAAACAGCATATAGAAAGTTTTTTAACCCTTCAGGCATTTCACAGGAATTAAAGCAAAGTGGAAATGAAATTTGCAAATTTCATTTTTTCTGCTGAATTTCAAATTTATTAAATTTTTTTCTGTAACACAGAAGGTTTTACCAGAGAAATACTACTAAATATGTATTGTCCAAATTCTGCAGTTTTTATAAATGTCCCACATGTGGCCCTACTGCGCTCGTGGACTAAAACACAAGCCCTAGAAGCAAAGAAGCACCTAGTGCATTTTAAGGCCTCTTTTTTATTAGAATATATTTTAGGCAGCATGCCAGGTTTGAAGAGGTGTTGAGGTATCAAAACAATGGAAACCCACCAGAAGTGACCCCATTTTGGAAATTACACCCCTCAAGGAATTCATTTATGGTTTTTGTTATCATTTTGACCGCACAGTTTTTTCACAGCACCTATTTGAATTGGGCTGTGAAATGAAAAAAATGATATTTTTTCCAATAAGATGTAATTTTTTATCAAAATTTCTTATTTTCACAGGGAACAACATACCCCATTTTGTTGCCCAATTTGTCCTTAGTGCGGCAATACCCCATTTGTGGTGATAAACTGCCGTTTGGGCCCATGGGAGGGCTCAGAAGGAAAGGAGCGCTATGTGTTTGTTGGAGTCCAGATTTTGCTGGATTGGTTTTCGGGTGCCATGTCGCATTTGCAGAGCCCCAGAGGTATCAAAGCAATGGAAACCCACCAGAAGTGACCCCATTTTGGAAACTACACCCCTCAAGGAATTCATTTATGGTTTTTGTTATCATTTTGACCGCACAGTTTTTTCACAGCACCTATTTGAATTGGGCTGTGAAATGAAAAAAATGATATTTTTTCCAATAAGATGTAATTTTTGATCAAAATTTCTTATTTTCACAGGGAACAACATACCCCATTTTGTTGCCCAATTTGTCCTTAGTGCGGCAATACCCCATTTGTGGTGATAAACTGCCGTTTGGGCCCATGGGAGGGCTCAGAAGGAAAGGAGCGCTATGTGTTTGTTGGAGTCCAGATTTTGCTGGATTGGTTTTCGGGTGCCATGTTGCATTTGCAGAGCCCCAGAGGTATCAAAGCAATGGAAACCCACCAGAAGTGACCCCATTTTGGAAACTACACCCCTCAAGGAATTCATTTATGGTTTTTGTTATCATTTTGACCGCACAGTTTTTTCACAGCACCTATTTGAATTGGGCTGTGAAATGAAAAAAAAGATATTTTTTCCAATAAGATGTAATTTTTGATCAAAATTTCTTATTTTAACAGGGAACAACATACCCCATTTTGTTGCCCAATTTGTCCTTAGTGCGGCAATACCCCATTTGTGGTGATAAACTGCCGTTTGGGCCCATGGGAGGGCTCAGAAGGAAAGGAGCGCTATGTGTTTGTTGGAGTCCAGATTTTGCTGGATTGGTTTTCGGGTGCCATGTCGCATTTGCAGAGCCCCAGAGGTATCAAAGCAATGGAAACCCACCAGAAGTGACCCCATTTTGGAAACTACACCCCTCAAGGAATTCATTTATGGTTTTTGTTATCATTTTGACCGCACAGTTTTTTCACAGCACCTATTTGAATTGGGCTGTGAAATGAAAAAAAAAGATATTTTTTCCAATAAGATGTAATTTTTGATCAAAATTTCTTATTTTCACAGGGAACAACATAC
Source organism: Rhinoderma darwinii (assembly GCF_050947455.1). NCBI lineage: Eukaryota > Metazoa > Chordata > Amphibia > Anura > Rhinodermatidae > Rhinoderma > Rhinoderma darwinii. The sequence goes on along the minus strand of NC_134689.1, from coordinate 40,737,333 downwards.
CCCATTTTGTTGCCCAATTTGTCCTTAGTGCGGCAATACCCCATTTGTGGTGATAAACTGCCGTTTGGGCCCATGGGAGGGCTCAGAAGGAAAGGAGCGCTATGTGTTTGTTGGAGTCCAGATTTTGCTGGATTGGTTTTCGGGTGCCATGTCGCATTTACAGAGCCCCAGAGGTATCAAAGCAATGGAAACCCACCAGAAGTGACCCCATTTTGGAAACTACACCCCTCAAGGAATTCATTTATGGTTTTTGTTATCATTTTGACCGCACAGTTTTTTTACAGCACCTATTTGAATTGGGCTGTGAAATGAAAAAAATGATATTTTTTCCAATAAGATGTCATTTTTGATCAAAATTTCTTATTTTCACAAGGAACAACATACCCCATTTTGTTGCCCAATTTGTCCTTAGTGCGGCAATACCCCATTTGTGGTGATAAACTGCCGTTTGGGCCCATGGGAGGGCTCAGAAGGAAAGGACCACCATTTGGCCTACTGGAGCTTTTCTGGTGCTAAGTCATGTATGCAGAAGCCCCTGACGTACCAGTAGAGTTGAAACCCCCGAGAAGTGACCCAATTTTAAAAACTACACCTCTTAAGACATTCATCTAGAGGTGTAGTGAGCATTTTGACCCCACAGGTACTGTGTAAAAGATAATGCGCAGCAGATGGTGCAGAGTGAGATTTGCAATTTTATATATATATATATATATGGCATGTCAGTGTCCGATATAGTGTGCCCAGCATGCGCCACCGGAGATATACACCCCTTAAATTGTAATGTGGGTTCTCCTGGGTACGGCAATACAATACATGTGGCTGTTATCAGCTGCCTGGGCACACAGCAGGGCTCAGAAGGGAAAGATGAGGGGGGTAAGCTGTGCGGAGTGCATCAGGGTAAATTAAAAATCAAGGGATGTATGATACATTTTAAAACAATCTTTTATACAGAGCCCTGGTTTTTCGGGACACGTGTCACATTGGTATATAGTGTTCTTCCTTATCCCCCTCTTATAGCAGACTCTGCACCTCTTTTGACTCTTTCCCTTTCCACCGGTTTGGGGAACTTCTCTTGGAAAGTGTTGCCCTGGTACGATGCGTGTGGCCTCGCTTCCAGAAGTACTGGGTGCCCCCCCTTCCTGGTCCCTAAAGATTAGATCTTGAAATTCCAGGAAAGTTCCCCTCTGGCCTGCACATTGACGTAGCACGTACGCATTGTACAAAGCCATCTGTATGATGTGCCCGGCCAGCTTCTTATACCACACCGCATGGCGCTGTAGGGCTTCAGGACTTGATTTGACAAGTCCTTCCCTCCCATGTACCTATTGTAGTCCAGGATGCAGTCTGGTTTGGGGGTGGCCTTTCCTTCATATATCCTAAACCTGTAGGTATACCCTGATGCACTCTCGCACAGCTTATACATCTTCACGCCATACCTTGCCCTCTTACCCGGCAGGTACTGGCGGAATTGAACCCTCGCTTTAAAATGTACCAGGGACTCATCAATAGAAATACACTTCTCGGGGGTGTATGCTTGGGAAAACCAGGCACTGAAACGGTCTAATAGGGGTCTCCGTTTATACAAACGGTCAAAATGGGGTCATCTCGGGGTGGGCACGACTCATTATCAGTATAATGTGAGAAGCGAAGTATTGCGTCATTTATTTATTTTTTTAGGTTCCAGTTCAGTTCTGAAGTTGCTTTGAGGGGCCCATATATTAGAAACCCCTATCAAACACCCCATTTTAGAAACTAGACCCCTCAAAGTATTCACAACAGCATATAGAAAGTTTATGAACCCTTTAGGTGTTTCACAGAAATTTAGAGCAAAGTAGAGGTGACATTTACTTTTTTTTTTTTGTCAGAAAATCCTCTTTATACCATTTTTTTTATAACACAAAAGGATTTATCAGAGAAACGCAACTTAATACGTATTGCCCAGATTCTGCAGTTTAGAGAAATATCCCACATGTGGCCCTCGGGCCGGTAATGGACTGAAACACCGGCCTCCGAAGCAAAAGAACACCTAGTGGATTTTGAGCCCTCTTTTTTATTAGGCACCATGTCCGGTTTGAAGAGGTCTTGTGGTGCCAAAACAGTGGAAAACCCCCAAAAGTGACCCCAATTTGGAAACTAGAGACCTTGAGGAATCCATTGCAGTTTTCATGTCATGCATGCGACTTTTTGATCAGTCTTTATTCTATTTTTATGTGGCGCGGTGACTAAAAAAACGCAATTTTACTATTGTTTTTTTGTTCTATTTTTTTCACAGCGTTCACCGTGCGCTATAAATGACACATTCACTTCATTCTGCGGGGCGATACGATTACGGCGATACCAGATGTTTATAGTTTTTTTATGTCTTATGGCGTTTGCACAATAAAATACGTTTTGTAAACAATCATTCACTTTTTGTGTTACCTTATTCTAAGCGCCAGAACGTTTGTATTTTTCAATCAATAAAGCCGTGCGAGGACTTATTTTTTGCGTAACGAACTGTAGTTTCGATCAGTACCATTTTTCGGTACATGCGACTTTTTGATCTCTTTTTATTCCATTTTTTGGGAGGTGAAGTGACCAAACAATTGTGATTGTGGTGCGGTTTATTATTTATTTTTTTTACGGCGTTCACCGCGCGGGATAAATAACGAAATAATTTTGTAGTTCAGGCCGTTACGGACGCGGCGATACCAATTATGTATAGTTTATTTGTTTATTTATTTATTTATTTTAATAATAAAGACTGACAAGGGAAAAAGGGGGATTTTTACTTTTATTACTTTTAAAACTTTTATTTTCTTATTTTTACACAACTTTTTTTAACTTTTTTTTAACTTTTTTACTTTGTCCCATTAGGGGACTTGAGGGCAGGAGACCCTGATCGCTATTCTAATACACTGCACTACATACGTAGTGCAGTGTATTAGAACTGTCAGCTACTCACTGACAGCAAGCATAGTGGGTCCTGACTCTGTCAGGACCCACTAGGCTTCCGTCTATGGCATAGCCGGACGCCATTTTTTGGTGTCCGGTTGCCATAGTCACCATCGCCGGCCGCTATCGTGTAGCAGGCCGGCGATGGCGGATTAACCCCTAAGAAGCCGCGATCGCTATTGAACGCGGCTTCTGAGGGGTTAAATCTGCGGGGACCACCGCGATCGGTCCCGGCACATTGAGCAGTGATAGTCTGCTGTCGGAAACAGCAGCTATCACAGCTCATGCACGCGCCCCGCGCGAACGGCGCCGTGTTTACTCCATGACATACTATTATGTCATGGAGCGCGAACGATGCACTTACCATGACATAATAGTATGTCCTGGAGCGTTAAGGGGTTAAAAAATATATTGTAACCTGCTCGCCAAAAAAACCCAAAAAACTATCTTGTCTCCTGGGAAACGGAATTGGGTGTTTCTTTTTTCAACACTGAAGTTAGACATATTTTACACAATTCTCAGGTATTCTCTAGATGTCTCCGCATTCAGGAAAAATTCTTTAAGACAGTGTCAAGATGGTACAGAACTCCTACCTTTTTGCATAAAATTGCCCTTACTATTTCAAATAGATGCTGGCGTTGTGAGGAGCACAGAGGTTCTATTTCTCATATGTGGTGGCACTGCCCTCGCATACAGCCTTAATGGAATTTAATAGAAGATCTGTGCTCCCAAATTACTAAGCAACATGTCACTTTCTCCCCCACATTGGTTCTTTTATGGCTGCCCTCAGAAGAATTTAGACCCAACCGTCATAATTTGCTTACACAACTTATTACAGCAGCCAAATTACTCATCCCGTTACATTGGAAATCTAAAGAACCCCCTACAGTACAGGATTGGATAGGGAAAGTAGATATGATATGTAGGATAGAAGAACTTCTAAGTTGAGACTTGCGTAGACACCACAAATTTAACAGACTCTGGCTTCCTTGGCTCACCTTTTGGAAACGACTGCATACCACAATTTCACATCACCCCCCCCCCCCACCTAGATGACTTACCTTTAGCCAATACACCATACTTATAAGAAAAGAAGGTTGCTTGATCTAGAAAATTCTCTAATCTGGCACTATCTCAGATCTCATTGCTTTATGTATAATTTATGTAGGAACTTATATATAGTTCATTGTTTGTATTGTGTTTATCACAAAACTATAGATGCAATTGATTTCTTAAATCTTAGTTTCCAACCAAGGCCTGCGTGCCGTCTTGATATCTTTGCCATTTGATTTTGGCAATGCTCATTTGTATCAAGTATTTGTTCTTCATTTCTGTTTTCGTGTATTAAAAATCAATAAAAAGAGATATGAAAAAAAAAATGCTTTTTGTTTTGTCTAAATAGGTCCAAGGTTCAATGCTGATTATTTTTTTAATATATTAGACTTGTGCACTGCAGGCTTTGATATACAGATGTGTCCACTCTGACCTTTTCTTAAATTTGGTTAAGTACTCCAATTTTTCTTGTAACCATTCCAATACAATATTGCTACATGCTAGCAAAACCCTTGACAGACTACAATTAACATTACAACCCATTCCATCAGTCACTATTGAGTAGCTGAACCGTTTTTTAGTCTGCCACCCTTAACCCCTTCCCGCTGCAGCCACTTTTGACCTTCCTAACATTGCTTTATTTTTCAAATCTGACATGTGTCACTTTATGTGGTAATAACTTTGGAATGCTTTTACCTATCCAAGCAAGTCTGAGATTTTTTTTCTCGTGACGCATTGTACTTTAAGCTAGTGATAAAATTTGGTTGATACATTCAGTATTTAAATGTGAAAAACACCAAAATGTTGCAAAAAAAAATTGTAAAAATTTGCATTTTTCTAAATTTAAATGCATCTGTTTGTAAGATAGTAATACAACACAAAATAGTTGCTAATTAACATTTACCATATGTCTACTTTAGATTGGCATCGTTTTTTGAACATCCTTTTATTTTCTAGGACGCTACAAGGCTTAGGAGTTTAGCAGAAATGTCTAACATTTTCTAGAAAATTGCAAAAGGCTATTTTTACAGGGACTAGTTCAGATGTGAAGTGGCTTTGAGGGGCCTATACAATACAAACCCCCATAAGTCAGCACATTTTAAAAACTGCACCCCTCAAAGTATTCAAAACAGCATTTAGAAAGTTTCTTAACAAGTTTCACAAGAATTAAAGCAATGTTGAGTTGAAATTTACAAATTAAATTTTTTTTGCAGAAATTCATATTTAATTGATTAAAATCTGGAACACAGAAGGTTTTACCAGAGAAGCACAACTCAATATTTATTGCCCAGATTCTGCAGTTAGAAATCTCCCACATGTCGCCCTAGTGTGCTAATGTACTGAAACATAGGAGCACCAAGCACAAGAAGGAAAGGTACACCTAGAGGATTTTGGGGCCCACTTTTTATTAGAATACATTTTAGGCACTATGTCAGGTTTGAAGAGCTCTTGTGATGCCAAAACCATGGAAACACCCCCAAAAATACCCCATTTTGGAAACTACACCCACAAGGAATTAATCTAGGGGTGTAGTGAGCATTTTGACACCACAGGTGTTTCATAGATTTTATTAGAATTTGGACGTGAAAATGAAAAGTTATTTTTTTTTTCCAATAAGATGTAGTTTTAGCTAAAAAACAACAATCTCCACAAGGAATAAAGAAGAAAAAGCCCCATAACATTTGTAAAACAACTTCTCTAGAGTACGGAAATACCCCATAAGTGGGGATAAGCTGCTGTTTGGGCACACGGCAAGGCTCAGAAATAAGGAACGCCATTTGGCTTTTAGAGTGTAGATTTTGCTGGATTGGTTTCTTGGCACCATGTCGCAGTCTCTAAGTACAGGGGAAACTACCAAAAAGTGACTCCATTTACAAAACTACACCCCCTGAGGAATTAATTTAGAGGTGTGTAGTAAGCATTTTGATCCGACAGGTGTTTCATAGATGTTATTAGAATTGGGCAGTGAAAATTAAAAAAATCCTTCGTCTTCAATAAGACGTAGATTTAGCTCAAAATTTTTCATTTTCTCAACAAATAAAGGAAAAAAAGAACAACATTTGTAAAGCAACTTCTCTGGACTACGGAAAAACCCCATATGTGGTCATAAACTGCTGTTTAGGCACACGGCAAGGATCAGAATAGTAAGAGCAACATTTGCTTGATTGGTTTCTTGGCACCATGTCGAGTTTGCAAAGCCGCTAATGTACCAGTACAGTGGAAAATACTCAAAAGTGACTCATTTACAAAACTACATCCCTTGAGGAATTCATCTAGGGGTGTAGTGAGCATTTTGACCCCACAGGTGTTTCATAGATTTTATTAGAATTGGGCAGTGAAAATAAAAAAATCCTTTTTCTTCAATAAGACGTAGCTTTAGCTCCAAATTTTTCATTTTCTCAACAAATAAAGGAAAAAGAGAACCTTTGTAAAGCAATTTCCCCAAAGTACGGCAATACCCCATATGTGGTCACAAACTGCTGTTCCCAAAGTACGGCAATACCCCATATGTGGTCACAAAGGCAAGGTGCACCATTTGGCGTGCAGATTTTTCTGGATTGGTTCCTGGGCGCTATGTCACATTTCCAAAGCCCCTGTGGAACCTAAACAGTATAAACCACCCAGAAGTGACCCCATTTTGGAAACTACACGCCCTCAAGGTATTCACCTAGGGGTGTAGTGAGCATGTTAACATTGCAGGTGTTTTGAAGAAATTAGTGTGCAGTCGATGTTGCAGAGTGAAAATGGGAATTTTTCCATATATATGCCAATATGTGGTGCCCAGCTTGTGCCACCATAACAAGACAGCTCTCTAATTATTATGCTGTGTTTCCCGGTTTTAGAAACTCCCTACATGTGGCCCTGATCTTTTGCCTGGACATTCGACCAGGCTCAGGAGTGAAAGAGTACCATACGAAATTGAGGCCTAATTTTTCGATTTACAAAGTATTGGTTCACAATTGCAGAGGCTCTGCTGTGACATAATAAAACAACCCCCTGAGAAATTACCCCATTTTGGAAAATACACCTTTCAAGGCATTTATTAAGGGGTGTAGTGAGCATTTTCACCCCACAGGTCTTTTCCATATATGAATGCACTGCGGATGGTAAAAAGTAAAATTTTTCCCTAGATATGCCATTTCAGGGGCAAACATGTCGTGCCCAGCTTGTGCCACTGGGGACATACGTCCCAAAAATTGTTAATAGTGTTCTCCCAATTATAATGATGCCATACATGTGGAGGTAAGCAGCTGTTTAACACACTGTAGGGCACAGAGCGGAGGGAGCGACATTTGCCTTTTGGAGCGTGGATTTTGCTTGGTAGTAGTTTTGTTTGGAGTTTTACTGTTGTTTCCGTTTATAATGTGGGGGAACATATAAGCTGGGCAGAGGACATCAGGGCATAGTCAGGTGGTATAATAATGGGGTAAAAAAAAAACACAATAAAACAATCCATAGATGTGTGTTACGCTGTGAAGCAATCATTTCTGCACAGTCCAGTGTCGCACTGATAAACGGTATCCATTCTTATCCCCCTTTTTGTCCACACTCCGCACCTTTGCAGTTTGGGGAATTTTACTGGGAAGAATTGTCCTGGTATAATACGGGCACCCTCGTTTCCAGCAGATATGTTTGGGCCCTCCCCTTCCTGGTTCCATAATTTTAGGGCCTTGAGAAATCACCTCTTGAAACAGAAGAAATGTTCCCCTCGGGCTGGCACAACTACATTTTCTTTCTTTCTCGACTTTTTGGAGCCTTAACTAATTTTATTTTTCCATAGCCGAAGTGGTATGAGGGCTGTTTTTTTGCAAGACGAGCTGTAGTTATTATTGGTACCATTTTGGGGTACATGCGACTTTTTAATCTTTTTATCCTATTTTTTGGAAGGCAAGTTGACTAATGCTGGCATAGTTTTTTAGTTTTTTCTTATACAGCGTTCACCATACGTATAAATGACATGTTAACTTTACTCTGCGATACCAAATTAATAGCACTTTTTTATGTTAACATTACTTTTGTAAAAATAATGTATTTTTTCTGTCGCCATGTTGTGAGAACCATACATTTTTGAATTTTTTAGTTGACAGAGCTGTGTGAGGGCTTGTTTTTTGCGAGACGAGCTATAGCTTTTTATAGGTACCATTTTTTGATACATGGGACTTTTTGATCACTATTTATTCAAATTTTTGTAGGCAATGTGACCAAAAAATAGAAATTCTGGCATTGTTTTTGAAGTCGTTTTTTTTACGCCATTCACCGCGTGGGTAAATAAAATAATATTTTTATAGTTAAGGCTGTCCATGTCGTGGAAAATACCAAAAATGTATGGCTTATTTATTTTTTTCAATAATAAAGGACTTGATAAGTGAATAAGGGCGATTGGGTTGTATTTTATTACTTGAAACTTTTATTTTATGTTTTACAAATTTATTTCACTTTTTTTTTTTACACTTTCTTTTAGTCCCAATAGGGGGACATGAAGGTCCAACTGTCAGATTTTTTTTTAATACAGTGCACTACCTATATAGTGCAATGTATTAGAGCTGTCAGTCGTTCACTGACAGCAAGCCTATTAGGCTTCGCCTCCGGGCGGGGCCTAATCGGCTTTAGTAATGGCAGAGCAGCAAGCCGTTGTTAGGCCTCCTCTTGCCATGGTAGCAGTCGGCAGCCCTGCGATCATATGGCAGGTCTGCCAATCTGCTACCAACCTCTAAGATGCAGCAATCGCTTTCGATCGCTGAATCTAAGGGGTTAACGGCAGGGATGGATCTAGCTTTTGTTCTTGCCATTAGAGGTGGATGTCAGCTGTAACATACAGCTGGCATCCACCGCTTATGATACCGGCTAAACTCCTGAGCCGGCAACATCTTGTCTTTGGCTGCGGAAGCCTTTTAGGCTCCACCCGTAAGGCTTCTACGCTAGGCAGACTGGGAGGCGAGTATTAGGCTTCCAGTTGCCATCGCAGCCACTGGCACCCCGGCTATTTCAAACCCCTTAATTGCAGCAAGCACATTTGACCGCTACCTATGAGGGGTTAATGGTGGTGATCGGAGCTAAATGCACTCCCCGCCATTACAGCAGGGTGTCAGCTGTAACATACATCTGACACCGGGGGATGGTGGATATCGCAAAATGCGGAAAGCTGTAACGTCCGTGGTCGCTGACCACGAACTCCTTCCATCCAGTCGACTCCCTTCTCTCAAGAGATGTCTGCACATACTGCCGTCCTATATATATGTAGAGGAATGATCGAGGCACTCACCGAAGCTGGCAAACAATTTCTTTATTACAAAAAAGATCTTTGGTCAGGATGTGGAATTGCCTACGGCCGTTTCACATCCTGGTACACGCTTTCTCAAGGCCCTTTGACCTATACTCAAACAGGACCATACTTTGGGGAAACTTTTACCCTCTATTCCCTCCATTAACTTTAGGAGAGCTAAAAATCTGAGGGATTTACTGGTACACAGTTACCATAGGGGCTTACAACCCCAGCATGCTTTCGGGTCCAAAGGTCCCAAATGGGGCTGCTTTAAATGTGGTAGATGTGTGGCATGCCCTAATATTGAACAGACAACATAGTTCTATGATCATGGGCATGACTAAACAATTACCCACCACATTGATTGCGCTACCATTGGAGTAATCTATTTTGCTACCTGTCCCTGCGATTAAAATCTATGTCGGAATGACAACAAGACAGTTTCGCAGGAGGGTACACGAGCATGTTTTGAGTATAGAAGCAGCCATTGGGATTGAGGATATATCATCACTCAAAACTATTCCTCGTCATTTCAGATCAAAACACAATTGTGATGCATCACTTCTTAAAGTGAAAGCCATTGACCGAGTATTAATCGGACCAAGAGGTGGGAATTGGAAGAAGACCCTGGGCCAGAAAGAAACTATGAGGTTGGGAACCATGTGCCCATATTGCCTCAACGAATATAATAGCTTCGTTCCATTTCTCTAAAGTTTACATATTTACTTATTATTGATTAGATGCCACTCTCTTATTGGTGTCTAACAGTATTTTAACCATTTATTTTATTCTTGCTTTTAAGCCTAGTGTATTATCTATAGGTATTTGCGCTACCTCTATTTAAACCTATACTTGGGTCTCCCCTCCATATTTTTCCCTTTGACATATATTCTGCTTTGTTTTTTAACCCCTTCCCTCTTTGGCCGCTTTTGACCTTCCTGACAGAGCCTCATTTTTCAAATCTGACATGTTTCACTTTATATGGTAATAACTCCGGAATGCTTTTACCTATCCAAGTGATTCTGAGACTGTTTTCTCGTGACACATTGGACTTTATGTTACTGGCAAAATTTGCCCGATACATTCAGTATTTAATTGTGAAAAACACCAAAATTCAGCGAAAAATTGCAAAAATTTGCATTTTTCTCAATTTAAATGTATCCGCTTGTAAGACAGGCAGTTCTACCACACAAAAATGTTGCTAACTAACATCCCCCATATGTCTACTTTAGATTGGCATCGTTTTTTGAACATCATTTTATTTTTCAAGGACGTTACAAGGCTTAGAACTTTAGCAGCAATTTCTCACATTTTCAAGAAAATTTCAAAATGCTATTTTTACAGGGGCCAGTTCAGTTGTGAAGTGGGTTTGAGGTCCTTAGATATTAGAAACCCCCAATAAGTCACCCCATTTTAAAAAATGCACCCCTCAAAGTATTCAAAACAGCATTTAGAAAGTTTCTTAACCCTTTAGACATTGCGCAGGAATTAAGGCAAAGTAGAGGTGAAATTTACAAAGTTCATTATTTTTTTCCAGAAATTCATTTTGAATCCATTTTTTTGTACCACAGAATGTTTTACCCAAGAAATGCAACTCAATATTTATTGCCCAGGTTCTGCAGTTTTAGGAAATATCCCACATGTGGCTCTAGTGCGCTACTGGACTGAAGCACCGGCCTCAGAAGCAAAGGAGCACCTGGTGGATTTTGGGTCTCCTTTTTATTAGAATATATTTTAGGCACCATGTCAGCTTTGAACAGGTCTTGTGGAACTAAAACAGTGGAAACCCCCCAAAAGTGACCCCATTTGGGAAACTACACCCCTCGAGGAATTTATCTAGGGGTGTAGCAAGCATTTTGACCGGCCAGTTTTTTTGCAAAAATGTTTGGAACTAGGCCATGAAAATGAAAATCTAAATTTTTTCAAATAAAATGTAGGTTTAGCTAATTTTTTTTCATTTCCAAAAGAACTAAAGTAGAAAAAGCACCACAACATTTGTAGAGCAATTTCTCCCGAGTAAAACAATACCCCACATGTCGTAATAAACGGTTATTTGGACACACAGCAGGGCTTAGAATGGAAAGAGCGCCATTTGGCTCTTGGAGCTCAAATTTAGCAGGAATGGTTTGCGGAGGCCATGTCGCATTTGCAAAGCCCCCTAGGGGACAAAACAGTCGAAACCCCCAACAAGTGACCCCATTTTGGAAACTATACCCCTTGAGGAAATTATCTAGGGGTATAGTGAGCATTTTGACCCCACAGGTTTTTTGCAGAAATTTTTGGAAGTAGGCTGTGAAAATGAAAATCTACATTTTTTCAAATAAAATTTAGGTTTAGCTAATTTTTTTTCATTTCCACAAGGACTAAAGGAGAAAAAGCACCATAACATTTGTAAAGAAATTTCTCCCGAGTAAAACAATACCCCACATGTAGTAATAAAAGGCTGTTTGGACACACGGCGAGGCTGAGAAGGGAAAGAGCGCCATTTGGCTTTTGGAACTCAAATTTAGCAGGAATGGTTTGCGGAGGCCAGGTCACATTTACAAAGCCCCTGAGGGGACAAAACAGTGGAAACCCCCAGCAAGTGACCCCATTTTGGAAACTACACCCCATGAGGAAATTATCTAGGAGTACAGTGAGCAGTTTGACCCCACAGGTGTTTTACAGAACTTATTGGAAGTAGGCCGTAAAAATGAAAATCTACATTTTTTTAAATAAAATGTAGGTTTAGGTTTTTTTTTTTCATTTCCACAAGGACTGAAGGAGAAAAAGCACCATAAAATTAGTAAAGCAACTTCTCCCGAGTAAAACAATACCCCACATGTGGTCATAAACGGCTGTTTGGACACACGGTAGGGCTCAGAACGGAACTAGCACCATTTGGATTTTGGATAGTGTCTGGGCGCCATGTCACATTTGCTGAGCCCCTGTAGTACTAGTACAGTGGAAACACCCCAAAATTGACTCCATTTGGGAAACTGCACCCCCTGAGGAATCATCTAGGGGTATAGTGAAAATTTTGATCCCAAAGGTTTTTTGCTGAATTAATTAGAATTAAGCCATGAAAATGAAAAATAATTTTTTTTTCCAACAAGATGTCGTTTTAGATCAACATTTTTCATTTTTACAAGGAATAGAGAAGAAAAAGCACCCCAACATTTGTAAAGTAATTTCTCCCGAGTACGGTAACACCCCATATGTGGTTATAATCAGCTGTTGACATATATGGGAGCATTCAGAAGAAAAGGAGCGGTATTTATCTTTTGGAGCGTAGATTTTGCTGGAATGGTTTGCGGACGCCATGTTGCATTTGCAAAACCCCTGATGTACCAAACAAAAGTGACCCCGTTTTAGAAACTACACCCCTAAAGGCATTTATCAAGGGATGTAGTGAGAATTTAGATTCCACAGGTGTTTTGCAGAAATTAATACGCAGTGGATGGTGCAAAGTGAAAATTGCAATTTTTCCACTGATCTGCCCATTCACCACACAAGATGTTGTGCCCCTAGAGAATCTTACCCCATAAATTGTTAAGCGGGTTCTCCCGGGTATGGTAATGCCTTACTTGTGGCCATAAATTGCTGTTTGGGCACACTGTAGGGTTAAGAAGGGAAAGACCGCCATTTTGAGCATGGATTTTGCTTGGTAGTTTTGTTTGAGTTTTGCTGGTATTCAGTTTATAATGTGGTGGCATATGTAATCTGTGCGGAGAACATCAGGGCATAATAAGAGGGTATAATAATGGGGTAAATAATACAATAATCCATAGATGTGTGTTACGCTGTGAAGCGATCCGTTATGCGCAGGCCGGTGTCACACTGATAAACGGTTTTCTTTCTTATCCCCCTTTTGTAACGCTCTGCACCTTTTGGGGACTTTTTCTCCTTCGTAGTTTGGGAAATATTGCTGGGAAAGTTTTGCGCTGGTATAATACGGGCACCCTCGCTTCCAGCGGATGTGCGATTTCCCTTTCCTAGTTCCTAAATACTAGGGCCCTGAAACTGAAGGAATGTTCCCCTCCGGCCTGGGCATTGAGATGTTTTTTCATCACCGCATTACTAGTGCCATAACTTTTTTATTTTTCAGTTGATTGAGCGGTGTGCGGGCTTGTTTTTTGCGAGACGGGCTGTAGATTTCATTGGTACCATTTTGGAACACATACGACTTTTTGATCACTTTTTATTTCATTTTTTGGTAAAGGAAATTACCAAAAACAAGCAATTCTGGAATCGTTTTTTATTGTTTTTTTTATCGGCATCCACAGTGCGCCCTAAATTACATGTTAGCTTTATTCTGCGGGTCGATACGATTACGGCGATACCAAATTTATATAGTTTTTTTTATGTATTGCGGCTTTTGCACAATAAAATCACTTTTTTTATAAAATCATTTGTTTTCTGTGTCGCCATATTCTAAGACACATAACGTTATTATTTTTGCGTGCACAAAGCGGTGTCGTGGATTATTTTTTGCGGGACGGATTGTCGTTTTTATTGGTACTATTTTGGAGTAAATGTGACTTTTTGATCACTTTTTATAGCATTTTTTGTAAGGAGATGTGACCTAAAAAAAAAGATTCTGGCGTTGTTTTTCCTGTTTTTTTTTTACGGCGTTTACCGTGCGGGATAAATTACATAATAGTTTTGTAGTTTGGGTCGTTACGGACGCGGCGATACCAATTATGTATCGTTTTTTTAATTTTTACGGTTTTTCCCATAATAAAAGACTTACTATGGGAAAAAAGTCAGTTTAGCTTTATTTTTATTTGAAATGTGTGTGTTTTTATTGTTTTACCACATTTTTATTAACTTTTTTTTACTTTTCTGACTTGTCCCACTAGGGGACATTAGGGCCTGATGCCCCGATCGCTACTCTAATACACTGCACTACATACGTAGTGCAGTGTATTAGCGCTGTCAGTTATTCACTGACAGCAAGCCTATGAGGACACGCCGAAGGCGGGTCCTCATCGGCTCCCGTACAAGGCAGACTCGGACGCCATTTTCTGGCGTCCGATTGCCACAGCAACCCAGTGATTGCATCACTGGGTTGCCGATCGGGTGAAAACCTATCAGATGCTGCGCTCTATTGAGCGCAGCATCTGAGGGGTTAATCTGCCGGATCGGAGAGTAGCTCCGGTCCTGGCAGTTACAGGAGGGTGCCAGCTGTATAATACAGCTGTCACCCCGCGGTGATGGTGCCGGCTCTGCTTCTGAGCCCGCACATTCACTGCGCCGTACATGTACGGCGCTTTGCGGGAAGGGGTTAATGCATACTTACTGATATGTTTGTGTATCTCTTTATTCACAGCATGGTCGCATTCTACGACTCATCATTGACCCTCCATTTAACATTATGTATGACCTTGTCGTGTCTCCAAATCTATTATCGTCTCTATGTCCACGACTATTTGTGCCGTTGGGTAGTACAGTAACTTATGTGCCCAAATGATGATGTCTGGCTTTTATTACGATATATAATGCTTATTGGTGCTGTTCATCCATGTGTATTTGTGAAAAAAAAATAGTTTTGTCAAAATTATTCATATATTGTTGTATGGCTGTTTGGCCCTTTTTGCAGTTTTGCACAGATTCGTATAAATAGATATTTATTAATATAAGATGTTTTATGCTTATAGATCTTCTACTGTACATTCTTTATTGTATTTATCACTTGTCTGTAATCAATTATGTATCACTATTAAGAACTTTTATTAAGTTTAGCATTGCAGTTTACTTGTGTTTCACTATATTCATAATTTCCCTGGGTTTGTATGATCCCTTTATATTATACACATACTCATTGGTCACCTTTTGGCCTTGTTCACATTTTTGATAGTATGTCTCTTATATTGCTACACCATTTTTTTTATTGCTTCCATATACCTATATTTGGCGTATTTGAATTTTTCCTCATTTTAAATATGTCATTATGTCATTAATCCTTCATTGCTTTGTTACAGAGTTGCCGTTGGGATCAATAAAATCCTTCATATCACTTCACGTTTGTCACTTTTTTTCACTTATATTCTTTTACTTTTTCACTTTATTTCCCTCACTTCTCTTCACTTCCTTGTCACTTTTTTACTTCCCAGTCATTTGATCTATTTAGTTGCCTTATTTTTGCCATCTCTTATAGTCTTCAGCACCTTGGACAGCGGCTGCTGTTCTGACCGCCGCTTCTATTGCCTTCAGCACCTTGGAAAGCAGTTGCTACTATGAGTTATACTTTTTCTGGGCAACGAGACGCGTACTCTGCTTTCACTCCAGCAATTGGTTGATTTGACTCTGGTTTGACTATGGAAACTGGGAGTTCGCCAACTTTGTTTGTTTCATTGCTTCTGCACATGTCCCCCTGTCTCTTCGGTGCTCCTGTTTCCGGTCGTCGGGCCACGTGGGACGGGGGAGTGAACGTTTGTCGCTCCCTCCATCCTCCGTGGCCCGGCTATTGGCAACACACACGGGAGGCGGGGACTCATTTGCAGCGGTCGGCTGGGATAGGTTGGTACCTTTGGTGAGCAGGGTGTATTGGCAGCTGTCATTCTGTTGACCACTGCCGATCTCCGTATCCTCCTATAGGAGGCGGCGGTTACTAAACGGCCGATTATTCTGCACATGGAATTGATTGGGACGAGGGGATATCTAAGGTTAGATTTGCGGGTATGATGCCACCCCCTGACGAAGCCTCTGCGAAAAGCGCGTCGGGTCAGCAGCGGTGCCCCCGGTCTTGATCTCCCAGCTATCGTCATATCTTACAGGTGTATGTATACAGTTTGATTTATGTTATACTTTGATCTACTGATATGTGCCTATATTTGAAGATATTCTATACCAATCTGTGCAATATGTCATACATTTCACCTGTTTAAAATTATTGTGCATGCACTTTTGCATTTGGGCGATCCTGTTACCGTATTACCATCTGGTTTATCCGCTTCTTCAGCGTTCTGCTTCCATTTTTTATCCTGCGAGGGTTGTTTTATTCTGTGTATTTTAGTCTTATTCATGCGTTCAAGTAACATCAATAAAGCATATTTTTTGCATCTTTTCAATTACATGTCATGACTTGTTTCTTTCTTTGGTTTGATATATTTGTCACTAGGACCACATTAACATTTGGGGCTGTTGCTCAGTTTGTCTAATTGTCGGGAAGGGGTTAAAGAGTACCTGTCAGCTCTCCTGACAAAGCTCTTTTATTAAACACTTGCATTCCCCATCAAATTGCAATTGTGGAGCATTTTTCTCTGTTGCGCCGTTTCCAAGTTATTCCTCCTGAAAATGCATGAATAAATTGATAGCTGTGCGTGACCATTCCCCTTCGCAATAGAGTGTGTTCCTACACAGCCTAATACTGTTACTACCGATTAGACAGTGTCAAAATGTAGGAATAACAGAGGAACGACACAACACAAAATTCTAAGAAAATACTTTGCTAGAAAGACATGTCAGGACAGCTGACAGATCCTTTTAAAAAATATGTCCTCACACAGGGACTAGTGGCACTGCAATGCAATTAATAGGGGCAATGGCCACAAATACCACAACTGAGCACATAAGGCATCTGGCACATTTGGCAGCTGTGGTAAAATTCTAGTGATCGGGAGTTAGTCTTGGCCTATTTATAGTATCAGGCACAACAACATGTACTAGTGCGCCTTTTTGTCTGGAACATAAGTACAGGGGTCTGAGCACTCCAGCCACCACCATCGCCCTTTCATTCTGCAGGTAGACCATCAATCTGAATTTCCTGAAAAACTCTTCAAGTTAGTTTGTTAAATAATGTGCTTGATCCTGGGCTGACATCTTCTATATAAATATTTTGTGTAAAGAAAATCTCACTTTATTGACAAGCATAAAAAACGACTTACTTTACTAATAGATATTTACAGATAACTCCATTTAATTTGGTTTATTATATAATTGAAAAAAAAATCTGCTTCACAGAAAAGCACTATTTATAACATGTGAGCAAAAAAATAAATATTAGATTCACTCGGTGGTACTAATCCAGTGGGTAAGTGCCATAAAACATTTTTTATTGAAGCACATTTTCAGTTATTTTCTATGTACTAACATTACATTGATGAATCTCTTGATATTTATTGATTCACTATTACATGTATATAGAGCTACATGATTTATGAAAAGTGTAGCACTCATACAGACCATATAAACAGATAATTTAGATTATAGAAGCTCATTTCCCAAGAAGAAACAAATAGATCTTAAATTATTATAGATAAGTGTAAAAGACACATCAGTCTTGTAAATAGCTGCTACACTAAATGTGTACTATAATTATAAGGGATATGGACATACATTTCCCATTAGAAAGTAAACAGCCTTTTCCTTAAGTAAAGATAAAGCAAGACATTTACTTTACATTAGATCTCACAATTCAATATCTAGATATATGTGCTGTATGTGCTCCATTACATTAAGAGTGTTTATTAAGTAAACTTGAAAAAATATCTTGCTGAATCTTAAAATTTATGTCTAGACTGCATTTCAGTTGAACATTCTGGAGCTTATTAAGGGCATGACCACACGTGGCGGATTTCCTCCGCAACTGTCCGCATCAATGCCGCACAGAATCTGCGTTGCAGATTCTGCTGCGGATCTGCACAAAATGTGCAGTACATTGATGCGGACTAGCTGCTGCGGACTGCGGGAAAAGTGCTTCCCTTCTCCCTATCAGTGCAGGATAGAGAGAAGGGACAGCACTTTCCCTAGTGAAAGTAAACGATTTTCATACTTACCGGCCGTTGTCTTGGTGACGCGTCCCTCTTTCGGCATCCAGCCCGACCTCCCTGGATGACGCGCCAGTCCATGTGACCGCTGCAGCCTGTGCTTGGCCTGTGATTGGCTGCAGCCGTCACTTAGACTGAAACGTCATCCTGGGAGGCCGGACTGGAGACAGACGCAGGGAGTTCTCGGTAAGTATGAACTTATATATTTTTTTACAGATACATGTATATTGAGATCGGTAGTCACTGTCCCGGGTGCAGAAACAGTTACTGCCGATCGCTTAACTCTTTCAGCACCCTGGACAGTGACTATTTACAGACGTCTCCTAGCAACGCTCCCGTCATTACGGGAGCCCCATTGACTTCCTCAGTCTGGCTGTAGACCTAGAAATACATAGGTCCAGCCAGAATGAAGAAATGTCATGGTAGTAAAACCAATACGCTCCGCAGCACACATAAGATCTGCGGACTTCATTGCGGAATTTTGACTCTCCATTGAAGTCAATGGAGAAATTCCGCCATGAGTCCGCCACTGCTCCGCAACAGACAGAGCATGCTGCGGACACCAAATTCCGCTCCGCAGCCTATGCTCCGCAGCGGAATTTTACGCCTCGTCTAAACGAACACTGCTAAATTAAAGTGTAAGTCAATGGACAAACGGCTCCGCTGCGGATTAACGCTGCGGAGTGTCCGCAGCGGAATTTAAGTGAAATTCCGCCACGTGTGAACCCAGCCTTAAGGGGTAGTTCTTTCAGGTCAACTGGAGTCCCCAAGTTGGGACCCCCTCTAAGAGCCTGTAGGCATGTAAAACTAAAGCCGGCCATACACTTTATATAGCTGTCGGCCAAACGATCTTTTGTCCGACAGATATTCCTAATGACTCCCCCATGCATATGGACGCTCTACCATCTAGTCAATATGAGATCCCTGGTATGTAAAATACTTGAAGGTATTCTAAGAGATTAGCTGCAAAAGTACATAATCTAATAACTGATAACCAGCATGGATTCATGGAAAACAGGTAGTGCCTAACTAACATACTTGATTTCTATGAGGTGCTAAGTGCAAATCTGGATGTTGGTCAAGTGGCTGATTATATATCTGGATTTTGCAAAAGGGTTGTACATTGTACCACACAACAGCCTTGTACTGAAGCTACATCCACAGGTACTGTATGACGATAGTATGCATATGGGTATTTAATTGGTTAAGGGACAGAAAACAAGTCGTTGTACATGGTACATACTTAAAATAGGTTAAAGTCAGCAATGGGGTACCACAAGGATCTGTGATAGGTCTAATTCTTTTTAATCTCTTTAATAATAACCTTGTGGATGGGATTGATTGTAACTGTAAGTTTTTGCTGATGATACAAAACTTTGTAAGTTACTTAAAACTCAGAAAGCCCTAGCTATTCTAGTTACAAGTGAAGATGCAGCAGTACTCAATGTCAAGCAGCAGCTGGAAAAGAAAATTAGATTTTATGGTGTATAAAAAAAATAGATAAAATCTGTGATCGCAATGTAATATTACCACTTTATAAATCCATTGTAAGACCACGTCTCGAATATGGTATTCAGTTTTTTTTTACACATTATAAAAAGGATATAAGGGACCTGGAGAGGGTTCAAAGGAAAACAACTAGATTATTAAATGGGATGAGATGTCGCACTTACAATGAAAGGCTAGAAAAATTGGGCTTGCTCAGCTTGGAAAAAAGATGCATTAGAGTTGATCTTATTAACAACTATAAGTACATGTGGTCAATACAAACGACTATCATATTATTGGTTCTTTCCAAGGAGTTTACAAAGGACCAGGGAACATTCATTGCATGTGAAGGAAAGGTGATTCAGATATCAATATGGGAAAGGGTTCTTTACAGATAAAGTAGTCAAACTATGGCATGCCCTACCCCAAGAGGTAGTAATGGCAGATATTATGTCCGCATAAAAAAGGCTAGATGTTTATTAATTAACAAATGGCATTGAGGTTTATAGTTAATTTAGCAATGAACGAAGTATATTTTTTTATGTCTTTTTTTTCAACCCACAGTATGTTACTATGTAACCATAAACATCTATAACTGAAATACCCTTCAAGGCAGCCAGTATTATGACTATGGTATAGGAGACAATGTCTATTATAAAACTGCTTGGGTTCTGACAGCAAAAACACAATTAATTTGGTTGCTTTGCTGACCCCTTATCAAAGTACTCCTACTTGGAAAACAGATATAAAAGCGTACTTACAGTTATCATTTATTTTTCATTAATCACTAGTACATTTGAATACATGAAACTTTGGCATCTTTCTTACCTTCCAGCTGTCTGTAATACACTTTGCTTGCCAGCAGACTCTCTCTAAGGCCCCATGCACACGGCCTTACCCATAATCACGGTCCGCAATTACAGGCAACGAACAGCCACCCGCATTTTTGGTCAGTGCTCCCATATAAAGTAAGTACGTAAAAAGCAAAACATAGGACATGTAGTCTCTTTAGTGGAGACTTTCTACGGCCCGGACACTTTCCCGAAAATATATGGGAAGGTGTCTGTAAATCATCGTGAATAAATATTTGTGGTATTATTTGAAGTCCACCACCTGGACAGAAAATGATTTTAAATTCGTTATCCGTAATATTACATAAAAAGAAAGTAGATCCGGTGTGTATATAAAATATAACTTTTACTGAGTTTTTTTTTAAAACATTTGTGATAATGTAACACATGTACATGGAGATTTCATGTGCCAATACTGATTGCAATTTTTCATATATTCATTATGGTATGCATTTTCATCATGTTTTCTAAGACAGCAAAATGTCCACCTTTATAAGGTTTCTTAATCTGTATTATATTTGTTGTTATTCTTTTCTAGAGGTTCTACCACATTTGTTTAATTTCTTCAGTTTGCATGAAATACATATAGGGGTAATATGGAGATTTTTAGGGCTGTTGCCCTCCTACCCCTTCTTTGATGTCAGTAGTCCTCCATCGATTATATCCAATGCAAAGATTGTGGTGAACCTCCTTTAGCTAGTGAATGATGAGTGAATGTTCTTCCAACGCGTTTCCTCCTGACCAAACAATTCCTCAGGGGAGATTGGTCAACCGAACAGCTTCATCCAAGTTCATTGGAGGCTGCTTGAAGATTTGTATAGCTGTCTATTTTTCAAGAGAAATGCTTTCTAGTAAAAGCATACTTGCAGTGGCAAGAAATCAACCTTCCCTTCTGGAAAATTAGAAACAACGCCTGTTCCTGGCGTCTGACGTCACTGTATTAGGAGATTCCCTGTCCTTTTATATCCGGTTATTCCCTGATCCCTCCCCCTACACACACATCTCCCTGTGAAGTTTGGGGGCGTGCGTCTAGTAACGGGGCGATGACCCGCCGCGCGGCCGCAACCCCACTGAACACAGACAGACCGTCTATATATCAGAGAAAGTAGGGGAGAGAGATCCTCCAGCTCACCTGACACGTAGCTTGTGTGTCGTGGACGTCGCTCGGATCCTCGTGTCGGCGCACGATGTATGGAAGGCAGACAAAATCAAGGGGTTTGAATCCAGCGCTGTAGAGGGTAAAACGGAAACTTGTTCCAAGTTTACTGGTAGTAAAATTAAAAAGGTCCAAAGGAATGGAGTCCTGGTGTGCAGGAAGGAGTTTCAGTCCGGTCGTAGAGCCTACGCGTTTCAGACGTGTTAGACGTCCTTAATCATGGCTGTTATGGTGTTTGGAAACTGGGGCCCTGGTTATATGTGTATAAGTTCCAGTCTTGCAGCTGAGTTCTGATTGCGTTCCAAGAGGAGGGGAATCAGCTGGAACGCACGACAGAGTGTGTGATAATTACATGTTTCAGAGCTGATGATGGCTCTTTGGCTTATGATTTCTAAAATGAGAGACAAGTGTCAGGAGCAAGAGATTTATCTTAAGGATGGATTGCTTTCTTTTATGATTGTGGTGCTGGATACTACGTAACATGGTGTGCTTCTAGTTGTGTATATCGGGTGTTGTGTTTGCGTTCCAGGACTCGATATTCTGATGGAACGCAAGACAGGCCAATCAGGACGATGATGTCTGACACCCCCCCGACAGTCAGCTGCTGCCGTGGTCTACGGGAGCACATTAGTAGGTACGTGTGTATTCTTTCCATGACTGAGGAGAACGAAAGTTTTTTGTTTGTTTGGATGCTTGTGATTGAGATTAATTATTTAATTCGGGCCACAGTATAAAAGAATAGAATAAAGAATTATGTTTGATGACTAGCGTGTGACCACTTAAGGATGTAACTCAGGTCTATGTTGACGTTTATGTTTATTACTGTCTGGTGTCTTATTTATGTTGCAGGTCTCCTGTCTTTGATGAAACGGAAGGAAAAAACAGCTGATCGGAGGACCGGTTTCTAGAGACCCCCTCTATTCGGGTGTCAGCTGTAGTCGGCTACTCTATGCCAGGGGT
Organism: Rhinoderma darwinii; assembly: GCF_050947455.1. Classification (NCBI taxonomy): domain Eukaryota; kingdom Metazoa; phylum Chordata; class Amphibia; order Anura; family Rhinodermatidae; genus Rhinoderma; species Rhinoderma darwinii. The sequence goes on along the minus strand of NC_134689.1, from coordinate 40,714,878 downwards.
AAGTAAATTGTCTATTTATCACTGTATGAAGCACGATGTTTAATTTAGTTATTCACAACTAGAATGTATTAGTTGATTTGTGTAGTATTGTAGAATGTATGTGGGGTGTTGTTGTGCAATCACTTGGGGACATAACCTGAATCACTATTGTGTTTGCAATAGTGTTTGTGATAGTTTGTGTGTTGAATTCTTTGCGGGCCTTCAGTTTCTAAGTTCTGGATCGGAAAGTCTGGAGTGGGGGGAGTGTAGGAAAAAAGAAAGAAAAAATAAACTGAGACAAGTGGCTAAAAGAAGTCAATATCCAATATTGATTGCATGACAAAAAACACATGTTATGTATGCAAAAAGGTGTATGACTTCGTATGCAAATGGAGAGACAAAACTGTAGAGACTATAGGTTCGAGTTTTGCATTGAAATGTATAGGACAGGACGCAGGAACAGGAGATTCGTTGTTAGCATATATGTTGGTTAATACTGGAACATGAGTTCTTTCTTTAGGTTTAGTCCATGTGGGAACCTTGTTTTTAATCTGTAGATCCAGTAGGCCTCTCTCAGGTGAGTTTTATGTTTAAGGTCGCCTCCTCTTCTGGAGAGATGGATTTTCTCTATGGCGTAACATCGAAAAGTTTTCGTTGTTCGGTTATGGTGATGAACAAAATGTTTAGATGCGCTGGAGATATTTGTGATATTTGCATTTCTCACGTAGCTAAGGTGTTCAAGGATCCTAGTTTTGAATTTTCTGTTCGTGCAGCCTATGTATTTTAGTAGGCATTCTGTACATTCAATGACATAAATAACGGACTCAGTGTTGCAGTTGATATAATTTTGGATGGTGTATGTGTCTGACTGTGTGGAGTCACAGAAGGTTTTTGTGGGATGAGCATAGAGGCATACCTTACAGGGATGCTGTCCACACCTGTAGAACCCTTTGGTCTCCAACCACGTAGTTTTAGTTTCGTGTGATGTGAAAAGGGATGGGGAGAGAATGCTGCCTATTGATGGGGCTTTTCTGGCAATTATTCTACAGCCTCCCTTCAAGATGGACCGTAGGCTGTCGTCTTCCATAAGGATGGGTAAGTACTTGTTTATTATTTGTTTTATTTCCAAGAATTGATTACTTTGTTGTAGAATCAATGTTGGTTGGTTAGAGTCTGACTGGTTGATTTTCTTATGTTGTTCCAGAAGTTGGGCTCGAGGTTTTTTGGTTGTGATGTCAACTGCTCTATTCAGTGACCATTGAGGATAACCTCTGCTTTTCAATCTTGTTGTAATTTGTTCTTGTTCGATATTGAATTGGTTGGCTGAGCTGCAATTCCTTTTTGCTCGATGTAATTCTCCCACTGGGATGGCTTTGATTGTATGTTTGGAATGGTTGCTTTTAGCATGCAAGATGGAATTAGCAGAGGTCGGTTTTCGATACGTTTGTGTTGAAATAACATGGCCTGCTTTTCCTTCAAGTACTAGATCTAGGAAGATGATGGTTGTCTTGTCGTGGCTGTGTGTGAATTTGAGGTTATAGGGATTGTGGTTGAGAAAGTCTACGAAGTTAGGAATGGTGTCAATGGGTCCCTTCCATATCAGCAGGAGGTCATCGATGTATCTTCCGTACCACTCGATGTCCTGACCAAAAGGGTTGTTACTGGAGAAAACATGTGATTCCTCCCACCACGCCATGACTATATTGGCTATTGATGGAGAGAATTTAGCTCCCATAGAGACGCCTTTTAATTGAAGGTAGTATTTGCCATCGAATTGAAAGAAATTATGCCTCATGAGGAACATCAGTACATTTAAGATGTAGGTTTGGAAATTTCTGTCATAGGTACTGTGACTTGATAGATGGCTCTCTAGGGCAGTGTAGGCTACATGATGGGGAATGGATGTGTAAAGGGATACAACATCGCATGTAAGCCAAGTGTATTCATCAGTCCAGATTTTGTTGTTTAAAGAGGTCAGGACATTTTTTGTGTCCTTTAGGAAACCTGGGGTTTGCTGGGCCAAAGGTTGTAGAAGAGTGTCGAGCCATTCAGATAATTTTTCAAGTACCGATCCTATCCTTGAAACTATGGGTCTCATCGGTGGGGGGTTGGTTAGTTTGTGGGTTTTCGGTAGTGCATGGATGATGGGAGTGATGGGTTGTTCAATATACATGTAGTTGAACTGTTTTTGGTTAATGAAACCTCCGTGGAGGCCTTCGTTGAGTAGGCTTTTCATTGAGGTTTTTATTTTTTCAGTGGGGTTTGTTTCTAATTTCTTATAAGTGTTCTCATCAGATAGCATGTCTAGTATGGATTTTTGGTAGTCTGTTTTATTCATGATGGCAATTCCTCCTCCTTTATCTGCCATTTTTATGGTTAGTTCTTTGTTGTTTTTTAGAGATTTTATTGCCTTTTTGAGGCGAGTAGGCATGTTTGATTCTGGGTGGTTAGCTTTGAGTTTGTCGGCTAGGTCCTGTAGTTCTTTTTCGATGGTGTGTTGAAATTGGTCCATTGATTCTGTTCGTGAATTCACGGGGTAGAATTGTGGGTTGGATGTTGCGAAGTTGGTAGCCATCGTGACTGTTTGTTCAGGACTTTCTGTTTGGAGGCTTTCAAGGCATACTAGAGTTCTGTGTTCCTGGAAGGAGAAACTGGACATGATTTGGTGTGCATCTTGTTGGCGATCTGAGTCAATTTCGGTTGTGGGGGAAGATTATGTGGTTGTGTTGTTATCATCTCTTGTAATAGAGTCTGCATTGAGGAAATATTTTTTAACAGTCAGATTACGAATGAACTTATTTATGTCCAGTAGTGTGTTGAACAAGTTTAAATTATTATTGGGGGCAAAGTTCAGGCCCAGTGTTAGCACTTCTTCTTGTTCTACCGTGAGAGGAAAAGAGGATAAGTTCGTTATGTTGGAATTTAATGGTGTTGAAATTTTCGGGAGCGGAGATGGCGTATGTATTCTTGATGAGACCGATTTGTGCTTCCTACCGCCCCTCCTTCCTCGTTTTTTGACGGCTGTGTGGTGTCTTCTTGTCGATGATATGGACGAGGGTATGTTCTTACATTTTCTTCCTCTGAGAAACCTTCTGCCGAGTCAGGTTCTGTCGAGCTGAAACTGACTTGTTTGATATGTCTCTATAACGTTTGTATTGTTGGTTACGTTTTTTCAGAATGGGTTTGGGTCTAGTGAAATTTCGTTCTTTTCTGTGCCAATTGTATATTTCATTATTTGTGTAGTCCCGTATGTCCCGCTGAAACTTGGACTTTTTTGTTTCCGCTATAGAGAGATCTAGTTTGTCAATGTAAGATGAAGTGCGGATATCAAGCTGTGAGAAAGAAGGTGAGTTGGAGAAGGCATCTAATTGTTTTTTGATGTCTAATATTTTTGTATCAAGTTCTATTAATTTTAGTTCTTCTTGTCTTGTGATTAAATTCATTAGCTTGATGGAGCAGTCAGATAGAGTCTGATTCCATTCTACTTGGAAATCCTCAGAGTAAATGTATGAGGGCATTTTTCTTAGGCGTAGGCCTCTTGGGATCATGTCCTTTGAGACGTAGTTCTTTAGGGTGGTGAGGTCCCACTATATTTTTGCCTGTTGTGCTAGATGTTTTTCCAAGCTGTGGAACAGATCTTCCAAATCAGGGTTTCTTTCAAGGCTTTTTCCGTTAATGCCGAAAACTTTAGCAGCCAGTTCATTTCTGGTTGACTGTGTCTCATTTGTCATATTTACAGTTCAACTCGAGGTAATCTATTATTTGTTATAATTTTTCTTTTCCCAAATGTATTGGGTGTCACTCCAAGTGCTTGAGTAGCAAGTAGATTAAAATCAAATATAGTGAAGAGAATTTTCTAGCCAAACATGTGGAGAATGAGTGTCCTTTATGGATAGATATCTTTTTTTTCTTTTTTTCCTGTAGACGTAATATATAGCAGACTTGTACATCCATCTCTCTTCTCTTCCTACAGGTATATAATCCATTTCATTCCTGCATGAACCTCATCCCTGCTGTAGCTGCATTTCAAAAAGCAGAAACTTTTATTTTATGGTATATAATCCATTTCATTCCTGCATGAACCTCATCCCTGCTGTAGCTGCATTTCAAAAAGCAGAAACTTTTATTTTATGGTATATAATCCATTTCATTCCTGCATGAACCTCATCCCTGCTGTAGCTGCATTTCAAAAAGCAGAAACTTTTATTTTATGGTATATAATCCATTTCATTCCTGCATGAACCTCATCCCTGCTGTAGCTGCATTTCAAAAAGCTGAAACTTTTATTTTATGGTATATAATCCATTTCATTCCTGCATGAACCTCATCCCTGCTGTAGCTGCATTTCAAAAAGCAGAAACTTTTATTTTATGGTATATAATCCATTTCATTCCTGCATGAACCTCATCCCTGCTGTAGCTGCATTTCAAAAAGCAGAAACTTTTATTTTATGGTATATAATCCATTTCATTCCTGCATGAACCTCATCCCTGCTGTAGCTGCATTTCAAAAAGCTGAAACTTTTATTTTATGGTACATAATCCATTTCATTCCTGCATGAACCTCATCCCTGCTGTAGCTGCATTTCAAAAAGCTGAAACTTTTATTTTATGGTATATAATCCATTTCATTCCTGCATGAACCTCATCCCTGCTGTAGCTACATTTCAAAAAGCAGAAACTTTTATTTTATGGTATATAATCCATTTCATTCCTGCATGAACCTCATCCCTGCTGTAGCTGCATTTCAAAAAGCAGAAACTTTTATTTTATGGTATATAATCCATTTCATTCCTGCATGAACCTCATCCCTGCTGTAGCTGCATTTCAAAAAGCAGAAACTTTTATTTTATGGTACTCTGCTTTCCTGTCTTGCTATATAGTCTAATGTTATCTCAAAGTTTTGTCAAAGTGTTTGATCGTCGTGAAGTTTTATGAGCATCCAGACCTGCTAGTTTGTTTGTTTATCTCTGCATAGCTTTTCACCTCATGTGTCTAGTTGATTTGATTAATAGCTGAACGAGCTTAATTAGGCCTAGATCTGAGCATCTACTCCCCTATAAATTTAGATGTAGCATATGGGGAAGGCACTCGTGCAGGGGGGCACGACGGCAGAAGTCATCTCTGTCTAAGTGTCATACTGTCAAAGTGTCATGGCAGTTATACATGGCAGTTATACATGGCAGTTATACATGGCAGTTATACATGGCAGTTATACATGGCAGTTATACATGGCAGTTATACATGGCAGTTGCACAGGGTCGGTGACAGGTAAGCTGCATTACCAAACCAGACAAACTAGCCCACGCACTCAATATTAGATTTCTAACTTTCTGTAAACAAACATGTTTGCCACCGCTCTCATCATTATAGCTGTTCTTGGTTTGCAATCCTATCGCCCATTTAAGACTTGCCCAAACACAGTCCGCATCAGTCCTTCTATCCTGGCCTCACCCATGTACAGCTCCCATTCACTATTCACTTTCCTCAGTCAACTTAACCCATCTCATCCCACTGCCCAACATAAAAAACGCTCTCATAAATCACAGAACCATCTGCTGTCTCTCTCCATTCTCCTGCTATTAGCTGCAGGGGACATCTCTCCCAACCCTGGGCCTCCCTTTTCTTCTGCCAAGCTCAACCACTTACCTGCCACACATAGAAACCCTGCAAATCTTCTTGCCATTCCTTGTATGTCTTCTCCTGTCTCTTTTAACTGTGCTCTCTGGAACTCTCGGTCCGTGTGCAACAAACTCACCTTTATTCATGACTTATTCCTTTCTAACTCTCTCAACCTTCTGGCTCTTACAGAAACATGGCTACACCTGTCTGACACTGCTTCCCCTGCTGCTCTATCTTATGGTGGTCTCCAGTTCTCTCATGCCCCCAGACCTGAGAACAGGCAGGGTGGAGGAGTAGGTATACTTCTTTCCCCACACTGCACTTTCCAGGTCATTCCCCCGGTCCCCTCACTCACATTTCCCTCTTTTGAAGTCCACACCCTCAGACTCTTTCACCCTTTTCCCCTCCGAGTGGCAGTTGTCTACCGCCCACCGGGCTCACCCCGCCAATTCCTGGACCATTTTGCTGCCTGGCTTCCACAATTTCTATCCTCTGAAACACCCACTCTCATCATGGGTGACTTCAACATCCCCATTGATAACCCAATCTCCTCATCTGCCTCCCAGTTTCTATCTTTAACCTCGTCCCTCGGTCTGTCACAACTTACTAACTCTCCTACACATGAAGACGGGCATTCACTTGACCTGGTCTTCTTCCGGCTGTGCTCAGTTTCTGACTTTATTAACTCTCCTCTCCCACTTTCTGACCACAATCTTCTCTGCTTTACTATCAAATATTCTCTGCCTCCTCAGGTCATCCCTACGTATCAGACATACAGAAATCTACATGCCATTAACACTGTGAAACTCATAGACAGTCTACAGTCCTCATTGTCCCCTATCTCTTCCCTCTCCTGTCCCAATCTGGCTGCCAAACTTTATAATAACACTCTCAAAAATGCATTGGATGAAGCAGCCCCCACTACACTCCGAACCACCCGACAAAGACGACGACAACCCTGGCACACGCCTCAATCCCGCTTTCTTCAGCGGTGCTTGAGATGTGCCGAACGACTGTGGAGAAAATCGCATTTGGATGCAGATTTCCTCCATTACAAATTTATGCTCAAAACTTACAACTCTGCCCTTCACCGCGCCAAACAAGTCTACTTCACTTCTCTCATCTCCACACTATCTAATAATCCAAAACGCCTCTTTGATACTTTTCACTCCCTCCTTAGTCCTAAAGTGCAGACACCAATCACAGATCTCAGTGCTGAAGACCTGGCCAATTATTTTAAAGTTAAAATTGACAACATCCGACATGATATTATCTCCCAGTCCCCTAGTAACATCGATCCCCTTCCCCCCCACACTCCCTCTTCTTCACTCTCAACATTTGACCCAATAACTGAAGAAGAAGTCTCGAGGCTCCTCTCTTCTTCTCGTCCTACTACCTGCCCTAGTGATCCTGTCCCCTCACACCTCCTCCAGTCCCTCTCCCCAGCTGTCACTAGTCACCTCACTAAAATATTTAACCTCTCTCTTTCCTCTGGTATCTTTTCCTCCGCTTTTAAACATGCCATTATAAACCCATTATTGAAAAAAACCAACACTTGACCCATCCAGCGCTGCCAACTACCGACCAGTCTCTAATCTGCCCTTCATCTCCAAACTCCTGGAACACTTGGTCTACTCTCGCCTTATCCGCTATCTCTCTGCTAACTCCATTCTTGACCCCTTACAATCTGGTTTCCGCACTCTACACTCCACAGAAACTGCCCTTACTAAAGTCTCAAATGATCTCTTGGCGGCTAAATCGGACGGTAAATCCTCTCTCCTGATTCTTTTGGATCTCTCTGCAGCCTTTGACACTGTAGACCACAAACTCCTACTTAACATGCTCCACTCTATTGGCCTCAAGGACGCGGCTCTCTCTTGGTTTTCCTCCTATCTCTCTGACCGCTCATTCAGTGTGTCATTTGCTGGTTCCACTTCTTCTCCTCTTCCCCTTGATATCGGGGTTCCTCAGGGATCAGTCCTAGGTCCACTCCTCTTTTCTCTCTACACATCTCCTATTGGACAAACCATCAGCAGATTTAGCTTCCAGTACCATCTCTACGCTGATGACACCCAATTATATACCTCTTCCCGTGACATCACCCCTGCTCTAATACAGAACACCAGTGATTGTCTGTCCGCTGTCTCTAACATCATGTCCTCTCTCTATCTGAAACTGAATCTTTCTAAAACTGAGCTCCTTGTGTTCCAACCATCTACTAACCTCCCTAAACCTGATGTCTCTATCTCTGTGTGTGGCACTATCATAACTCCTAAGCAGCACGCCCGCTGTCTCGGGGTTATTTTTGACTCAGATCTTTCCTTTATTCCTCACATACAATCACTTTCACGCTCCTGTCATTTTCACCTAAAAAAACATCTCCAGAATCCGCTCTTTTCTTACGGAGGAAACTGCCAAAACTCTCATTGTTGCTCTGATTCACTCTCGTCTTGACTACTGTAACTCATTACTAGTCGGTCTTCCCCTCACTAAACTCTCCCCTCTCCAATCTATCCTCAATGCAGCAGCCAGGCTCATCTTTATGACCAACCGCTACACCAACGCCTCTAATCTGTGCCAGTCACTGCACTGGTTGCCCATCCCCTTCCGAATAAAATTCAAACTTATTACTCTCACCCACAAAGCTCTCCACAGTGCTGCACCTCCTTACATCTCCTCCCTCATCTCTGTCTACTACTCTACTCGGGCTCTACGTTCTGCCAACGACCTTAGATTAAAATCCTCCATAATCCGAACCTCCCACTACCGTCTCCAGGATTTCTCTCGTGCTGCACCCGTCCTCTGGAATGTGCTACCCCAGACAATCAGATTAATTCCCAATATCCACAGTTTTAAACATGCCCTGAAAACACATCTATTTAGACAGGCCTATAAAATTCCCTAATCTGACTCCTTTTCATGGCCCTCGATTTAGATTAGTCATCAGAATAAGATTCCCTCACACTCCTTCTCTTCATGTCCGTCATACACGGATACTGGCTGGTGACCGGCTCATGCAGCTTTATGTTACCACCGCATGTGTATAAAAATGGCCGGACCATTGTACAGAACAAACACTATTACACTTTGTGTCTCCCTTATGTCCTCATAGATTGTAAGCTCTTGCGAGCAGGGTCCTCACTCCCCAGGTTTGAATTGTAAATGAACTTTGTCACTATGTAATGTCTGATATTGTTTTCATGTTCCCACTACATTGTAAAGTGCTGCGTAATATGTTGGCGCTATATAAATAAAGATTATTATTATTATTATTATTGTATATGGACACCTTATACTGCACACTTATTCAAGGACAGAGTAGTAGTAAATACACACATATGGTGGACTTCTGATTGTCCTCAGTGGGACATATATTGGGAAGGTGAGCACGTGAGGAATAAAGCCGAATGCTGAAGAGAGAAAGTAGGGGAGAGAGATCCTCCAGCTCACCTGACACGTAGCTTGTGTGTCGTGGACGTCGCTCGGATCCTCGTGTCGGCGCACGATGTATGGAAGGCAGACAAAATCAAGGGGTTTGAATCCAGCGCTGTAGAGGGTAAAACGGAAACTTGTTCCAAGTTTACTGGTAGTAAAATTAAAAAGGTCCAAAGGAATGGAGTCCTGGTGTGCAGGAAGGAGTTTCAGTCCGGTCGTAGAGCCTACGCGTTTCAGACGTGTTAGACGTCCTTAATCATGGCTGTTATGGTGTTTGGAAACTGGGGCCCTGGTTATATGTGTATAAGTTCCGGTCTTGCAGCTGAGTTCTGATTGCGTTCCAAGAGGAGGGGAATCAGCTGGAACGCACGACAGAGTGTGTGATAATGACATTGTTTCAGAGCTGATGATGGCTCTTTGGCTTATGATTTCTAAAATGAGAGACAAGTGTCAGGAGCAAGAGATTTATCTTAAGGATGGATTGCTTTCTTTTATGATTGTGGTGCTGGATAGCACAATCATAAAAGAAAGCAATCCATCCTTAAGATAAATCTCTTGCTCCTGACACTTGTCTCTCATTTTAGAAATCATAAGCCAAAGAGCCATCATCAGCTCTGAAACAATGTCATTATCACACACTCTGTCGTGCGTTCCAGCTGATTCCCCTCCTCTTGGAACGCAATCAGAACTCAGCTGCAAGACCGGAACTTATACACATATAACCAGGGCCCCAGTTTCCAAACACCATAACAGCCATGATTAAGGACGTCTAACACGTCTGAAACGCGTAGGCTCTACGACCGGACTGAAACTCCTTCCTGCACACCAGGACTCCATTCCTTTGGACCTTTTTAATTTTACTACCAGTAAACTTGGAACAAGTTTCCGTTTTACCCTCTACAGCGCTGGATTCAAACCCCTTGATTTTGTCTGCCGTCTATATATCAGTTGGGGCCGCGATCGCGCCGCAAGCCACAGCCCTAATCCACACCATAATCGAGCCCATCGCTCTCTCTCGTAAAAAGGAGATATACTGAGTCTGCAGGCAGCGATTCTGTGTTGTTCGCTGTATGGAGACGCGTTGTTAGGGTAACGGAGTGAACTCCGCCCCTGGTTGAGTGACGTGGCAGCCAAACACTGGCTGCGACGTTACATCATCCAAATCCCTCTCATTGGCCAAGTCCACAGCGTCTCGGACAGGCGCTGCAGATCTGTGTCAGAGTGGGTACGTAGACAGGATAAAATTGTCTAATGTAAATCATCGTGTGCATGGGGCCTACCTCCTCAGATACTGTACCAAAATATGAGTCTACTGTGTTACAGTAAATACTAAGTTCATCTTTGGCAGAGGGAGCAGCATCGGGTAGATATCTGACTGGCTCAGAGCACACAGTACATCACACGCATTACATTAAAGAAGCACCTTGGTAAAAAAAAAAAATTTTTGTCCCTGTTTGAAAACTGCACCCGGTAAAAGGTAGGGCAAATTATCCTCTTAACGGGCGCACTGAGACTGTCCAAATCCTACAGTATCTGCTGTGTGGACCAGAAGTCACTTTCTCTATGCATTCCTATTAGACGCTCAATGAGAGTGATGGTATAGTCTTCTCTTTGTGGTTTTCTGTATTAATTTGTACCAGACACAATGAAGTCTGTGTTATCCAAAAAGTATTGCAGGTCAGCCAAAGCCTTTATTTGGAGATAATGACTCCCACATTGGTCACCAGAGTACCAGAACAAAAGAAATTGCTTTTTTGCTTCTTCTGGACAGATATATTGCAATAACTTTTTTCTTCTCTATAATTTTTAAAATCCTCAGAAACAAAAGAAGATGTATGCTAGATAAAGCTAAATAAGAGGTATATGACATGGCATGACATACCGTTGTTAATATACTACACAATTAAAGGGTTCTCTTTACCAAAAAATGTGGTTAAACTTCTAAAGGCTAGGTGCTCTTAACGCAGACTAGTCTACTTTTTTCCTCAATGTTTAAAAAAATAAAATCAAGTACCCTATTAGCACATTCAAAGTAAATAGATGGGGGTCCTCCAATTAAGACCTTCCTCTATTATCTAGAAAAAAGAGAGGCTACAAGGAACATCTCTTACTCTGGTGAACCTAACACATCAATGTATTACACAGATGGCACAATGATTTCAATTACAGCTGTGTACTGCATCATTTCTCCTATGGTGCCGCTGCAGAGAAATTAAACACTTGATATGGGGTTCTTCCACAGTTTGCAGTTGATTTCTGGGTGTCCCAGAAACCGGGCACCCACTAATCATTGTTGTTGGTGGGCCATTGTACTAAAAAGTATTATCCAAAGGGGCATCCCCTTAAAAAAGTTTTTAGACATAGTAATATGGTAATGCGACAAATTCATTTTCAGACAACAGCATTCTATGTATTCATTTCACTGCCTTCACTGTCTTAAAAAAGTTAACAAGCTTTTCAGAGTAGAAGAGCCGAATAAAAGCATGAAAGCAGAATTTACCAAACAAGGTTCCTAAATTTCCATATAAATACATGCACTTCGATTGGCTTTTCTTAATTGAATGAAATATCATAATCATGCAAATTTGAAAGAACTAATTTGCATAGAATGTTCTTGAGAGTTTTTTTAAGGAGGAAAGCATCAAATGTGAGTGTAACGTGATTTTTTTGTAATGGTAAATATTGAGGATGGGCAAATTTTAATCAGTGAAGGTAAAATAAAGTTTTACATGAAAATAAAATCCTAGAAGGAAACAGATAGAAATAATGTGTAGCATCCTCATTTAGAGCCTAATGAAATCGTAATATACCGATGAAAGCTTTTATCCTTCTTGAGCAAATAAGTTCTATCTTGTTTGTATACTTTAGGCCCGATTCACATCTGCGTTAGAGGCTCAGACAGGGGCCTTCTTTACATATCTGGACGAAAATACCACGTTTTTTGTAAAACCATGGACACCATTAAAGCCAAAGGGTTCCATTGGGCGGCAAAAGAATCTGTTTCATAACGGAACCAGCGCTTATGGTATTTTCATTGTTCTGCTCCTCTGATGGAACAGAACAATGGAAAGACCAATGCAGATGTGAACGAGGTCTTAGTTTCACTTAGAAGTTCCCTTCTCTCACTTGTAGGTCTTGATTTCTATGTCATTAAAAAAAAAGAACTAATTGAAAGATACTATAGATGCTCCAAGACTGCAGCAATTAAGGGGTTAATATACATCATACCTGGTACTGAGTTGCTGCATCAACACAGAAATCCTATCTAGCAGGAAAAAAACTATTACAGCTCTTGTTCCCTCCCCCTGAGTCCTGTGTAGCCAAAACTGAATGGGACATAAAAATACTATGTAGGGATGACCAGGCCTCCTATTAGGCAGGGTGTTAGAAGTCTAAGTGGTCAATGGGTTAATTTCAGTAGTTGCTATAGAAGTTTACAAAACATTTTCACAACAATAAAGATACTTAACAACTACCTTATATTGGTATTTTAAACTTACACACTTATAGCATATCCTGGTGTGGTGGCCACTAGCTACTGTGTCAAGACGGAGAATGAATGGAGGTGTGTCTGCACATGTGAGTGACACTCACCATTCAATTCTATGAGAGCTAAAGAAACAAATGACCAAAAACGGGAGTCAAAGTAATAAATCAATAATATATCAGCGTAGGAATGGCCAGTACATCTAGTGGTGTAGTTATAATGTATATGTCACGACTGGTTCGTGGACCCACTGGGCCGTACCGTCTTGGCGGTATGGCAGCTGGCCAACAGAACGCAGGTAAATGTTTATAGTTTGTATAGGGTACCTGTGGCATCTCAGATAGTAGCGAGGCAGGCTAGGCAGGAACTTGGCAGCAGGTGGACGTCAGGTGTGGAGAGGCAGGTCAGGCGTAGAATACAGTACAGCACAGCTACAGCAAGCACGACACTAGATTCAGGATACAGGAACAGGAACAGGAAAACACTGGGAGCAGGAAACACTAGGGGGCCATTTGCAAGACAGACTAGGGATACAACAACAAGGCTCAGGAGTGGGAGGATGGGGCTGGGACCTTCTTATAACCCAGGGTGCTCTGGAGCAATTAGCTCAAATCACCAACATGCTTCTTAAGTCTGGACTGAGCTCGTGAGCGCACCCTGGTGGTCATAGTGGAGCAGGACGGCCGTATGTGCAGACATCTCTTGAGAGAAGGGCGTCGACTGGATGGAAGGAGTTCGTGGTCAGCGACCACGGACGTTACAGTATACATAGAAACTCTATGTGAGAAGGCTGTAACAGCTCCTCTATCAAATAAGAAAACACCAATATTATAAATGGCACATGGTAGGTGGGGGCACTGATATAGCTTTTTCATTGGTGCCCGGAAGCTGAAGGTTACACCACTGGTAGCTTTTTATAGTCAATCTTCTCACCTCGAATTATCAGTGGTTATTGATATCGTTCTCATGTTTTAGTAACAGATTTAAAAGTAAAAGCGAGTAACCACAACCATTCTAACATGCTAAGCCAAAGTAAATCGTTTTCACAATTAATGTGCTGAATCATGATCGGAGTGACATTTTTTAATTCTCTAACCTCTAAAATTGAAGCATAGCCCAAGTAGAAAAAAAACAAAACTTCACAGTACTCTTAGATCCTTATGTACAGTACATGTGTGAAGACTTTTCCTTTAACCCCTTCCCTCTTTGGCCACTTTTGACCTACCTGACAGAGCAACATTTTTCAAATCTGACATGTCTCACTTTATGTGGTAATGACTTCGGAATGCTTTTACCTATCCAAGCGATTCTGAGATTGTTTTCTCGTGACACATTGGACTTTATGTTACTGGCACAATTTGCTCGATACATTCAGTATTTAATTGTGAAAAACACCAAAATTTAGCGAAAAATTATGAAAATTTGCATTTTTCTAAATTTAAAAGTATCTGCTTGTAAGACAGGCAGTTATATCAGACAAAATTGTTACTAATTAACATCCCCATATGTCTACTTTAGATTGGCATAATTTTTTCAACATCCTTTTACTTTTCTAGGACATTACAAGGCTTAGAACTTTAGCAGCGATTTCTCACATTTTCAAGAATATTTCAAAAGGCTATTTTTACAGGGGCCAGTTCAGTTGTGAAGTGGCTTTGAGGGCCTTATATATTAGAAACCCCCAATAAGTTACCACATTTTAAAAACTTCACCCCTCAAAGTATTCAAAACAGCATTTAGAAAGTTTCTTAACCCTTTCGACGTTTCACAGGAATTAAAGCAAGGTAGAGGTGAAATGTACAAATTAATTTTTTTTTTGCAGAAATTCATTTTTAATCCATATTTTTGTAACACAGAAAGTTTTACCAGAGAAACGCAACTCAATATTTATTGCCCAGAGTCTGCAGTTTTTAGAAATATTCCACATGTGGCCCTTGTGTGGTAATGTACTGAAGCACAGGACTCGGAAGCAAAGGAGCACCTACAGCATTTTGGGGCCGTCTTTTTATTAGAATATATTTTGGGCCCCATGTCAGGTTTGAAGGGCTCTTGCAGTGCCAAAATAGTGGAAATCCACCAAAAGTAACCACTTTTGGGAAATTACACACCTCTAGGAAATTATCTAGGGGTAAAGTGAGCATTTTTAAACCACAAGTTTATTGCAGAAATTATTGGTAATAGGCTGTAATTAAAATCTATATTTTTTTCAAAGAAAATGTAGGTTTAGGTATTTTTTTTTTTCATTTACACAAGGACTAAAGGGGAAAAAGCACCACAAAATTTGTAAAGCAATTTCTCCAGAGTAAAACAATACCCAACATGTGGTCATAAACGGCTGTTTGGACACACGGCAGGGCTTAGAATGGAAAGAGCGCCATTTGGCTTTTGGAGATCACATTTAGCAGGAATGGTTTGCGGAGGTCATGTCGCATTTGCAAAGCCCCTGAGGGGACAAAACAATGAAAACGCCCAAAAAGTGACTCCATTTAGGAAACTACACCCCTTGAAGAATTCATCTACGGGTGTAGCGAGCATTTCGACTCCACAGGTGTTTCATAGAATTTATTAGAATTGGGCATTGAAAATAAAAACAATCCCCTTTCTTCAATAAGACATAGCTTTAGTTCAAAATTTTTCATTTTCTCAACAAATAAAGGAAAAAAAGAACCCCAGCATTTGTAAAGCAATTTCTCCCCAGTATGGCAATACCACATATGTGGTCATAAACTGCCGTTTGGGCACACGGCAAGAGAAGTAGTGGCATTTGGCTTTTTAAGTGCAGATTTTGCTGGATTGGTTTCTGGTCGCTATGTCGTATTTACAAAGCCCCTGTGGGACCAAAACAGTGGAAACCCCCTGGAAGTGACCAGATTCTAGAAACTACACCCCTCAAGGTATTTACCTAGAGGTATAGTGAGCATTTTGACCGCACAGGTTTTTTGCAGAAATTATTGGAATTAGGCAGTGAAAATTAAAATCTAAATTTTTTCAAAGAAAATGTAGGTTTAGCAAACATGTTTTCATTTCGAGAAAGACTAAAGGGGAAAAAGTACCGCAAAATTTGTAAAGCAATTTCTCCCGATTAAAACAATACCCCACATATGGTCATAAATGGCTGTTTGGACACATGGCAGGGCTTAGAAGGGAAAAAGTGCTATTTGGCTTTTGCAGATCACATTTAGAAGGAATGGTTTGCAGAGGCCATGTGCCATTTGCAAAGCCCCTGTGGGAACAAAACAGTGGAAAGCCCCCAGAAGTGACCACATTTTGGAAACTACACCCCTCAAGGTATTCACCTAGGGGTGTAGTGGGCATGTTAACGCTGCAGGTGTTTTGCAGAAATTAGTGTGCACTCAATGTTGTAGAGTGAAAATGGGATTTTTTTTCATAGATATGCCAATATGTGGTGCCCAGCTTGTGCCACCATAACAAGTCAGCTCTCTAATTATTATGCTGTGTTTCCCGGTTTTATAAACACCCTACATGTGGCCCTAATCTTTTGCCTGGACATATGACAGGGCTCAGGAGTGAAAGAGTACCATGTAAAATTGAGGCCTAATTTGGCGATTTGGTGAAGTATTGGTTCACAATTGCAGAGGCTCTGTTGTGAAATAATAAAAAAACACCCTGAGAAATTACTCAATTTTGGAAACTACACCACTCAAGGCATTTATTAAGGGGTGTAGTGAGCATTTTCACCTTACAGGACTTTTCCATAAATGATTGCGCTGCGGATGGTGCAAAGTAAATTATTTTCCCTAGATAGGCTATTTCAGTGGCAAATATGTCGTGCTCAGCTTATGCCACTGGAGAGACACACCCAAAAAATTGTTAAAAGGGTTCTCCCGGGTATGGCGATGCCATATATGTGGAAGTAACTGCTGTTTGGGCACACTGTAGGGTTCAGAGGGGAGGAAGCACCATTTGGCTTTTGGAGCTTGGATTTGCTTGGTAGTAGTTTTGTTTGAGTATTGCTGGTGTTTCCATTTATAATGTGGGGGTACATGTAAGCTGGGAAGAGTACATCAGGGGCGAAGTCAGGTGGTATAATAATAGTAATAAAAAAAACAACAGTAAAATAATCCATAAATATTTGTTACACTGTGAAGCAATCCTTTAGTCGCATGCCGGTGTCGCACTGATAAATGTCCTTCCTTATCCCCTTTTGATCCACACTCGGCACCTTTGCAGTTTGGTGATTTTTACTGGGAAGTGTTGTTCTGGTATAATACGGGCGCCCTCGCTTCCAGCAGATATGTTTGGGCCCTCCCCTTCCTGGTTCCCTAATTTTAGGGCCTTGATAATTCGCCTCTTGAAACAGAAGAAATATTCCCCTCGGGCCTGCTCAACTGAATATTTTTTATTTCCTGACTTATTGGAGCCTTAACTAATTTTATTTTTTCATAGACCTAGTGATATGAGGGTTGTTTTTATACGGGACGAGCTGTAGTTATTATTGGTATCATTCTGGGGTATATGCGACTTTTTGATCACTTTTTATCCTATTTTTTGGGAGGCAAGGTGACCAAAAAACTTTGATTCTGGTATAGTTGTTATAAACTACATGTTAACTTAATTGTGCCGGTCAGTACGATTCCAGCGATACCTAATTTATAGCACTTTTTTATGTTTTACAACTTTTTGCACAATAAAATTACAATTGTAAAAAGAATGTATTATTTCTGTCGCCAAGTTGTGAGATCCATAACGGTTTAATTTTTTTCGTTGACGGAGCTGTATGAGGGCTTGTTTTTTGCGAGACGAGTTATAGATAATATAGGTACCATTTTTGGATATATTTAGATCACTTTTTATTCCAATATTTGTAGGGGAAAGTAACCAAAAAATAGAAATTCTGGTATAGTTTTATACAGGTTTTTTTTTTTTTACGCCGTTCACCGCATGAATAAATAACATCATATTTTTATAGTTCAGGCCGTTACGGACGCGGCAATACCAACTACAAATATGTATGGTTTATTTATTTTTTTCAATAATAAAGGACTTGATAAGGGAGGACGATTGTGTTTACTTTTATTACTTGAAACTTTTATTACATGTTTTAAAACTATTTTTACACTTTTTTATACTTTTTTTTTACACTTTTTTTTATGTCCCACTAGGGGACTTGAAGGTCCAGCTGTCAGATTTTTTTTTTCTAATACATTGAACTACTTATATAGTGACTTTATCAGTCATTCACTGACAGCAAGCCGACTAGGCTTCGCCTCCCGGCGGGGCCTAATCGGCTTCCATCATGGCAGAGCAGGAGGACATTGTTAGGTCTCCTGTTGTCATATCAGCAATCACCAGCCCTGATTGCATGGTAGGGCTGCCGATCTGCTAGCAACCTCTAAGATGGAGCGATCACTGCATCTAAGGGGTTAATGGCAGGAATCGGAGCTAGATCCGGTTCCTGCTGTTACAGGTGGATGTCAGCTGTAACATACAGCTGACATCCACCGCTGATGACGCCGGCTCAGCTCCTGTGCTGGCGCCATCTTGCCATCAGCTATGGAAGCCTTTCGGGTCCTGGAAGGCTTCCGTGCGAAGCATACCGGGAGGCCAGTATTAGGCCTCCGGTTGCCATTGAAGCCACCGGAACCCCCACAATTTCATTGCTAGGTTCCGATTAGCTGCAAACAACTTAAATGCAGCGATCGCTTTTGACCGCTGCATTTAAGGGGTTAATGGCAGGGATTAAAGCTAATTTTCGGTCACCACCATTACAGCCGGATGTCAGCTGTAATACACCGCTGACATCCTGCGATGATGGCACCGGCTCAGCTTCTGAGCCGGGGTCCACGATTTGTCGTATGATACGGCAAAATGCGGGAAGCACTAGCTTTCCATGACGTATCCATACGGAAAATGTCAGGAAAATGTCAGGGATTAAAGTTCAGCCATTTGTGATACAGACACTCCATTCTGCCTATATTAGCCTGCTTCATACTGTATGTGTCTACCCTTAACTTTTCTTGAATTATGTTAGGGTATACAATTTATCATGATACTAATTCAATATAATCCTTTGCCACTCAGTGAAAAAAGTATACTTTAAACGAATACCTTTTTCAATGGAAGTCTATTGGCTACGGATGCATCCGTGTGAGGAATCCATTACAGCATCCAGTAAAAAAAAGAGTATCGATAAACGTATACTTTTTTAACATTGCACTTGCCACTCCTCTCTCACTGAAGAGACTGCTTGCTTAAATCAGTGCTGATGATCCTGTAATCAGAGGACTTTATTAACTGGCAAGTTCCTCCTACAAACAGACCTTTGTTTGGGTAAATAATTTGAGCTTAATATTTATTTTCCTTTTCTTTCTTTCTTTCTTTCTTTCTTTCTGTCTTTCTTTCTTTCTTTCTTTCTTTCTTTCTGTCTTTCTTTCTTTCTTTCTTTCTTTCTTTTTTTCTTTCTTTCTTTCTTTCTTTCTTTCTTTCTTTCTTTCTTTCTTTCTTTCTTTCTTTCTTTCTTTCTTTCTTTCTTTCTTTCCATCTCTTTAGCAAGCAGAAAGTAAAGGCTTGCAAGTATAAGCCTCCTCACACTCTTCCCATATTAGAATGAATTAAGTATGCAGTCTATCAAGTGAAGGAAGCTAATAACCTGCATTGAGCACTCATTTTTTTAAATTCTAGATTAAATATTTGAATTCACTATTTGAATATTTGGACGTAATAAACTAGTCAGCACTTTTAAAGGTTGGCAAATGTATTTCCTAAACACAGCACACATCCAAAAAGCTATGAAGTTTTATTAAGTCTCAGTAAATTATCATTAGCCTCAATGTGAGGAATTTATTAAGAAAGCTAATACAGAATATTTAAATGTAGTCAAAACAATCTAAACATCTTCAAATATTAGTGAAAAGTGACTCACAGTGTTCAAAATGTGAATTTGGTCATATAGGCTTTCAAAGTCTTGGAGATTTTATTTGTACTTAAAGAGAATTTTCACCCATATTTTTGAAATGGCCATGTACTATTAAATCAAATGTCAAAGGCTAGAGCAATAACCAACTATATTTCTTTAACTTAAAGAAATATTGCTATCTTTCTATTCAGTTGTGGCAGCCATTTTTGCAGTTGATATCAGTTTAGTAAATTTTTAACTCCCTTCTCAGAAACTGATGATTTCCCTCAAATTACATTTATCACCTATTCATAGTGTTAAGGATCTGCCAGGCACAGCTTCTGTATCCTCGCCCATAGGTAATCAGTCTGCACCTGCTTCTATGTCTGTGAGACTGACTCCATCTTCCACCACTCAGGATGGCAGGCTTAGGAGTGGGAGAGCCTATCACAGCCTGGCCAGACGGAGCTAGCTCCCGCCCTCTGTCTATTTATACCTGCCTTTCCTGTTCCTCCTTGCTTGTGATTCTTGTTTTGTTTCTTGGCCCTGCTGCAGCTTCTTTAACCATTTGACCCTGCTTCATATTGACCCTGGCTTACTGACTACTCTCCTGCTCTGCGTTTGGTACCTCGTACACTCCTGGTTTGACTCGGCTTGTTCACTACTCTCCTGCTCTGCGTTTGGTACCTCGTACACTCCTGGTTTGACTCAACTCGTTCACCACTCTTGTTGCTCACGGTGTTGCCGTGGGTAACTGCCCCTTTTCCCTTGCTTCTGTGTACCCTTGTCTGTTTGTCTGTCGGGCACTTATTGAGCGTAGGGACCGTCGCCCAGTTGTACCCCGTCGCCTAGGGCGGGTCGTTGCAAGTAGGCAGGGACTGAGTGGCGGGTAGATTAGGGCTCACTTGTCTGTTTCCTTACCCCCATCATTACACATAGGCTCTGTTAATACCACGTTTATGCTTTACATTTAGCGTATACACCGGGGAGATCCATATCTCTCTCAATACCATACTTCCTTACGTTACCAATAGGTTCCCGTGTTAAAAAATTGTATACCATGCAGTATATGTTTCTGTGTGGGGTGCCTCTGCTTTGTAAAGTGTGGACGCTTTTCAATACACCACAGCTACAAAAAGGTATGCCAAAAGAACACACTTTTGTAACATATTCGGTCAATGGGAGCCTAAGGAGGCATTTTTTCCTTGCTCATATGGTGAATGTAGGCAATAACATAGCCTAAGATCAGAGTGTCTCCCACTATTGTGACCCCAATGTTTACTTCAACAGGGGACCCTGGTTTTCTCAAATGTAGTTGATCACTAATGGGAAAAGATGTATAGATGCCTATAAGAGATATGAAAACAACTGAGCATGCTTGTACCTCTATCAATCTAGCCTTTACCACCAATCCTTTTAAGAGGGGATATATAAATATAACTCAAAACTTATTTATTTTTTGTACGACGTAGTTGTATGAGACTTTGTTTTTTGCAGGACGAGTTGTACTTTATGGTGGTACTATTATTTGGTATAAATATATTATCGTTTAATTTATATATATTTTTATTTTGCCAAAATGCAGAAAAAAAGCAGTTCCGTTTTAATATTTAAATTCTTACACCATACACTGATCATCATAAATTATGTTATACATTTCTTGTTTAGGTTGTTACGGTCGTGGCGCTACCAAATATGTCTATATTATTTCATGTTTTGGGACTTATATTTTAAAAAGTTTATTTATTGTAAAAAATGTGTATTTCTGTGTACTTTTTAAAAGAAAAATATTTTAATTAACATTAATTTTTTTTACATTAATTTAACTTTCTTTTTAATCCCATAAAGCAATTTTTAATTTTTATTTTTTAACTGTAATGTACTGGCATATATTTATATGCCAGTACATTAGCATGTGTACTTATTGTACACAGGCAGTTGTTAGGGCATACATCAGTATACCCTAACAACATGAAATATGTTCAGACAGCCCTGGGGTCCTTCAATGGACCCTGGACTGTGTGGCCATACAAGTTATGGGCTTTGATCATGTCACAGGTATTTTCTGTGATGCAATTAAAGGGCAGTCGCCCATCCTTGAACGCCACGGTCAGTTTTTATCGCGGCATTCAAGGTGTTAACGGCGGAGAGAAGATGTTTCTCTTCTCTCCGCCGTTAGAGCGGGGCCGTGGCTGTGTATTACAGCCGTTGCCCCGCTCCTGATCGCGCGCGGAGAAGGCGGTCACACAAGATGAGAATGCTCGTCCCAATGTGCGAAGTACCCGCCGCTCAGGATGAGAATTCTCGTCCTGTGTCAGCAACCAGTTAAAGCGGTTTTCCCAAAAATACTCCTTTTTTTAAAACCTAAATATTCAAGCAAACAGAGTCGGCATTAGGGAGGGCAAACTGGGCAATTGCCCAGGGCCCCCTGCCCAGTGGCGGCACATTAGCAGCCATAGCGGCTGCTACGGTGCCCACGGCATGAGGGGGCTTATGCCGTCTGGCACATAACATTTATGGGTCCCCTCATGCCTGGTGCCATTGGTACAATAGCATACTATAGGCTACAGGCCACGTTAGGCCTGCAGCCCATAAGATTCTGGGATAGAATCCCATGCACAGGCCGGCGTAATGACGTCACTGGATCATGCCGACCTACACAAGGGTCCCTTCTCAGCATCTCGATGCTGTGGAGCAGCCCCGTCCATCACGGGAATGGGGCTAGGTAAGTAAAATTATTTTTTTTGTCTACAAGAGGGGGTATGTGGTACTATCTAGAGTGTTGGGCTGTGTGGCACTATCTACAATAGGGGGTATGTGGCACTATCTAGAGTGGTGGGTTATGTGGCACTATCTTAGGTAAGGGGCTGTGTGGCACTATCTGCAAGGGGGCTGTGTGACACTATCTACAAGGGGAGCTCTGTGGCACTATCTACAAGAGGGGGTGTGTGGCACTATCTACAAGAGGGTGTGTGTGGTATTATCTACAAGGGGTGGCTGTGTGGCGAAATCCACAAGGTGGGGCTGTGTGGCACTATCCACAAGGGGGGCTGTGTGACACTATCTACAAAGGGGAGCTGCATGGAAACATCTACAAGGGGGCTGTGTGGCACTATCTATAAGTGGGGCTGTGTGGCACTATCTACAGGGGGCTGTGTGTGGCACTATCTACATGGGGCTATGTGTGTATGGCACTATCTACATGGGGCTGTGAGTGCCATTATCTACAGGGGGCTGGGTGTGGCACTATCTAAATTGGCACTGTGGCACTATCTACAGGGGACACAAAGGGGGCATTATTACTGTGTGGGAGATGCAAAGGGGGCACAGTTATTGATGAGGCAGTTTAATTGTGTCGAGCACCAATTACCATCTGTGGCACTGTGGATTATGAGTTGGTTTAGAGGATGGGGTATAGGTCGGAAGGAAAAGCAAGAAACCAACATGCAGTGTGTCAAATTCTGCAGAGACAAGTCGTAGCTGGAATAAGTCATCAGAGTGATCTGGGCCGGGGGAAGGAAAAAAGGGAACGTGAACTGCTCTGATCAGAGAAAACATCACCTGTGAGTCACTGGATATAAATGTGCTGTAATCACTTATATCGTCTGCAGAGCTCCTGTATATAACTGCCATCTACCACTATATGGTCACTGTATGGTGGTCATATTGGTCTTTGTATAGTGCTTTTTATTCACAAACAGTATGGGTGGTATTATTTAGTCACTATGTGGTTATGGTTTGGCGGTATTATTCAGTCACTATGTGGTTATGATGTGAAGGTACTATTCAGTAACAGTATGGGGGTATTATTCAGTCACTATGTGGTTATGGTGTGGCAGTATTCAGTAACAGTATGGGGGTATTATTCAGTCACTGTTTGGTTATGGTGTGGTAGTATTATTCAGTAACAGTATGGGGGTATTAGTCAGTCACTATGTGGTTATGATGTGGCGGTATTATTCAGACCTTATATTGTGTTATTATTGGTAATATTGGTCTTATAATAGGGAGTTGTGTTCAGTAACATTATGCAGGTAATATTTCATCTGGTATAGTGGTATGATTTAATAACTGTATATGTATATAGATAATTTTTTTGTGTGAGAGTGGGGACATATTCTTTGGGGCTTGCAACACTCCTAGATGCGCTAGAAATCGACAATGCCGTTCTCTGCACACCGCCTTCTGAATTGACTGCATTATTGATACAATAATTCAGCATTTGGGGCCCACTTAACTTTTCAGGGCCACACTGTCTAAAACCGGCCCTGCATGCAAATATACTATATGCAAACTAACTGTGCTCTGATCTAGCTCATATGTGCCCTTCATTCCTAGATTGGCACCCCCACAACTGCATTTTATTTTAAAACTTTCTGAGGACAGAATAGGCAGTCCGTGACTGTACAGCACGTGACCTGCCTCTTTCCTATTGAACATTACATGATAACATGTAATGTGTGGAAGTAGATCTAGTGTACTGTATAACAATCCTTGATGTCCAAGCAGAGCTGTGATTCCTGCACACACTACAGGCTGTAAGCTTCCTTGTACATCCCAAGCAGATTGAGTATGGCACCCCCTGACCTCCCCCCCCCAGCGATCTTGTTCTCAGCGCCACAACTCAGTACTCATCTCGTAACTAGCCAAGTCTGTTCATACAAAAATAATTATATATTTATATAGAGACACATACCATGGCATGGGAAAATACTCATCTAAAGATTTGATGTCTATAACTTTGATTATCATTTTTATAGAGACATCTTGTATGGACAGCAAATTTTGTAACTCACATTACCTTGTAATCAAAGCGTGCACATTTTTGGGATTTCATTTTCGTTCCATTTGTATTATGTATAATGTGATTGAGATTCAGGGATGAGCTCATCTTTACACCTAATAATGTATTTCTATTGATTTAAACTCAGAAATCAGCAATGAAAAAATTGTATTGTCCCTTTAATTTGATTTAAAATAAAAATTGGCAGCCTTTCCTAGACTAAGGTGCATTTGAAAGTTTTATGTATATCTCAAAACCAAGAAAAGGTTATACACTTTGTTTATTAAAATATATTAGGATATTGAAGATCATTTAAGTGTTCAGCAAATACACATTTTGGGGTACAAAAACAGAATGATATGGAGGCAGTTGTGGCAAGTGTATGTAAGGAGGGCAGTGATATCAAAGTGGAAATGTATACATACCAAATATATGTTGGCAAGAAGTAGGAGATAGCTGAAAGGGGGTATATCTCCATGGTTGTAGTCTGTAACCATGGAGAGATATAGGTCTCTATAGGAACTGTAGACACAAATCGACAGATATCTTTAGTCAAGACTATCTGCAATGTTTCTTTTTTTTAAAAAATTTTTTAGATGCATTAAACAGTATAAAAAAAAATGCAAAAATTTACATACCCTTAACACTGATGCCCTATCTTTAGGATAGGCCATCAATGTCTGATCGATGGGGGTCTGACTTTTGGAACTGCCACCAATCTGCAAAAAAATGGGCAGCAGCATCCACTGAAGCACAGCGACCCTTTATTGCAGTACCTGAAACAACACCACTTTTTTATGTGTCTGATGCTGCAGCACAGACTCAAGTTAAAGAGGCTGACCTCAAGCTCTATTAGTACTACAGTGAAAAGACCTCTTCTATCTGATGAATGGTCAACCAATAAGCCTTTGATGCGCTAGCCAAAGTATAGACCATCAGTTAAAAATTCTGGAAAACCGCTTTGAAAGGCATATATATATATATATATTATCTTTTTAATAAAAAGGTGTATCAGTGTGTTTTGTGGGACTTCGCAAATACTTTTTATTAAAAATTATTTTAACTTTTTTAGATACAGCTGCTCTGCACTATTCACTGAATCCGTCAGTCCCCGCGGACCTGACGAATTCAGCGACAACGGGTCCTGCGTGTCTCTGACACGCAGGATCCACCTGTAAACTATCACATGTAAGTTAAGAACCCGTCAGTCCTGCAGAAATGACGGGAACAGGATTTAGCGCTACATACAGTTGCTCTATATAGAGAATACAGAGCAGCTGTACAGTAACTAAAAAAGTAAAACTAATTTTTAATAAAAAGTATTTACAAAGTTACACAAAACATACTGATGCAGCTTTTTATTTATTAAAAAAATAAAATAAATACCCTTCATAGGTTTACATAGCCTTTAAGTTTCCCATGTATTCGTAAACTGATTGGGAAAAATAAATAATTACATGCATAAGAGATGTGCTTTTCATATACAGTGTAATTTTTTTCTATTTTCAGGTAATATTCTATAGTGTTATATAGGGGCAGATTAGGGGTACCATGGTCCCCGGGCAGTTCACAAAGTGTGGGCCACCCCCTGAACTCTGATGAAGCTGTACCGTAAATTTGCAGATTTCAGTTTAGGCGGCCACGGATCTGGCACGGTTTTGAATTCGCTGTAAAAGCAGAATAAGCCATACAGAAGAGAGAAAGCAGAATACTTTGATACACTAAAGAGGTCAGGAGCTTTATTTTGTTAGTGGTTTACGGAAAAAAATAATCTGACGTGCGTAAATATAAAGAACCAGTTTCTGTTGTTTAACCCCTTAAAGTCCAAGACATTTTTTGTTTTATTAATTTTTACTCGCCGCCTTCCTAGAGCCAAAACTTTTTTATACTTACGTCAATGAAGTGATGTGTGAAAGATTATATTTTGCGGGAGGAGTTGTAGTTCTTATTGGCACCATTTAAAGTACCATATAATGGGTGAATTGGAAAAAACTGCGGTCCCTTCATGGTTTTTTGGGTTTAGTTATTACGGTATTTATATATTTACCTTAGTTTAAGGTAAATGTGAAATTAACATCTAATTTTACCTTAAGATAAGGCAAATATATACAGCCCCAGAACCAAGCTCAGTACATAAATATACAGCACCAGAACCAAGCCCAGTACATAAATACAGCACCAAAACAAAACTCAGTCCATATATACAGCCCCAGAACAAAGCTTAGTACATAAATACAGCATCAAAACCAAGCTCAGTACATATATATATAGCCCAAGAACAAAGCTCAGTACATATATACAGCACCAGAACAAAGCTCAGTACATAAATACAGCCCCAGAACCAAGCTCAGTACATAAATATAGCACCAGAACAAAGCTCAGTACATATATACAGAACCAGAACCAAGCTGAGTACATAAATACAGCCCCAGAACAAAGCTCAGTATATAAATACAGTCCCAGAGCCATGCTCAGCACATAAATAGAGCACCAGAAACAAGCTCAGTACATATATAAAACACCAGAACCCAGCTCAGTACATATATACAGCATCAGATCCAAGCTCAGTACATATATTCAGCACCAGAATGAATCTCAGTACATATATACAGCACCAGAACCAAGCTCAGTACATATATATAGCCCCAGAACCAAGCTCGGTATATATATACCGTACCAGAACCAAGCTCAGTACATAAATACAATACCAGAACAAAGCTCCGTACATAAATACAGCACCAGAACCAAGTTCAGTACATAAATACAGCACCAGAACAAAATCTCAGTACATATATACAATGCCAGAGCCAAGATCAATACATACATGTAGCACCAGAACCAAGCTCAATACATAAATACAGCACCAGAACCATTATCAGTACATATATACAGCACCAGGACTAAACCCAGTACATATATACAGCGCCAGCACAAATACAGCTTAGTACAGAGATCATTTGCAAATTCAGTTTAACCCTTGCCATATAAGTTTGTACGACATAAAACTACAGCTCCAAGTATAGCCTGAACAATGGTAAGGATATGCTGGGAGTTGCTGTTTCACAAAAAAGAAAGCTACCATCCATCATCTCGCTGCAGATCATACAGTGACTACAGTACTGATTATTCACAGGGAGAATAAACATTTACATTGAGTGACTCGCAGGTGACGTCTCAGATTCTTTTTTGTCCTTTTTCTTTTTACTTCCCCATCCGGTCCAGACCTGTATGATGACATCTCCCTGCCACAGCCCATTTCTGCGAGTTTGCCACTCAGATCTCTTTTGCTCCTCACTTTTCCAACATTTCCACACCTATAAACGAAGATAAAATTCTCATGGTGCCATACACTACGTCCCTAAATATAATAGTATCACACACTGCGCCCCTGAGTATAATAGTGCTATATACTGTGCCCCTGAATATAATAGCACTATACTCTGTCCTCATTAATTAAATTGTGTAAAACACTGTAAAGTAAAACACCACACACACACTCACAATGACCCCTGTAGATAGCGCCAGTCACAATGCCCCCTGTAGATAGCGCCAGTCACAATGCCCCCTGTAGATAGCGCCAGTCACAATGACCCCTGTAGATAGCACCAGTCACACTGCCCTGTGTAGATAGCGCCAGTCACACTGCCCCCCATAGATAGCGCTAGTCACAATGCCCACTGTAAATAGCACAAGTCACAATGCCCCCTGTAGATAGTGCCAGTCACAAAGCCCCCCATAGATAATGCCCCCTGTATATAGCGCCAGCCACACTGCCCATGTAGATAGCACAAGTCATACTGCCCCCTGCAGATAGCACCAGTCCCACTGCCCCCTGTAGATAGCGCCAGTCATAATGCCCCCTGTAGATAGCGCCAGATACAATGCCCTCTATAGATAATGCCCCCCGTAGATAGAGCCAGTCACAATGCCCCCTGTAGATAGCATCAGTCACAATGCCCCCGGTAGATAGCACCAGTCACAATGCCCTGTGTAGATAATGCCCACTGTAGATAGCGCCAGTCACAATGCCCCCTGTACATATTGCCCAGTGTAGATAGTGCCCCCTGTAGCTATTGCCCCCTACGTTGCCCAAAGAACAAACAAATGAAACATTCTCTCCTGTCCCCATTCCTGCACCGTCCTCCAGCGACGCAGGACTGGTTAGAGACCAGACGGCTTCATCCAGCGTAAAGGCGCAGTCAGTGTAATGACGTCATTGTACCGACTATGTCAGTAGCAAAGCACAGAATGGGAGGAAGGGAACGGATAATTTCCTGTCTCGCCAGAGCTGAAGTAAGCAATTGTATCCGTGTCCTTAGGTGAGAGGTCCGGCTTCACCCCGGTTCTCTGAACCGGCTGTAGTTTTAACAGCCAGTACGAGAGAATCAGGGCGAGCTGGGTACCCTTTCAGCCTCAGGCCCTGGGCACATGCTCGGATTGCCCTCATGATAATCCTCCCTTGGTATTATAACTTGTTCTTTTAAAGTCAGCTTGTACTTTAAAAATTTACTACATGTTGACAACACTTATATCTTAAGTGCTCTCTAGTACTATTTAGTCTTTTTTTTTTCTTCTCCTAAAATTTTCATTTTATCTGAATAAAAATAGCTCTGAGTTATTACAATCAAGTGCTCCAGCAGCTGTAGACTTGAACATATAGCTGTGATTCTTAACATCAGGGGTTTGTGAAACGAAAGAAAAAAAAAGATTCTTTTTTTTGACTGCTGCTGAGTAATGCTCACTGTCCTTGAAAGACGGTCTCTGAAAGGCAATATATATCATATCAAATACAGCATGCATGCCTGTGCCTGTCAACCTTTCCACGCAAAAGATGACATTTCAAGTTATAGGTAATTTTGAACTGACTATCTGAAATCTGTTCCAACATTGTCATGGCAGCTTTCTTAAAAACAATCCTATGGAGTTCTTTTTTTATTTCTTCTTTAATAATTGGCTTGTAGTTCCATACCTGGCTTTACCATTCTTCTACTCTGGCTACAGACCACAGGCACCATATTGTGGCACTCAGCAGTGAGCTATTCAGGGGGAACCTTCTGCTGAGAGACCTTCTGCTGTCTGACATGCTGTTGAGTTTCTGAAATGGAGCTTTTTTGGTAATATATTGGAATTTATGTAATAGGAAATCCTGAATAGTAAGTAAATAGTGTAGGTCCAAAGTGGAGCTAATTTTTAAAGCATATTTCGAGTGAAAAATTAAATCTTGCCTGTGCTTATATATCCTTGTGGGCAGTCGATGGCTGCAGTATCTCTATATGATACTTTTCCAGGGCTTCATCTTTGATGTACTGCAGCTTTGATTCAATCATGAGCCACTGTGCCTTTGCAAACAATGAAGGGCATGCAGTGGACCCCCACAAATAGAGCATTGATGAGTTGAAGTCCTAAGTTGAAGTCCTGTAAAACAGCTTTTATCAATGACAGCTATGTTTGCATAAACAAATAATTGTATTTTATATAGCAGTAAGCAAAATAACATTAAAATTTATGGTGATACAGTGTATCCGCTTTATTCATACTTTCAATTATAGAGAATACGTTCTTTGTTTTTGTATATGGATGCTAAACCCATCCTCCCAGTCACAATCTCTGATAGTTGTTCTTTGGATACAGATGTAGCTATCTTTAGCTTGACTTTTAACGCATTAAATACACAGTGGGAAGAAACTTTAACTTGACTTTTTCAATGTAGCAAAACATGTCAGGGTGGCTAACCATGTTATTTTTGTTTACGGGGAATCGCTGGTAGCCCTATATACTCCCGCAGTTACACACTGTTTATTTAATTTTTAACCTCTGAAATACCTAACAGCTAAACTGGTAGGATATGGTGTCATAAGACTCTATGACAGAGCCAGTTCATAAACAAAATTGGAAGTTTTATTGCCAGGTTCATAGACATAATGATTTTTACCTGATCCAACTCTAGAGCAGGCAACATACAATTGTCCATGCAATAACCAATGGCAACTTCATTAATGGTTGGAGTATTAAACCTGCTTGGATGCCACCCAGGAGATGTCTTATCTGCCCTGATAACAACCTTATAATAGTCTGGGGGCATTTTTATTAAATTGCTGCCTTAAACACATTGATATAAGGATTAAGCTGATGTAGCATCTCCTGTAATTAAAGTATTAATTCCTGCTTGGTAGCTGGAATGCCCATGGCAGGCATTAGCCTCTACATGAACATCACCCATGAAGTAGATCTGCAGGAATGCATGTTCCTGATTCTCTACTGGCAAAAGAGATCCAATGAGATAGGATATCTGCTCCTGTATCTTAAATGTGGACATGAAACCATTTTCTCTGACTTGCTCCAAGTCATGTGAAAGTAATTATTATAACTTTGGATATCGCTAAGGGTATGTGCACACGACCTATTTTCAGACGTAATTCAGGCGTTTTACGCCTCAAATTACGCCTGAAAAGACGGCTCCATTACGCCTGCAAACATCTGCCCATTGCTTGCAATGGGTTTTACAATGTTCTGTTCAGACAAGGTGTAATTTTACGCGTCACTGTCAAAAGACGGCACGTAAAAATACGCCCGCGTCAAAGAAGTGCAGGACACTTCTTGGGACGTTTTTGGAGCCGTTTTTCATTGACTCCATTGAAAAACAGCTCCAATTACGTCCGTAAAAGACGCCGCAAAAAACGCGAGTACTCCTGAAAACAGCTCCGTAATTTCAGATGTAATTTGTTAAGCCGTGTGAACATACCCTTAGAGAATCTCTCCATTCAAGGCTGCCTGTAAGCAATGACTTGAGTGGCTCGTAGGAGTTAGCTAGTCTGGTATCTGTATCTTGCCTCCAGAGCAGCACATACCTGGTGCCTCCTTGGGAAACTTCCCAAACTCCTTGGGAAAGTGCATGGAATTTTCATATTGCCAATCACAACCAATCTATGTTGGCCATAGGCTATGGTTGGATCATAAATGAAAGCAGCATCATCCATGAAAGCCCACACATTAGCACGCTGAACAACATGATGTGCTCTATCAGCTGCTTTCTGGCCTGGGTTTGGGCAGGAGTCTTTGTGCTTCTGAGAGCCACCTGTCTGATCTGTTGCTGAGAAAGCCGGGCATAAGTTGGCCTTGGAGTTACAGCAGCTCGAGCAGCAGTACGATGCATTTGATCAGCTTGCAGTCTCGCAAGAGTTTGCTGAGGAGTCTCTGCAGCTCGTGATGCAGCTTTCCTCCTGGCCATTGGAGACTTCCTGCCAATTGAGGGAGTTCTCTTTGGCAGCATTTTGCAAATTAAACTTAACGGTTATTTAACTTCACGTTTACTATGTTTAGATCCTGAAGGTGTATTGGCTGGCTTAGAAGCCAAGCGTAATACACTTTAGAAATGTGAAATCAAAATCTCATGCCAAGAGTGGCTTATAGGGAAGGTATCATGATTTTTTTTTTTATTATTATTATATTGCTTTTAATAAAATATAAACAAAAATTTTATTTATTAGTGTTGTGACTTGAAACTTTTTACTGTGTTCTTACCTTTACTTCTCTATGGGGGGCTGCCATTATTTTTCCATCTCTGTGTTGCTTTTAACAACACATACAGAGATGGAATACGACACATACAACCCCATAGAGAATGCAAACGGGAGCCGTTCCATTCACAGAAGCGTACGCCGTCTGTGTGGGAACGGCGCATGCGCCACTCCCACACAGACCAAAACGAAGCTCGTTCGTAGAGCGAAATCCGGCGCCATTTTCATGTGGACCGGAAGCCACTGCCGGACAATAAGATGACGACTTCCGGCCGCGGCTTCCGGCCATATGGTCAACGAAGCGAAGGCGCAAGGAGCGTTGACCAGCAGAGGCGGCGGCGACAGGAGCAGGTAATTTATGTTTGTGTATGTGATGTGTGTATTATTTTTGTGTATGTTCGTGTGATACGGTCTGCTGAGCCCTGTATCTAATCCTCCTACACTGTGCAGTCGCTTAGAAAATGGCGGCACACAGTTTAGGAGGTTTGAAGATTCAAACCCTTCCTTCTCCTGGCACTAGCCAGAAGAAGGGAGGGGGGATTGTGTGAGGACACTAGAAGAGAGTGTGTCCACCCCAAATTTGCAGCCTAAATCAATGAGGTTACTTTACCAATTACCACAGTGACCATGCTGCAATTTTGGGAACTGCTCCCTCTATTGACCAGCACATGGAAATGTTATAAATTCTAATTTATAATATTTCCTGACTTGTGAAAAAATTAACACAATATGTAATCACGCAAATACTAATTGTTTAACTGGAAAAAAAAATATTATAGCAACACATTCCCTTTAAGCCTCCACTGGAATTGGTTTTATTTTTTAAGACTTCTTAGAGGGTCCAAAGGATCCAACTAAATTTGATGCCCCTTCAAGACTTAGTACTGAAAACTTTAATATGTTAAGATGCAATGGGGGAGGATTTATCTAAACTGGTGTAAAAGAAAAATGAGGCAGTTGCCCTCAGCAACCAATCAGATTTCAGCTGCCATCTTTCCAAGGCCCTTTGAAAATGAAAGTAGTAATCTGATCGGTTGGTATGGGCAACCGCTCCACTGTACCTTCCTATCTCGGATTATCTAGTACTGTGCACTACCTGCTACTGCCAGATAAAAACATCTATAATATAAAAGTTAATGTCTGTATTCGCTTTTATAGTATTGGATCATGATCCTGTGATAATGGCTAATAACAGAGAACAACGGCAAGGTCGGGCTCTTTACGAAATCCTTCCCGGACACCCGATGTACCTATGTGCCAAATTTGGGATCAAATGGTTCAGCATATGGATGCCTATAGAGGACAGACAAACATACTTTCACCACTATAGTATAGATGTCAAACTGTTTATTATGACTGATAAAGACCTCTTTAGAGTTGTTTTTTTTATATATAATAACAGCGCCCACAAAGATGCTTTTTTCTTTCTTTTCTTTGTTGCTTCTTTTTTCTATACCAATATATAATAGTATATATCTGAATAATTCAGATACCAAATAATACCTCCTTACTATGATATATAACTACCATAAAGACCAATAATATTAACATACAGTGACCAAATAATGGCGAGATAGCAGTTTTACACTAGAGCTCTGAAGGGTATAATCACGCTGTACAGTAATAATAGTGACAAACAGACTATACCCTATATGTTAATAGTGCCCAACATAGTGTTCCCTTTAATGCCCTCTTAGTGCCCAATATTGTCATAGTGACCCTACGCAGTAATAGTGACTCTCTTTGTGCTACACCCAGTAATTAGCCTTGGCCCCTAAACCCCTGAAGAGGCTACTTTTGTAGCAAAACGTGTCAGGGGTCTTACCATGTTTTAATACAATGTAATTCTCTGGCAGTTACATAGAATCTATCACTAGTGAAAGTGGACTGCAGACGCTGATTTAGAGGAAAGAAATTGCTGTAAATTGTGGCAGCGCAGCACTAATCAGACACTTAGGTCCCATGCAGAATTCATCCGTAACTATGGACCCATTAATTTCTATTGCCCATGGACACCTTTCCACATATTTACGGGAAGATGTATGTGCCGTAGAAAGATAGGATATGTCCTATTTTTTGCTTTTTACGGACCGTGCTCCCATACTTTATAGGGGAGCACAGCACGCAAATGCGGACGACTGGAGGACAGAAACCTCCCGTTGAGCAGAAGGGAATGCCTGTAATCACGGTCCGTGATTACGGGCACGGTCGTGTGCAGGTGGCCTTAGTGTCTGTAATTCACTGTTCTGCCAGTTTACATTGATCTTTTTAACAATTGTGTGGTGTGTTATTGAATAAAGGTTACGTTTATAAAATATTGCTACGTAACGGGTAGTTGGGAAATATGGCTTTTTTTGCCTTTTGGCTATTAGGTATTATAATTGTCTATTTTTGCCCGCCAACTACCAGGTCTTTATAAGTGTTTGTTGACACCCAGTACAAGTGCCTCCCCTGGTGCCCTCACACTTTAATAATGCCCAGCATGCTGTAATACTGCCCCCTTTGGCTCCACACAGTAATAGTGCCCTATTTTGTGGCCTCACATAGTAATACTGCCTCCTTAGTGCCCCCTTCACAGTAATAATGTCCACTTACTGTCCCCTACAGTACTGGTGCCCCCTTAGAGCACAACACAGTATTGGTGCCAGCTTCCTATAGTATTTGTGCCCACTTGGTGCCACCTTAAAATAATAAAATCAATACTAACCTAGTTAATTTCCCATGATTAATGGAGCAGAGAAGTTACATATTACATAGTTACATACTTCGTACAATTGAAAAACGACACATGTCCATCAAGTTCAACCAAGGCATGGTAAAAGGGAAGTAAAACATTTCTACACATAAGAGCTTTTATTTTTTTGTACTAGGAAATTATCTAAGCCTTTTTTTAAAGACATCTACTGTCCCTGCTGGATTCACAGTTTCTAAATTCACAGTTCTCACAGTAAAGAAGGCTTGTCGCCTCTGCAGGTTGAACCTTTTTTTTCCAGACGGGGGGAGCGCCCCCTTGTTTTTTGAGGGGGTTTTACATGGAACAAGATTTTACTATATTTTTTGTATGTGCCATTAATATATTTATATAAGTTAATCATGTCCCCCCTTAGTCGTCTTTTTTTCAAGGCTAAATATGTTTAGTTCTTTTAATCTTTCCTCATAACATAGATTCTCCATGCCCCTTATTAGCTTTGTTGCTCTTCTTTGTATTTTTTCCAACTCCAGGCATCCTTTCTATGAACTGGAGCCCAGAACTGAACTGCATATTCTAGATGAGGCCTCACTAATGCTTTGTAAAGTGGTAATTAGAGATGAGCGAACTTTTCAAAAGTTTGGTTCGGCTAGTTCGCCGAATTTCACAAAAAAGTTCGATTCGGACCGAACTAGTTCGGACCGAACCTGTCACTTCCGTGCGCCGAGCATGCTACTGTCCAGGGTGCTGATAGAGTTAATTGGCTGCACTAACTCTTTCAGCAACCTTGACAGTACATGCTCGGCGCGCGGAAAATACAATTTAATTGTAATAAAAAAATAAAAATTATACGTTCGTACTTACTTTCCTCCTGTCCGGCCTCCAGCGATGACGTTTCATCCCTTTCGCCGCTGCAGCCAATCACAGGCTGTAGTGGCGGTCACGCACGTCAGGATGACGCTTCATCCCACGTGACCGCCTCTGCAGCCAATCACAGGCTGCAGCGGCGACATGGATGAAACGTCATCGCTGGAGGCCGGACAGGAGGAAAGTAAGTATGAACGTGTTATTTTTTTTTGGGCATGTATGTATGTTGTCATGTATGTATGTATGTATGTTTGCATGTATGTATGTATGTATGTTGTCATGTATATATGTGCATGTATGTTTGCATGTATGTTGGCATGTATGTATATATGTGCATGTGTGTATGTATATTTGCATGTATATATTTGCATGTATGTATGTTTGCATGTATGTATGTTTGCATGAATGTATGTTTGTATGTATGTATGTTTGCATGAATGTATGTTTGCATGTATGTATGTTGTCATGTATGTATGTATATATGTGCATGTATGTTTACATGTATGTATATATGTGCATGTTTGTATGTATATTTGCATGTATGTTTGCATGTGTGTATGTTTGCATGTATGTATGTATGTATGTTGGCATGTATGTATATATGTGCATGTATATTTGCATGTATATATTTGCATGTATGTATGTATGTTTGTTTGCATGTATGTATGTATGTTTGCATTTTATGTATGTTTGCATGTATGTATGTATGTATGTTTGCATGTATGTATGTATGTTGTCATGTATGTATGTATATATGTGCATGTATGTTTGAATGTATGTATATACGTGCATGTTTGTATGTATATTTGCATGTATATATTTGCATGTATGTATGTTTGCATTTATGTATGTTTGCATGAATGTATATTTGCATGTATGTATGTATGTTGTCATGTATGTATATATGTGCATGTATGTTGGCATGTATGTATGTATATATGTGCATGTTTGTATGTATATTTGCATGTATATATTTGCATGTATGTATGTATGTATGTAAGTTTGCATGTTTTTATTTTTGCATGTATGTTTGCATGTATGTTTATATATATGTGCATGTATGTAATTATGTTTGCATGTATTTATGTTTGCATGTATATTAGTGCATGCTTGTATATATGTATGTATGTATCTTTGCATGTTTGTATGTATGTATGTTTTCATGTGTGTGTGTGTATGCATGTATGTATGATAGTTTGCATGTATGTATGTATATATGTGTGTATGTTTGCATGTATATATGTGCATGCTTGTATATATGTATGCATGTTTGTATATATGTATGTATGTTTGCATGTATGTTTGTTTGTATATATGTCTGTATGGCCATGTATGATACTGTCTGCTGGCGCCCTGTATCTAAGTCAACTTCGCGACAGGCTTCTATACATGGTATAACAGTCAGTATCACACATTAAACTGAATCTAAGCCTACAACATGTTTTTTTTATTTTTTTTTATTTTTTTACAGGTTTGGTGTTTGGACTACGTCGGTTTCGAGGACTACTTCGATGACGTTTTTTTTTTCTACAATAAAATGGTTAATGAGGGTTGTGTTGGGGGTGCTTTATTTCAATAAAATATTTTATCTATATCTTTGTCTTTTTCTTTTCACATTTTATTACTACCACTTTAGTAATGGCCGCTGTCTGAGTGACAACATCCATTACTAAGGCAAGACTTAGTGTTAGCCGATGCAGAGGCTAACACTAACCACCATTATTACCCCGGTACCCACCACCACCAGGGGTGCCGGGAAGAGCCAGGTACGATCCAGTACCCGACCATCTGTTGTGATGGTCGGGCTCTGGGGCGGCCGCAGGCTGGTATTATGAGGCTGGGAAGGGCCAAAACCAGTGGACCTTCCCACCCTTGTAATGCTAGGCTGCTGCTGCTGTGTTGTATCTGGCTGGTTATAAAAGTGGGGGGGACCCCACGTCATTTTTTTAAATTATTATTATTTTTTTTTAAAAAGACATGGGGTTCCACCCAATTTATCATAACCAGCCACATACAACACAGTTTTATTAGCCTGGGAATGGACAAAACCAGTGGCCCTTCCCACCCATGTAATGCCAGACTGCTGCGGCCTTGTATATGGCTGGTTATTAAAAATGTGGGGGACCCAACGTCTATTGTTAAATTAAAAAAAAAAACGACGTGGGGTCCCCTCCATTTTTATAACCAGCCAGATACAACGCAGCAGCAGCAGCCTAGCATTACAAGGGTCGGAAGGTCCACTGCTTTTGGCCCTTCCCTGCCTCATATTACCAGCCTACGGCCGCCCCAGTACCCGACCATCACAACAGATGGTCGGGTACTGGATCGTACCAAGCTCTTCCCGGCACCCCTGGTGGTGGTGGGTACCGGGGTAATAATGGGTGGTTAGTGCTAGCCTCTGCAGCGGCTAACACTAAGTACCGCCTTAATAATGGACGCTGTCAATCAGCCAACTGCCATTATCTAGGCACTAATAAAGTTTAAAAAAAAACACAAAGACAATTCTTTTTTATTGAAATAAGAAATCCCCAACAAAACCCTCGTTAACCATTTTATTAAAATTTGAAAAAACGTAGATCTACGCAGTAGTCCAACGAATCGAAGACGTAGTCCAATCGGTACATCAAAATCTGCAACAACATAAAAAAACAGTTATCAATGTGAACAATAACAATACTTCTACTCACCTACACACATATATACACGCACACACACAAACAAGCATACACAAACACACATATAAACAAACACACACACAAACATCTACACACAAACATATATACAAATACACCCATATATACACACACATATACACAAACACATATACACAAACACACCCATATATACACAAACACACACATAAACACACACCCATATACACAAACACACCCATATACAAAAACACACACATATACAAAAACACACACACAAACATCTACACACAAACATATACACATACACCCATATATACACACACATATACACAAACACACCCATATATACACAAACACACATAAACACACATATACACAAACACACATATAAAAACAAAAACAGACAAAGACACATACCCAAACACACACACTGTTTCTTTTAAATGCTGCTGGGGAACCCGCTCGATCCACTATATAAGGCTGCGCTATAGTGCAGCATTTAAAAGAAACAGGATCCTGACCTGTCCATAGAGTTTAAGGCAGCACAGAGTATTTCAGGAGATGAGCGTGCAGATTCAGTGCTGCTGTGAACTCTGCTCTTACTATTACGTAGCTCTCAGTCTGTTACCTCTCCTCCACTCCTGTCCTCAAGAACACCTTCACATGATTGGCAAGTCACCACGTAATGGTAAGAGCAGAGTTCACAGCAGCACAGAGTATTTCAGGAGATGAGCGTGCGGATCTTGTGCGGGGTGGTGACTTGCCAATCATGTGAAGGTGTTATTGAGGACAGGAGTGGAGGAGAGGTAACATACTGAGCTACGTAATGGTAAGAGCAGAGTTCACAACAGCACAGAATCTGCACGCTCCTCTCCTGAAATATTCTGTGCTGCTGTGAACTCTGCTCTTACCATTACGTAGCTCTCAGTCTGTTACCTCTCCTCCACTCCTGTCCTCAAGAACACCTTCACATGATTGGCAAGTCACCACCGCGCACAAGATCCGCACGCTCATCTCCTGAAATACTCTGTGCTGCTGTGAACTCTGCTCTTACCGTTACGTGGTGACTTGCCAATCATGAAGGTGTTATTGAGGACAGTAGTGGAGGAGAGGTAACAGACTGAGAGCTACGTAATGGTAAGAGCAGAGTGCACAGCAGCACTGAATCTGCACGCTCATCTCCTGAAATACTCTGTGCTGCCTTAAACTCTGTGGACAGGTCAGGATCCTGTTTCTTTTAAATGCTGCACTGTAGCGCAGCCTTATATAGTGGATCGAGCGGGTTCCCTAGCAGCATTTAAAAGAAACAGGATCCTGACCTGTCCACAGAGTTTAAGGCAGCACAGAGTATTTCAGGAGATGAGCACGGCCGGCCACAGGCAGCCGGTCGTTTTTCCAAGCCGTGCTCCCATTATGCACACGACCGTAAAAACACCCGTTATTGCGGGTCGTAATTACGACCCGCAATAACGGGCTCATAGACTTCTGTTACCCACGGGTACCTTCCCGTTTTCTCACGGGAAGGTGGCCGTGCTGTTAAAAAAATAGAACATGTTCTATTTTTCTATTTTACGGGCCGTGCTGCTATAATTAGGGTATGTTCACACGACAGCGTCCGTAACGGCTGAAATTACGGGGATGTTTCCGCCTGAAAACATCCCCGTAATTTCAGCCGTAACGGCATGTGCAGGCGCTTGAACGCCGCATCCATTACGGACGTAATTGGCGCTGCTATTCATTGGAGTCAATGAATAACGGCTCCAATTACGGCCAAAGAAGTGACAGGTCACTTCTTTGACGTGGGAGTCTATTTACGCGCCGTCATTTGACAGCGGCGCGTAAATTACGCCTCGTGTGAACAGACAAACGTCTGCCCATTGCTTTCAATGGGCAGATGTTTGTCAGCACTATCGAGGCGCTATTTTTGGGCGTAATTCGGGGCAAAAACGCCCGAATTACGTCCGTAATTAGTGCGTGTGAACACAGGGTATGTTCACACGCACTAATTACGAACTTAATTCGGGTGTTTTTGCCCCGAATTACGTCCGAAAATAGCGCCTCGATAGCGCTGACAAACATCTGCCCATTGAAAGCAATGGGCAGACGTTTGTCTGTTCACACGAGGCGTAATTTACGCGCCGCTGTCAAATGACGGCGCGTAAATAGACGCCCGCGTCAAAGAAGTGACCTGTCACTTCTTTGGCCATAATTAGAGCCGTTATTCATTGACTCCAATGAATAGCAGCGCCAATTACGTCCGTAATGGACGCGGCGTTCAAGCGCCTGCATATGCCGTAACGGCTGAAATTACGGGGATGTTTTCAGGCGGAAACATCCCCGTAATTTCATCCGTAACGGACGCTGTCGTGTGAACATACCCTTATAATGACAGCACGGCTCGTAAAAGCGGCCGGCTGCCCGTGGCCGGCCGTGCTCGTAATTACGAGTCGTAATTACGAGCACGGCCCGTAAAATAAAAAAATAGAACATGTTCTATCTTTTTAACGGCACGGGCACCTTCCCGTGAGAAAACGGGAAGGTACCCATGGCTAACAGAAGCCTATGGGCCCGCTATTTCGGGTCGTAATTACGACCCTTAATAACGGGTGTTTTTACGGTCGTGTGCATGAGGCCCCGTAATGACGGGTGGCTACATGTGTGCACCCGTCATTACGGCAGCGTTGCTAGGCGACGTCAGTAAATAGTCACTCTCCAGGGTATTGAAAGAGTTAACTGATCGGCAGTAACTGTTTCAGCACCCTGGACAGTGACTACCGATCACAATATAGAGTACCTGTAAAAAAAAAAAGACGTTCATACTTACCGGGAACTCCCTGCTTCCTCCAGTCCGGTCTCCTGGCCGTTGCCTTGGTGACGCGTCCCTCGCGACATCCAGCCCGACATTCCTTGATGACGATGCAGCCCATGTGAGCGCTGCAGCCAATCACGGGCTGCAGAGGCCTCTGCAGCCAATCCCAGCCTGCATAGGCCTCTGCAGCCAAACACAGGCTGCCGCGTCAGAAAAGAAGGTCGGACTGGAGGAAGAAGAGGGACTCGTCCGCAAGACAACGACCAGGTACGTATGAAATGCTTTTTATTTTATATCAGCAGCCTCTTTTCTCTA
Organism: Rhinoderma darwinii; assembly: GCF_050947455.1. Taxonomy (NCBI): domain Eukaryota; kingdom Metazoa; phylum Chordata; class Amphibia; order Anura; family Rhinodermatidae; genus Rhinoderma; species Rhinoderma darwinii. The sequence continues at coordinate 40,673,866 of NC_134689.1, read as the reverse complement.
TCAGTGATTGATAGAGATAGGCGGCTGCCGATTTGTATAATATTTTTTACCGGGTTCAGTCAAAACGGGTTCGGCCGAACCCGGTGAAGTTCGGATTCGCTACGAACCGAACTTTACCGAAAGTTCGGACCGAAACCGGGTTGGTTGTCCCGGTTCGCTCATCTCTAGTGGTAATATTACATCCCTGTCCCGCGAGTCCATGCCTCTTTTAATACACGACAATAACTTGCTGGCCCTTGAAGCAGCTGATTGACATTGCATGCTGTTATTTAGTTTATGATTTACAAGTACACCCAGATCCTTCTCAACTAGTGACTCCCCCAGTGTAGCTCCCCCTAGGACATATGATGCATGCAGGTTGTTTGTACCCAAGTGCAAAACTTTACATTTATCTACATTAAACCTAATTTGCCAAGTGGACGCCCAAACACTTAGTTTGTTTAAATCCGCTTGCAATACACAAACATCTTCCATAGACTGAACATTACTACATAGCTTGGTGTCATTTGCAAAAATAGAAATAGTGCTATTAATCCCATCCTCTATATCATTAATAAATAAGTTGAATAATAGTGGTCCCAGCACGGAACCCTGGGGTACACCACTTATAACCGAGGACCATTCAAAGTAGGAATCATTGACCACAACTCTCTGGATACGGTCCTTGAGCCAATTCTCAATCCAATTACAAACTATACTTTCTAAACCTATAGTCCTTAATTGACCCATTAGACGTCTATGAGGGACAGTGTCAAATGCCTTTGCAAAGTCCAAAAACACTATATCCACAGCGGCCCCTCTGTCTAGGCTTCTGCTCACCTCTTCATAAAACCAAATCAGGTTGTTTGACAGCTTCTGTCCTTAGTAAAACCGTGCTGGCTATCACTTATAATACTATTTTTTGTCACATAATTCTGTTTATAGTCCCTCAATAGCCCCTCAAACATTTTCCCCACAGTGGATGTTAAGCTTACTGGTCTATAATTACCCGCAGAAGACCTAGAACCCTTTTTGAAAATACGCACCACATTTGCCCTGCGCCAGTCCTTTGGCACTATACCAGTCACTCTAAATATTATGAAGAGGGCAGAGGTGTAGCTAGGTTCTTCAGCACCCGGGGCAAAGATTCAGTTTGGCGCCCCCCCCAACCTCTTTCCCGACAGTTCCTTCCCCCTCGCCATGTTTGTTTTCTCTACCAATCAATGATGTGTAATTTCTTTTCCACATTTTTTTTAATGTAACTCGAGCATAAAAACATTTGTACAGTTTACAAGCAATATAGTTCTATACACAACACCAGAACCAAGCTAATTACATATATGCAGCACCAGAATCAAGCTCATTACATATATACAACACCAGAACCAAGCTCAGTACACATATACAGCGCCAAAACCAAGTGCAGTACATATATACAACATCAGAACCAAGCTCATTACATAAATACAGTGACAGAACAAAGCTCATTATATATATACAGCACCAGAACCAAGCTCAGTACATGAATACAACACCAGAACAAAGCTCAGTACAAATACATTTCAGTACAGAGATAATTTGCAAAGTTAGGTTAGCAGCTTCCAGTATGACCTCAATAATGGTAATCATATACTGGGAGTTGCTTATACCCCAAAAAATAGTACCCTCCGCCATCTGTAAAGATCATACAGTAATAATTAGGCTTCGTTCTCACCTGCGTCGTGGTTTTGTTCATGGGTTCCCTCAGACCTTTCCGTCAGGGGAACCCACGAACGGAAACCAAACGGCAACCATAGCTTGCCGTTACCATTTCAATGGTAACGCTTCCATTGCTAATGGTTTCTGTTTGTCTCCGTTTCACAAAGTTTCCGTTTTATTGGCGATATCAATAGAGTAGTCGACTGTATCCACCTGTAATCTACCACATCTAACTTAGATGTAATGTATTACAGGTGGATCCAGCGTGTCAGAGACACACAGGACCCGCTGACACTGAACCCATCAGTCCCACAGACCTGAGAAGTTCAGGATTCAGCGTAAGATACAGCTGCTCTGTATACAGGATACAGAGAAGCTGTATCTCAAGAAGTAAAGATTTTTTAATAAAAACTAATTATAAAGTTGCACAAAACACACTGACTGACATTTAAAAAAAATCCAAAGGTGTACATAACCTTTAATGCAAACAATCAGATCGTAACAACCATTGTCCAGTAAAACACGCAGCACATGCAGTTTTACCAAAAGTCGGTGCAGTTTTTAAATGATTGTTAAAGTCTGCAAAAAACTCCATGGACATTAACAATCATTTGAAAAATGCGCTGACTCGTGGGAATGCAGCATGTTGACGTAGTTTGCAGCTGTATCGTTGTAAGACAGCAGCTACTATATGTATATACTGTACGGGTATGTTCACACAGGGCAGATACACTATGTAAAAACACTGCCCTGTGATGCAGATTTTAGGCCAGGAATGGCCGCTGTGGAAAACTGAGCAGAAAAAAAATAATTAATACTTACCATGGCGACGCTTCCCTCCTACATCCTGCAGCCCTGGGATGATGTTTCCTCCCATGTGATCGCAACAGCCTGCGATTGACTGCAGCGGTCACATGGGATGAAACGTCGTCCCAGGAGGCCGGCCCGGAAAAAGAAACAGAATTCTAGGTAAGTATAAGATTAACATTTTTCCTGATTTGAGTTTTTTGCAGCGGAATCGCTGCATTTCCGCCGCAAAAAAACACAACATATGCTATTTGTTGCGAGTTTTACTTCCCCATTGAATTAAATGGGGAAAATCCCGAAACAAATAAGCAGCATTTACTCAAATACAATTAACATGCTGTGGATTAAAAAACGGACTGCAGGTCAATTACTGAGCATTTTCCCCACTCATCGTGTGGGTGGGATTTGTTCAAATCTCACCCACTCTGTTGCTACTGCATTTGGGCTTGTCCACACGTAACGGAATTGCTGCGTATTTAAATATGCAGCAAAGCACAGTAGCAGCAAAGTGGGTGATACTTATCAAATCCCATCTACACTCTGCATACAATTTCTGACCAGAAATTGACCTGTGGTACGTATTTTTCATACCGCAGTATGTCAATTCCTGTTGCGGAAAGTGGACTGAATTGCTGCGTTTTTCAGACATGTCACTATCCCCCAGCATTGTGAAAAACGCCGCAAAATCAGCACCATTTTATGCAGCAAAAAAATTCAAGAAATAGTGCTGTTTTTCCCACAGCAGAATTTCTGCTAGTTGCTGCAGAAATTTTCTGTAGCAATTCCAAAACGTGTGGAGAAGCCCACATACTGCGGATTTAGGGTTTGTCCACACACACAACAGAATTGCTGCAGAACATTTCTGCAGCAATTTCGTTGAAAGTCATAGGCACACATGAACACACATGAACATGTACACATCACACACTATATATACGCACACATGAACACATCACACACTATATATACACACATGAACACATCACACACTATACATACACATGTACACATCACATACACTATATATACACACATGACCACATCACACACTATATATACATATGTACACATCACATAAACTATATATACACACACACACATGTACACATCACAAATATGCACATTACATGCACACATTATACACATATAAAGTACACATTGTAAACACACATGCACTTACCTTTTATATAGGATAATTGTAAAGGGAGTTCTGCAGCTTGATGGCCTGACACAGTGCCGCAGACAGTCTCCCCCCCCCCCCCAAGTCCCGAATGATAGCAGAAGAAGCCCGGGGAGAGGTGTAAAGAGTAGGGAGGGGGGCTGGAGGGGGAGATTTGTTAGCAGCACAGACTACAGCTGCTGTTACAGTCAGGCGGCAGTTCTTAGCTGCTGTGCCGTGCGCCTGAGGCCAGAAGCTCACCTAGAAGGCAGGCCGCCGACACTGATCGTTGGCGCCCCCCTCTAAGTTGTGCCCGCCCCCCCCCTAGCTACGCCGCTGAATAGGGGGACAGAAATAACTGAACTAAGCTCTTTAAGAACTCTAGAGTGTAACCCATCTGGCCCCGGGGCCTTGTGTACATTTATTTTGTTTAATTTAGCTTGGACCATCTCTACATTCATCCAATTCAGTATATCAACTAATATATTAACAGCACTGGCACCGGCTACATCAGCTGCTCTTTCTTCTGTTGCATATACAGAGCTGAATATCCCATTTAGTAACTCTGCCTTCTCTTGATTCCCTGTGACCAACTCCCCATTACCACTATCTACGGGTCCTACATGTTCAGACCTTGGCTTTTTTGCATTTAGATACTTGAAAAAATGTTGCGGATTTGTTTTACTATCCTTGGCCACCTGCCTTTCGTTTTGTATTTTTGCTGATTTTATTAGCTTTTTACAAATTTTATTAAGCTCTTTATAATTTACAAAGGCTACAGCTGTACCCTCAGATTTGTATTTTTCAAATGCCATTTTTTTGTGATGTATTGCCCTTTTTACAGAAGGTGTAAGCCATGTGGGGTTTAATTTTAGTTGTTTATACTTGTTACCTATAGGAATAAATTTTGCACTTTAATTACCCAAAGTAGATTTGAAAATCTCCCATTTATCATTTGTACCATTATTTAATATTAGTTCTTCCCAGTCTATATCTTGAATTGCAGTCCTCAACCTGGGGAAATTGGCCTTCTTAAAATTAAGTGTTTTTGCCCTCCCAGCCTGTGTTTGTTTTTTACAGTATAGGTAAAATGTAACTATATTATGATCACTGTTACCGAGGTTTTCACAAACATTGACGTCCCCAACAAGCTCTGCATTATTAGAAATGACCAGATCCAACAGAGCTTCACCTCTAGTCTAGTCTTTCACAAACAGGCCCATAAAAATCTCCTGCAACGGGTTGAGGAAATGTCTCCCCTTTGCAGTTGAAGCCGAGCCATGACACCAATTAATATCCCGGTAATTAAAATCTCCCACTATCACTACAGTACCCGCCTGTGCAGCCCGCTTCATCTGTTTATATAGCTGAACTTCCATCTCCTCAATTATTTTGGGGGTCCATAGATTACACCAAAATAAATTTTTTCAGTGTTTACCTCCCTTTGTAATTCCACCCACAAGGTTTCAACCTCCTCACAATCTTCACCCGCTATTGTCTCTTTTACACTCACCTTCATATCACTTCTCACATACAGACATACACCACCAACTTTCCTATTTGTCCTGTCTTTCCGAAACAGTGCAAAACCCTGTAGATTTACAGCCCAGTCATGAGAAGAGTCCAGCCATGTTTCAGCAACACCAACTATATCTATATTTTCTTCCAGTACCAAGGCCTCCAGCTCCCCCATTTTGCTTGCTAGACTTCTGGCATTTGTGAACATAGACTTTAACTTGCCTTTAAATGTTTTACCTTCAGTATCAGAAATGTGATTATTTGACAGTATTTGGGCATTTTTATTTTCATTGCTGTTTTGTAATGAAAGGATCTCCCTATCCTGTTGTCTAGTCCTCTCCCCACAGTCTGTTCCCCCCACCACCAATATAGTCTGACCCCTCTATAACCTAACTACTCCTTTATTTTCTACATTGACCTCCCTCCTCAGCCCTAGTTTAAATACTCCACCACCCCAGCTAAAATTCTCTCCCCCAGCACAGCGAACCCCCTTCCATTTAGGTGCAAATCATCTGCAGAATACAGTTTGTATCCCAATGAAAAGTCAGCCCAGTGCTCTAGAAACCCAAAGGCTTCTCCTCTACACCAAGACTTAAGCAATGCATTTAAGTCCCTGAGCTCCCGCTGTCTTTCCTGTGATGCGCATGGCACCGGAGGTATTCCTGAGAATACTACTTTGGAGGTCCTTCACTTCAGCTTGTAGCCTAGTTCTTTAAAATTATTCTTAAGGCTCCTCCACCTACCATTTATTCTGTCATTGGTACCCACATGGACCACAACAGCTGGATCATCACCAGCCCCTCCTAGCAATTTGTCCACCCGTTCCACCACATGCCGAACCCTGGCACCAGGGAGACAGCAAACCATTTGGTTGAGGCGGTCTTGGCTACAAATTATTCTATCTGTCTTCCTGATTATAGAATCCCCTACAACTATCAATTGTCTTGCCTTACTTGCATTACCATCCCGCCGACTACTATCTGGGCTGTTCTCCTGGCTGTTAGGGAGATCAGTATCCACTATGGCTGCCATTTCTGAGACCGACACCCTCGCATCATCACCCAACTTGGCAATTTTGCTTGGAATATCAGAAACAGGATTGGCCTTCCTTTTCTTGGACCCCTTTCTACTACCCCTAACTACATTAACCCAGCTACTTGCCTGATCCTGCTTACCCATGTCTTCATCCTCCAGATCTACCCCACTAACTGCTTTTTCCGTCAGCAGCATGCTTCACTCAAGATTGTCTATCGTCCTCAGTGTTGCATTCTGCTCCTCTAGATCTCTAATGCAAGCTTCCAGGTGACCAACATGCTCACATCTGCCACAGAGGTATTCACCCTGGAACTCCGGCTCTAGTCATGCATACATATGGCAAAATGTGCACTGAAGAAAACCTCCAATCTTGCTGTCCATTATCCCAGTTACAAAAAAAACTGTGAACAATTGAAAAAGTAAAGGAAGAGTACTTACAGGGGCTTTAACTCCACTTTTTAACTCCGGTTTTATAACTCCACTTATATCACAAGCCACTTAATAGAGCTAACTCAGAATAGGCCTTTTCCAGACTGTGCAGTTGGTGGCTCAGTGCAGGCAGGCTCAAACACATCCCTTTATCGCGCCAGCATGAGATTGCATACTATCCTGTCATCTTTTTAGTCACAGGCCAATTTGTGTCAGCAGCCTACAAAACACTGGGATGAGACCCCAGGGCAGACTGGTGCAGTGAAGTGACGTCATTGTGCCGGCCTGCACTGAGCTGCTAACGGCAGAGTGAATAGAGAATACACTTTATCATTCTACTTTATCTGCAGATCAACTACGCTATTGCTTCCGGCAAAACAACGGTTCCGGTGCACAACAGAGACAAAAGGAAACCACGGGCACCGGATCCGTCACCATTGAAATCAATGGTGATGGGAACGGAAACCTCTGCTTCCTGCCAGTTTGTGTCTGTTCAGGGTCCTGTTCTTACGGGACCCCAACGCAGATGTGAACGAAGCCTTACACTTCAGAAAATTGGTTAAGGTTTAATTTAAGAATTATAAATATTATTGCATCTTTGGATCTTTCCACTTCTTGAACTGAAAACTCTTATGTAAGTGCTCTATATTTTTCAAGAATTACACAAGCCTCACCCCAGAATGCTTCTTTTAAAATAAATTCCTTACACACATACCTGTTCAAGCATTTTTCTAAATATTAAAACAGAAAACTACTTGTCACAGAGATGACTACAATCCTTTAAACCTGTGCATACAAATTCTCATTAAAATTCCCTATAGATGTGAAATATATCCTCTGCTTTGTTACAGTCAGCAACTACCTAATCCCAATTGGCAACATACACCATACTTCTCCCAAAGCAAGGCTTCAAGCATGCTTTCTAGTTAACAAAAATGAGCAGTGATATAGAAAATTAAAAGGAACTAAGAATATTATCATGTAAATATTTAAAATGTAAAATATATGTAAAATGTGTGTGTGTGTGTGTGTGTGTGTGTGTGTGTGTGTGTGTGTGTGTGTGTGGTATAGGCCATTTGTTACATTGTAACATGAATGGGCACCATTATCTTCTATTGCGTGACATAATTTAAGCACTATAAGGCCCTGTTCACACAGAGTTTTTTTTGCAGGCAGAAAAAATCTGCCTCAGAATTCCTTCAGAAATTTTGGGGCAGATTTTGAACTGCCTGCACTTATTTTTCAGCGATTTTTGCCTGTGGCCATTTAAACTAATGCAATGACCGCGGACAAAAAACGCTGCGAAAACACTCAGAAACTAGCGCCGTGGGTTATTTCTGCATCCCATTGATTTCAATGAGAAGAAAGGAAAAGCTGCTTTTTTACCCCGTGAGCAGCCAAAAGCCGCGCGGGAATAAACCACCTCTGCCTCCTATTGAAATCAACGGGGGACAACTTGGGCCATTTTTTGGTGCTGATTGTGGCCATAATACAGACTGTGAACACATTACAGCTGTCTAAAACTGGCCTTGAGTGATGTACTCTTTACCTTAGGGCTCATGCAAATTGCTGTATTATGGCTGCGTACAACCGCCAAGTTGTGCCAAACCATAATAGGGCATCCACTTCTATGAAGCTCTAAGGTAATTCTGTATGTCTCAAATAATATATGGAGGCAAATTATTCCATATGATTCCAACAGAAAAAAAATTATGCAACATGCCATCGGATGCCATTAATTGGTGCTGCACAGGGCACTATAAGGGTATGTTCACACAGCTTATTTTCAGCCGTTTTTCATCTTGTAGCTGAAAATACGAAAGCTGAATGTCTCCAACCATCTGCCCATTGATTTCAATGGGAAAAACTGCGTTTTGTTCAGGCAGGGCAGTTGTTTACGCGGCTGTTGGAAAAAACGGTGCGTAAAAAAAAATGCCCAGTAAAAAGAAGTGCATGTCACTTCTTGAGATGTTTTTGGAGCTGTTTTTCATTGGGTAAATAGAAAACCAGCTCCAAAAACAGCTGCAAAAAACGCCTCAAAAAACTTTTATGGTTTTAGAAACGGCTGCAAATCAGAGGCTGTTTTCCCTTGAAAACAACTTCGTACTTTACAGACATTTTTAGTTTTGTGTGTGAACATAGCCTACGGGTATGTTCACACACAAAATGAAAGATGGCTGTAAAATACGACGCTTTTTTCAAGGGAAAACAGCCTCTGTTTTTTAAGCATCAAACGTTTTTTGGTGCGTTTTTTGCGGCCGTTTTTGGAGCTATTTTTCAATTGACACAATGAAAAACAGCTCCAGAAATAGCTGGAAAAGTGACATGCACTTCTTTTTATGGTGTGTTTTTCAAACGGCCACGTAAAAAAATGTCCCGAAACGCAGTTTTTACAATTGAAATCAGAGGGCAGATGTTTGGAGGCGCTCAGCTTCTGTTTTTTCAGCCGTTTTTTTGGGCATTTGCGGCCCGAAAATGTCTGAAAATAAGCGGTGTGAACATACCCTCAGTCGACATGAAGAGTGCATATGGCTTTAGGCTATGGGGCTGCAAGGAGATTTATTTTAGATACCATTGTCTGCATGACCTAAATACATGCTGAAAACATGTGGCAGCTGATTTTTTTTTTCTTAAAGATACATATGTCTAGGAAAATGAGAATGTAGGGCAAGTGAAATAATGTAAGGATGTACAATATTTCTGCTTGTATGAACTCTAAACCGTTGAAATAGGTAATTCCTGATCTTTTACACTGTATTTATCTGAATTGAATCCCAGTATGCCAAATGACATGTTTAAAAAACAATATGGTTTTTTTCTCAGTAAGATCCACATTCATTGTGATTGTGTGTGAATAGTTATGTCGGTTCTTATTTGTGATAGTACTGGTTGACAATGAATAAAATGGCCTTTGTGTCATTCGGCATGTAAGCTCTACTTACCCCTATCTGCTGCCTGACAACCCTCCTTATATGTAGCCTAATGCTGTGCTGTGGAATCATTCTAACACAATAGTCAAACTAAGTCACTGGGCTGTTTAAAAGGAACCTCCTACCATGTGTTCCTTTATGAGACTCCATGTGTCAGCCTCTTACCTATTTTTTTTTTTCTTGCTGCTTCTATCACTAGATCAGGCTTGCCAACCTCCACTTCAGAAATTTCTGGACAACTGAGCTAAAAATCACCGACAGACCAACATTTTGACGGAGACATTACTAAATCATTGCCTGTGCACTGTGCATTGTTCTAGGAGTGACTCACCAATCACAGCTCCGCTTGTAGCTTCCCCCCACTGACTTAGGTGATGTTTTCTCTAAAAGGTCGTTCACTTTCCCTTTTTTTCTCCATCCGGCCCAGACTACTGTGACTATTTATTCCAGCCACGACCCGTCTCTGCAAAATTTGACACACAGACATGTTGGTTTCTCGCTTTTCCAGCATCCTCCCCTCCTATACCACATCCTCTAAACAAACTCGTAATCCACAGTGCTCCAATCAGTAACCGTGTCCTCTTTGTGCCCCCTGTAGATAGCGCCACACACAGCACACTCTTTTACATAGTGCCACACAGCCCCCCCCTTGTAGATAGTGGCCCACAGCCCTCCTTGTAGATAGCACCACACAGCCCCCTTGTAGATAGCGCCACACAACACCCCCTTTTAAATAGCGCCACACAGCCCCGCTTGTAAATAGCACCATACAGCCCCCGTTGTAGATAGTGCCACACAGCCTCCCTTGTAGATAGTGCCAAACACAGCCCCTCTTGTAAATAGCGCCACACAGCCCCCCTTGTAAATAACGCCACACAGCATCCCCTTGTAGATAGCATCACACAGCTCCCCCTTATAAATAGTTCCGCACAGCCCCCCTTGTACTTAGTGTCCCACTGCAAAGTGCAAACAGAGGAGAGAGCGGTAGTGGTAGCCTATCGCTAACACTCAGTGCTCTGCCTTCATCGGCGAAGCGGTGGAGGTGACAGGTACACTTCTGACTGGAGTCGGTGATGGCCCGGGAGAGGACCAGTCCAGTCACCTGACCTCATGTCGCTGACGTGAGGTCAGGTGACAGGTCAGAAGACTGGATTGGTCCACTCCTGGCACTGACCCCACTTGGCAGCGGCCTGCATATTTAAACATTCCGCAGAAGTTAAGCAGAAGGTGAAAATATGCCTGGCCACAGCCTACTATTCCTTTGTACATTTTGGCGCATGCACAGTGCAAAGATCTGGGAGAATGCAGAAAAATCCCGAACGGTGCTTTTTTTCTACCGGACGCTATGGACGGCAGCAAAAAACACCTATTTTTGCAGACTGTCCATAAATTTACGAACGGTTGGCAACCCTGCACTACATATCAGATTGAACACCCTGGAATCGTTGCATACCAACAATTTGAATTAGGCTTCAGTGACACACCTTTCCTTCATGAGTTAATGGGGATAAGCCTGTGCCAATCGTACATGCACCACAACTTTCAACGCATACTCTCTAAAGGGGGGCACAAACTCCTATCACAGTTACTGATGGCGATTGGACAGATTCCTATCATACAGTTATAATGAAGAAGACTCCAGTTCAGCCTCCGTGACTCTATACTATATATATTTTAGCGTTTTTAGGTGAATCACATTGTTCTCCCCAGCAGGCAGAAATGGTGCTGGTTCTAGCTGCTCATGTGATGCTGTGCTAAGGCTTAATGGGATTGATAGCGTAGCACAGAGGAACAGAAAGCAGGGCGGAATCTGAAAATTTAAGATGGTGTCTGAAGCCGTTGGACTGCTGCATTGCAGGGAAATAAGTAAAAAATACATAAAAGTCCAGAGCTTCATAGACAACCAGGTAGGTGGTACAATGATGGAAAGCTGTACTCTGTGAAATCTCTCTGTGTCTCTACTGCTGGTCCATGCCACTTCCTTCGTCTGAGTTGATAGATCCTTAAAGGTTAAGTAAACTTTTACAAAATGTGACATGTCAAAAGTTTTGATCGGTGCGATTCCGAACACTGAGACCCCCACCGAGAAGCAAAACAAAGCGTCAGAAGCACTCAGATGAGCACTGTGCTGCTTTTATTCTGCTTGGCTTTTCTCCTCGGAAAGCTGAGCAAGTGGTGTATGGGCTCAATAGAAAGTCTATTGAGCCCATTCAAAATATTTTACACTGTAACTCTATAGAAAACTAGTACTTGGAATCAAAACCTCAAAATATCAACTTAAAATTAGAAAAATTAAGAGTAAAGTAAAGAGTAAAATAAGCAGATAAAAAAAAAACAGATAAAGCAAGTTCTTACAAATAAAAGTCAGAAATAGCTGCTAGAAGCTGTAAATCAATTTCTATGATGAGGAGATGAGATTCTTCAGTTCTGTACAGTACACAGTGTACCAGAAAAATATGATATGGTCGCCCTCACCTGGTATCCAATAGAGCATCCTGACACAGGTAAAGAGCAGTACAGGACATGTAGTACTGGACTGTAGAGAGGCGCTACTAGACAGCCAGTCAGTGCATGCACTTACGTAATAAAGGTGTTTTACCAGTAAAATGGCCATGCTGATTGGTTGAATCTTCTAGCCAATTACACCCGCCGCAGTTTCGGACTGTTTGTTGCATTTTATGTTGAATGTGATTTCAAGTTACAATGGCCCAGAAAAGACCATTGTATGTTGAAAATATTATAACCTGAGGCCATTGTAGCTTGAGAAACCTCTGTGTATTGCAGAGTTTATTGTAACAATTGTTATATAGAATTATGTCCTATTTTCCTGTTATTTTATAGTGCATTGTGCCTATTTACAAGATACAACAGATGACAGCATCTACCGCAAATGGTTTCACATTTTATAAATAGAGATACTCTCCCCTACCACTGTTTAAAAGTTTACTAAAATATTTGTGCTTTTCCAGACATGTGAAATTGTGTAGGATGCTCACATTAACACTTTCATGACCAAGGGTCTTTGATGCCTCTGTGTCCAGGTCAAATTTTACATTTCTGATGTGCACTTCTGTAACCGACAATATCTTTGCAACCGCTTTGAATATCACAACTATTTTTACTTTGTTTTTTTACAAGACTCATGAGGCTTTCCTTTTCTAGATTAGTTTAATCAATTCCGTGTTTTTAATGATGAGCAGACAAATCACTAAAAATGTGGAAAAAAAACACTTTTCTCTAATTTATATATATATATATATATATATATATATATATTTGTCTATAATATATATATATATATATATATATATATATATATATATATATATATATAAAAAAACAGCATAGAATATAGTAACGGCACCAGGACTTCAAGACGGATGAAAAACAGGGTGGATTTATTCACCTCAAACACAGCAACGTTTCGGTTCAACAGGAACCTTTCTCAAGCCATCACAAACTAACAATGGTGTCAAGTATAAATAGAGGGAACATACATCCATTAGCAATCAAGTCATTAAATGTACAATACCCATTATAAATGTGCAATATATAAAAATATTACGAACTTTGGTATACAAGTGAATATCTTTGAGTTTTTAAAAAAAGCCAATAATACATAGTGATATATATATATAGAATACATGTGTAAATATCATAAACAGTGTTAATGAGAATAATTAGGGTGATATGGAAGGAGGCAGGGGCCAATTAAATCCAGGTGAAAGTTAATAAACTTACAGTTGACAATCTGTATGTAATGTCCACATAGCCGGCGTGTAGATTCCGCGCACATCAAGTGTGCATGCTCCAAGATGGCGTCCAAACCGGATATTAAATCTGGTGGAACGCATCGAACAGAGCAGTTGCTACTGCGCACGCGCGAACACGGAACTTGCGTTCCAGTGTCAATGTGCAAGCGCCAGTGTCAACGGGAGTACTAGATAAATAGAGGAACGAATACAATATATAATATCCATAAATAGATATCGTTCACACAATTAGATGAGTGATGCAATGCATCCACCACCGGAATTTGTGGAATTTGCAGAGCATCACCCATGTCACACAGTGCGTGTGAATTTGGTATAAATAGACACCAGTCTCACTAGCTGAGATTCCCATGGCGCTGTACACGCCCTTTTCATTTGCTTAAACCACAAAATTATTTTGGGTAAGTCCCTCTACTTTTCACTATGTAAGCTCTATTGTCCTGTTTACTATTTAAATACTATATGTTATTTTCTATACCAAATTGAGAAATTTACTTACTGATTTAAATCTGCCTAACAGATTATTACAAATTGCTCCAATATTAAATAATGACACTTTTAATACTGTACCTTATGTATTTTACACTTATACTTTATTGCCCTCTTTATAGACTTGTAGTTATTTTTTTTTAACTTTATTACTTATTATACTATATACTTTAGGATATGACTATTATTGTTTCATATTTTTTTTTATTTAATTTTGTATACACTTATATTTATATATGGTTTTGTTCTTTACTATAGTGACAGTGTGAACAAGATATGGGAGGACCAAAACATCTGATACTGCTGTCTAAATCTACTACTACAGTACTTAATGAAAATGGAATTAACCTTGAAATATTGATTTAGAAAAATGACTATAATTGCAACAAATCTGGAGAGTGTCGTCGTCTTCTTCTTCTAGAGTTTTCTGCACAGACATCTTTGTCTCCTCGCTTTTCCAGCACATCTCCACAGAAACTCACCATCTAGTTGCCCCATCTATAATCTCAGCCTTGTTTACTGTAATTGACAGTAAATATAGTTTGTACAACATATATAACATTTCCTTTGTGTTCAACTATGGAAAAATAAAATATGAAAAACAAATGTATTAAAATAAAATGTGTTGTCCAAAGCGGGTAACCCCTTTAACAACCTATAAAAAGGATATAAAAACATTATTATTTACAGGCTGTACATGTTTTTAGTGGTACACACTGATGCTATTATATCAATATTCTTTTGATTAATTGTAGATATCTACACAAAATAATTATAGACTCTCCAAACAAGAACATGGATTGGGCACCAAGCATTTAATTGTGGATTCAGTAACTTAATCAACTGGGAATTGCAATTAATGTTAACATGCTCTTAGACTCTGACCTCAGGTTTTTTTCCATTTTCCAGCATTTTGATGATTTTATATTATATATATATATTATTTTATGCTTGTTTTCCATATTAAATTACATGTACATATGTTAATTAGATTTAGCTGTTACCTTTCATATGGTAAGAAGCTATAATACACTAGTAAATGTTACCCAACAGAATGTGAATAGCTATAATTATTATATTTGTTATAAAGTATTTTCTGTTTACTTTTCATTTTTTCTGAAGTTACGCTAAAAGTGTTACATTATTTACCTCCCTCTGGTCAATCCATCTTCAAATATGGTTTTAGTTAGAGGCTTCTATAGGTGCTATTAATTTTTATCATGCTAAGTAATCTGTCCGCATGTAAATGACTGTATTACAGATTTGTGAGCAAATAATCATGGCCATAATACAGTGACACCATGCAGCTGTGCTCGGAGTGACTATGGCTCTGAAATGCAGCATCATGGTAACTCTGCGTGTCGTTCCTTAGGTGAATGAGCCCTAAGAATGAAGGATGAGTCATCTTCATTACTAAAACTGGTGGGTACCTAACTGCTGGACACTTACCAATCTAACCTTTGTGATGTGTTTTATTGACATGTTTAAAGCATATCGTATATATTAGTAGTAATAATGGAATTATATAGAGAGATGGATGCTTTGAGGTGTAAATATATTTACTATGGGACAATGTAACATTGTTATATTGTTATATTTTCAGGCATAAATACATATATATATATATATATAAATATACCAAGTCCAGCAGCACCGGCAGCGTGTGGGTGCAGGCTCTGAGAGACAGACCCAGATACACAGAAGTCAAAAAATGAGCAGCAACTCCAATGGTAAGGGTGAAAAAAGTGGGTACTTTTATTGCCCGTGCAACGTTTCAGCTCCGTTCACTGGAGCCATTCTCAAGCAAATGACACAGTGTAGGAACACACAATATAACAGGAGGCTAATCAAGCAGTGTTACAACATAATCAGTGAAACAGTGAATCGGTCGTACAGAGAAATCAATATATGACATCGCATATAACATTGGTGTGTGATAGAGAAACATAACAGTATATAGAATAACTGTATTAATAAATAATGACAAATGTATTGTACAAAAACACATAAATAGGGTATGTGCAAAAAGGTGAGGCGTGGGTTAAAATAATTACATCACCTCTCATTATATGCAACTGCGCATGTCCGGAAGTAAGTCTAGTTAGGAGTAACAGGATATAAACGGCGCATGCGCCGTAGAAAAAATGAAGCCGCGGCTGCCATGATGGTAAGGGAAATACATTATAGACGCCAGGGGGCGTGTTAAAGGATGAAATATATATACAGAATCGTGGTACACCTCTCGGTCATCCTGATAATAAGGTGGAGGAAGTATAGATATGAATAAGGGCGCTAGGGAAAAACGATAATGCGGATATGCCCATAGATTGTATGCATTTATAGTCATGTGTCTTGGGTGCGTTAAACCCATGTGCCAAAACGCCAGGGAAGCCACAGATATATGTTGTAAGGGGAGAGTGGAGTGAACACAATGGTCATCGTCGGACGACCACAGTACACCCCACAACAATGTGGGGTACCAGCGGCAAGAACATGCGTTAGCATGCTCTATAGCTTAAGGAACTCCACATAACAACCTAAAGGGGGAGACCACACATCTTTGTGAAGCGAGGGGAGACCAGGGCATGGCAGACATGAGACTATATGCGACATAAATGGGCATTCAGTAGAATTTCCAATCGGGAGACCAATATATCAGAGAGGTATACATAACAGTAAATACATCAAGTTACTCTAAAGTAGATACAAGGCAGAAAATAAAAGGACACCGATGAGACATCATAGAGGTGACGAAAGTACAGATGTGGTTCATCTGAAAATAAAGAAACAAGTGTTAATAAATGTCAACATTGTAACATATTATAACAAGGGGAGATAATGGGAACAAAGAAGTCATAAAATCATAAAACTGAAGGCAAATGTCAAAAGCAGGGTCCAGAAGGCATCACAGGGGAAATGGACTCAGACCAGACCACCTAGAGCAAAGTCTACATTGAGCCCATGAGGTTTGAGAGAATTAAGTCTACTGATCCATTGGAGTTCACGGATCTTAAGTGCTTTTGACCTAGTAACCACCCCAGGAAAATGGTCAGAAGTTTGCCCACTAGCCAACTCATGCGTGTGAAGAGAATTGTAAGTAACACTGACAATGCCAAAGACTCCATTGACAATATGGTGCACAAATTTAAGAGACGAGGCTATCCGCAACGTCTGCTAAATGAACATCGCTACACGGTACAACACCTCGATAGGGATACACTCCTTATACCTAAAACATCTAAGCCTAGACTCGAACATATACCATTCGTCTCCACATACTGTGAAGAAAGTGGACAAATATCCGATATTATCAGTCGCCACTGGCCCATGTTAGGCAATTGTCTTCCACACATTCCTGAATATTCCAAACCTCCTCTGTTCTCCTATTGTAGGTCAGCCAATCTGAAAGATAAACTTGTGAAAGCCGATATGGGGCCACAGAGGGTGAGTAGACAGACATATCTTACATCCCCCAAATTGGGATGTTTCCCTTGCCTCAGTTGTGTCAACTGTAAACTCATTCACAAGGGATCCCACTTGACACATCCTACTACTAACAAAACATACAACATACGGCATTTCCTTACCTGTGACAGTGACCACGTCATCTACGTTCTCCAATGCCCTTGTAAATTACTCTATGTGGGTGAGACAACACTTGACCTCAAGACTAGACTTAACCAACATAGATACACCATGAGAAAAAAGAGGTTGAACCTACCCGTATCTAAACATTTTACTGACATGGGACACCAAGAAAACCATCTGAGGTTTTGGATCCTGGACCATATCCCTCCTCTGAGAAGAGGGGGTAATAGGTCAAAAGTACTTAAGATCCGTGAACTCCAATGGATCAGTAGACTTAATTCTCTCAAACCTCATGGGCTCAATGTAGACTTTGCTCTAGGTGGTCTGGTCTGAGTCCATTTCCCCTGTGATGCCTTCTGGACCCTGCTTTTGACATTTGCCTTCAGTTTTATGATTTTATTACTTCTTTGTTCCCATTATCTCCCCTTGTTATAATATGTTACAATGTTGACATTTATTAACACTTGTTTCTTTATTTTCAGATGAACCACATCTGTACTTTCGTCACCTCTATGATGTCTCATCGGTGTCCTTTTATTTTCCGCCTTGTATCTACTTTAGAGTAACTTGATGTATTTACTGTTATGTATACCTCTCTGATAATGAAATTGGTAGAGTAGACCTCCAATTTATATTATAAGTTGTTAAATTTATCCCTCCATGCTCTGGTGTACATCACCTATTAAATCATGAAAATTGTAGGTATAGGGAAAGAGGGAAAGTAGAGCACGGTGGACAATGTCGCCTTCAATTTTTTATTGATACCGACTAGTGTAGTAGGAGAAGGATTATACTGTGCAATGTCCCCTTTACTGCCACATTGTGTAGTATTTTAATTAAATTATTGCACAGTGTGATTACAGCTTTAAACAAATTCCACTGGGTAGGAAGCTTGTTAGCCTTACTACTCAGGTGGAAATAGAGGAGGTGGTGCTGCAAGGGTTATTTTTGTATCTGTATGATACCTTGCATATGCACACTACAGGAGGTTGTGTTCAAACTCTATGAGCAACTGCCTCATCATTGAATACCTTTTAAGCGTTGCCGCTCCAAACTTTTGGTGAGTAGCAGCGCAAAAAGATTTACATTTTGTGTCAATGAGCGTTGCTGTTCCAATCCTGGCTCAAGCAACAACTCGGCCAGCAACGCGGACAGAAAGCAATCTATCTCAGTGAGCAGCTAGCTGGTCACCGAGTGCGTTTTGTGTTCTCAGCGTTGCCGCTGCGGTTCTTAATTATGCGGCAATGCAGAGAAAAACGACTTGCACTGCGTTTTAATTTACACTATGTGGGTAAGACTAAGAGAGATCTCAAAACTAGAATAAGAGAACATATTGGAAGTATAAGAAATTATGACAAATTGGAAATGGAGACTAAAAAACAAAATAAACTGTTTCAACCCACACCAGTCGCTAGACATTTCAAATACTGTCATAATCTCAACCTCAAAGAACTATCAGGTTGGGCCATTTGCCACCTCACCACGGGAATCAGAGGTGGGGATGTGGATTCCATATTGCTGAAAGAGGAGAGCAAGTGGATCTTTAAAATGAACTCTGTCAGCCCTAATGGACTAAACGAATCCTTTAATTTTGGCTGTTTCCTCTAAGGATGTGATAAATTCACAATCATTTTTCCTACAATATATCCAACTTGTGTACATAAATAATGCCACATGATGTGCTAAAACATGTTACAAGTCTAGTTAACAACACAATATCATAAGATGTCCACTAAAAAACTTGAGAAAAAGGTAAAACACTAAGGAGAACAATCACGGTCGTTCAAAACAATGTGCCATGCTTTAAAGGAATATTCACAATATGGCTACCTATATGTAAATGATTAAAAAGTATTGTAGAGGTTCAAACCTCGAGAATAGTAAGGATATAATAATCACGGGATTGGCACGTATGTGGCAATGATATCTATATTGATACGTAAATACTCTATATTAATCTATATGGAATTACAGCTTACAGCAATGATGTTTAATTCTATTTTAAATTTCTTAACAGTGTGTGAACAATGGATTATGTGAATATATGTTTTCTGCGAAGAATTATCATAACTGGTAATCTGAATACTGTATTTAACATAAAGGGTTAATTATATAGAATATATTAAATATATAATAAAAATAATAATAAATATAAAAATCATTAAAACAACACAAAAAGAATTAATGAAAAATATAAAAACAATAAAATTTCACAAAAAACAAAAATATAGTATATAACAAAATAATTTAAAATAAGAAATAATATATTTTATTGGACAATTCCATATAACTTCCTGACCAAATCATTAATATAGAGGAGAAGAATAGATATCAATTTAATGAAAAACGTGCTTAATTCGTCTTGCGTGTTCAAATAAACAAATAAATGGTTAAGAATCTAACCAATCCATCTAAAATTGCTGAAGATACTTTTGTATGTAGTGGTGTTAGGTTGCAACTTGTAACAAAGACATACATCATAGCTTTGTTAACAAAGGAAACAGTGTAACAAGTCACCCCTATGCTGATTGGCCATAATTAATGTCAGTCAAATTCTGGCCTATAACAAGCACCAGAAACAAAATGCTCCCGCCCCCGGAAGAAGCGGACTCAGTTCAGTGAAACGTACGTCGGGACATACCGACCCTGATAGTAGGGAAAGATTACAGATTACACAGGGCAAGATTGGAGCAATGAACAATAATTAACTAATCCTGCCGAATTCAAGTCCGCTCCAGACACCTGGAGGGAACGGACGTAGTGGCGACACTTGAGACCACTGAGCTGCTGAGTGCCCATGACGTCGCGGCACTCACAGTCAATACTTTGAAACAGCCAGCAATCTTTATAATTGCACGAACTAGTAGTTTTCACTGCTAACAGGCAGGCTCTCTGTTTGCCTAAACACAGCGTACGCTGCTGTCTCTGTACTGCCGCCGAATTGGGTATCGCAGCAGCAACGCTGATAACACTAAACAATACATAACAGGCAGTTTGTCTGTCTGCTCAAACGCAGCGCAAGTCGTTTTTCTCTACATTGCCGCATAATTAAGAACCACAGCGGCAACGCTGAGAACACAAAACGCACTCGGTGACCAGCTAGCTGCTCACTGAGATAGATTGCTTTCTGTCCGCGTTGCTGGCCGAGTTGTTGCTTGAGCCAGGATTGGAACAGCAACGCTGGTAACAGAACAAATATAACACACTTTGAAGATGAATGAACTGCTCATTGACACAAAATTTAAATCTTTTTGCGCTGCTACTCACCAAAAGTTTGGAGCGGCAACGCTTAAAAGGTATTCAATGATGAGGCAGTTGCTCATAGAGTTTGAACACAACCTCCTGTAGTGTGCATATGCAAGGTATCTTACAGATACAAAAATAACCCTTGCAGCACCACCTCCTCAATTTCCACCTGAGTAGTAAGGCTAACAAGCTTCCTACCCAGTGGAATTTGTTTAAAGCTGTAATCACACTGTGCAATAATTTAATTAAAATACCACACAATTTGGCAGTAAAGGGGACATTGCACAGTATAATCCTTCTCCTACTACACTAGTCGGTATCAATAAAAAATTGAAGGCGACATTATCCACCGTGCTCTACTTTCCCTCTTTCCCTATACCTACAATTTTCATTACCTCTCTGATATATTGGTCTCCCGATTGGAAATTCTACTGGATGCCCATTTATGTCGCATATAGTCTCATGTCTGCCATGCCCTGGTCTCCCCTCGCTTCACAAAGATGTGTGGTCTCCCCCTGTAGGGTGTTATGTGGAGTTCCTTAAGCTATAGAGCATGCTAACGCATGTTCTTGCCGCTGGTACCCCACATTGTTGTGGGGTGTACTGTGGTCGTCCGACGATAACCATTGTGCTCACTCCACTCTCCCCTTACAACATATATCTGTGGCTTCCCTGGCGTTTTGGCACATGGGTTTAACGCACCCATGACACATGACTATAAATGCATACAATCTATGGGCATATCCGCATTATCGTTTTTCCCTAGCGCCCTTATTCATATCTATACTTCCTCCACCTTATTATCAGGATGACCGAGAGGTGTACCACGATTCTGTATATATATTTCGTCCTTTAACACGCCCCCTGGCGTCCATAATGTATTTCCCTTACCATCATGGCAGCCGCGCCTTCATTTTTTCTACGGCGCATGCGCCGTTTATATCCTGTTACTCCTAACTAAACTTACTTCCGGACATGCGCAGTTGCGCCGCCCGGACGCCGTTTTCGGCGGCTTACACCTGAGAGATCATGAGAGGTGATGTAATTATTTTAACCCACGCCACACCTGTTTGCACATACCCTATTTATGTGTTTTTGTACAATACATTTGTCATTATTTATTAATACAGTTATTCTATACACTGTTATGTTTCTCTATCACACACCAATGTTATATGCGATGTCATATATTGATTTCTCTGTACGACCGATTCACTGTTTCACTGATTATGTTGTAACACTGCTTGATTAGCCTCCTGTTATATTGTGTGTTCCTACACTGTGTCATTTGCTTGAGAAAGGCTCCAGTGAACGGAGCTGAAACGTTGCACGGGCAATAAAAGTACCCACTTTTTTCACCCTTACCATTGGAGTTGCTGCTCATTTTTTGACTTATATATATATATATATATATATATACATATGTATTTATGCCTGAAAATATAACAATTCTTTAGGAAACATGCTAGGAGCTGAGATAGGGTGAAAGGCTAAAACTGTTTAAATCCATCACTATAGGGTTGGGGTCAACGGCTCAGACAGGCAATACATCAAGTTAATAAAAATGTCCTTCACACTAAAAAAAAAACTAAAAGGGAAAATCTAAAACTATCTATATACCATCTGAGGGAAAAGCGAAAAAAAAATATTTTTCCCACTTTGTTGACCTTTAGTCATATTCTAAACTTCCATAAAATGTGGTCCAAAATCTTTTCTTTTG
This sequence comes from Rhinoderma darwinii, assembly GCF_050947455.1. Classification (NCBI taxonomy): domain Eukaryota; kingdom Metazoa; phylum Chordata; class Amphibia; order Anura; family Rhinodermatidae; genus Rhinoderma; species Rhinoderma darwinii. Next base: position 40,651,495 of record NC_134689.1, on the reverse strand, counting down.
CCTTCAAAATATATGTCTTACATCATAGATGCATTTAATGTAACACTAAATGTAGAATTCACTGTATTTCATATCACAAGGGATATATTATATTACCATCTTACCATGGTTCATTAATTTGTCATCCTGGCATGAACAGATTATTACAGTAATATGTCTTTATTTCTAGTGCCTATGCACTTTAGATTGACACCATAGATGTAGTAAGGTAGATCAAAAGTTCCAATTTTTTGCCTGTCTGAATAATAAAGTCTATTTTTATGTATAGATTTTTTATATCATTTGTTGATACAGCAGATGCGCTTACTATTGCACTCCGTTTCCAATCACCTAGCACCTAAATCAAAGAGGTTGCAGGTCAGGGAATATAGCACAAATACAATCAAACAGTGCTATCTAAATATCTACCTACTACCAGCCCAGATTTGGACCCTCATATAGGGGACCTATGCAAGGGAGATTTGAGAAGTTTGAGGAAAATACGAATTTTCCCTGGCGCTGCTAAATGGTAAAACCCTTCTTAAGTAATGAGGATTTGAAACAAGCAAATGTAATATCAGATATTGTTTTAATTACTACGCGTTTTAATTACTACGCGTTTCAAGGCCGGACCGGCCTCTTCATCAGGTAAAATACAAATGCTAGCATTTGTATTTTACCTGATGAAGAGGCCGGTCCGGCCTTGAAACGCGTAGCAATTAAAACAATATCTGATATTATATTTGCTTGTTTCAAATCCTCATTACTCAAGAAGGGTTTTACTAGTTAAACCAGGGAACATCGTTTTTTTCCTCAAACTTCTCAAATTACCATTTACCACTGGACCCTTTGGATCCGGATCGTAACCCAGGCTGCAGTAATATTTTTAAACACGCTTTCAAGGATGTTGTGCTCCTAGCACAACCAAGCAGATCAGCAGAACTGATCACCTATCTATGGCCTATTTACTATATCATTTGATGCACTATGTGCGCTTTGTGTTGTTTTTTCTCCAATGCAAGGGAGAGGTAGACACCCAAGGAGAGGGTACTCTGGCAACAGGGATTTTTTAGGGACTAATTTCCGGCAACCAGTTATGCCTTACGGACCAGATCCAAGCAACAACAATAAGTAGACAATGTATCAAAGGACCACATCATCCATGATAGAAAAGATTACTGATTGAAGAACCAAAATATTGCGTAAAAGTGACGTGGATGAAATGCAAATGATAAACATCTCTAGTAAAACTATCGGTAGAAGATACTACACTATTAACTAAAGGACTATCATATGTCCCTACTACATGCTTTGATACATTTGTTTGGATTAAGGATCTTAACCTGTTTGCGCGGAAGCTCAAATGGGTCAAATTTTACAAGAATCATGATCTTAAAGGAACAGTGTCACCAAAATATTTTTTTTTAATATCAGTTTTATGTTAGGGTTTTATTAAAAACGTTTATATTTATTTGTGTATTTGTGTGTTACTTTTTTCTATTTTTACACTTTTTCTTCCCTATGGGGGCTGCCATTTTTTTTTCCATTTCTGTATGTGTCGATTAACGACACATACAGACATGGAATATGGCAGCTCCAGTCCCATAGGGACTACGAACGGGGCCCGTTCCATCCACTTTGGTGTACGCCGTGTGTGTGGGAACGGCGCATGCGCCGCTCCCACACAGTCCGATTTGAAATGCGCGCCGTCCGGCGCCATTTTCCTGTGGACCGGAAGTCGCGGCCGGGCAGTAAGATTACTACTTCCGGTTGCGGCTTCCGGACTTGTGCACATGGAGCAGCGGCAGCAGACAGAGCGGACGGACCGGAGGGAGTGCCGGCGACTGGAGCAGGTAAGTGATTTCTATGTATGTGCGTGTTTCAGTGTGTTTTACTAGTGTATGTAAACATTCTACACTGTGTGTTAGCTCAAAAAATGGCGACACACAGTGTAGGAGGTTAGACCGTTCAAACCCCTCGTTTCTCCCGGCACTAGCCAGGATAAAGGAGGGGGGGATTCTGAGAGCTCACTAGAGCGAGGGATTTTTTCCCAATTTTGCAGCATAAAGCAATGTGGTTGCTTTACCACCTGCAATGCTGCAATTTAGGGAATTGCTCCATCTAGTGACCAGTGCTGGGAAATATTATAAATTGAATCCAATTTATAATATTTCCTGACTCGTGGAAAAAATAAAAAAAATTAGAACAATGTTTAATCACCTATACACTAACTGTTTAACTAAAAAAAAACAACATGTTTTTCTGGCAACATATTCCATTTAAACAATGCAGGGAACTGGGAATAGAGGAGTCGGGATATCCTGACTTTCTAAACCTAATGGACCTGCTGAAAGAAAATGTGGGTGCGGTGGGTGAAGGCCCCTTCACCAAATTAAAGATGAGGAGCACGAAATCTGCACCTCTCGCAGAAATGCATAATATTGATCTGTTCATAGAACTGGTTTCAAAAGAGATTAAAGGGAATGTGTTGCCAGCAAAACATGTTTTTTTTTTTTAGTTAAACAATTAGTGTGTAGGTGATTAAACATTGTTCTAATTTTTTTATTTTTTTTCACGAGTCAGGAAATATTATAAATTGGATTCAATTGGATTCTAATTTATAATATTTCCCATTGCTGGTCACTAGATGGAGCCATTCCCAAAATTGCAGCATTGCATGTGGTAAAGCAACCACATTGCTTTATGCTGCAAAATTGGGTAAAAATCCCTCGCTCTAATGAGCTCTCAGAATCCCCCCCTCCTTTATCCTGGCTAGTGCCGGGAGAAACGAGGGGTTCGAACGGTCTAACCTCCTACACTGTGTGTCGCCATTTTTTGAGCTAACACACAGTGTAGTAGGTTTACATACAGTAGTAAACACACACTGAAACACAAACATACATAGAAATCCCTTACCTGCTCCAGTCGCCGCCGCTCCCTCCGGTCCATCCGCTCCGTCTGCTGCCTCTGCTCCATGTGCACAAGTCCGGAAGCCGCGACCGGAAGTAGTAATCTTACTGTCCGGCCGCGACTTCCGGTCCACAGGAAAATGGCGCCGGACAGCGCGCATTTCAAATTGAACTGTGTGGGAGCGGCGCATGCGCCGTTCCCACACAGCGGAGTACATGATAGTGGATGGAACGGGCCCCGTTCGCAGTCCCTATGGGACTGGAGCTGCCGTATTCCATGTCTGTATGTGTCGTTAATCGACACATACAGAAATGGAAAAAAAAATGGCAGCCCCCATAGGGAAGAAAAAGTGTAAAAATAAGAAAAAGTAACACACAAACACACAAATTAATCCAAACGTTTTTAATAAAGCACTAACATCTTTAACATATTAAAAAAAAAATTGTGGTGACACTGTTCCTTTAAATAACTGGGGACCAATAAGGGACTCTTTCAATGTGGCTACAATATGACATCAAAGGAGGTCACCACACGACTAAAATTGGAACAAGATAAGTCCATTGTTATAAAACCAGTGAACAAGGGGGGGAACCTAGTGATAATGGACATACTAACATACAAGATGATGTGCCAACGCATACTACATGATAGGGAGACATACTGTAAACTTGACAATGATCCATTAAATAAGGATGCAGCTGAGCTCAAAAGCATCCTATGTAAAGCCTTGAAAGAGAAACTCATTAGTACTCATGAATATAAGTTTATGCGCCGCAAATATCCACAGGTCCCCACCTTCTACAGTGTACCCAAAATACTTAAGGGGATGAACCCCTTAAAAGGACAGCCAACAGAATCAGGCATTGATAGTCTAGCACAAAACATCAGCATTTACATAGACAACATCCTACGAGGCTTTATAGAGGGGCTTCCGTCTTATGTTAGGGACACGACGGATATTTTGAAGAGAATAGAGGGAATAGAGATTCCATCAGTGGCACTACTAGCGAAGCTTGATGTGGAGGCCTAGTGCAGCTCCATACCCATGACCAAGGGTGTGAATCTGTGCAGAGCTTACTTGAAAAAAGAGGAATTAAATTTGGGGCGCATAATGAGTTAACCTTAACTCTTTTGAAATTTATTCTCTACAGAAATGTCTTTTTGTTTGAGGGGCAACGCTTCCACCAGCTAAAAGGAACTGCCATGGGCAGCCCATGTGCGCCCAGCTATGCCAATCTTTACCTAGCCTCGTGGGAGGATCAAGTTGTCTTTTCAGACAGTTATGCATCATATACCTCGCCCATAATTTTATGGGCGAGTTATATAGATGATATTCTGATTATATGGGATGACTCTGCAGAGCGGTTTAATAAATTTGTTAGTGCTCTTAATATCAATGGACTTGGCTTACTTTTTACCTCAGAGATCCATCAGACGTCCATTAATTTTCTGGACATCACTATCACCAAGACAGAAATGGGGAATTTGACAACATCCCTATTTCGTAAACCAACGGCAACAAATAGTCTTTTAGCATGGGATTGCCATCACCCAACTAATTTGAAGAGAGGAATCCCCAAGGGACAATATCTTAGACTTAGGAGAAGCTGCTCGGCTCTAGGAGACTTTATGGATAAGTCCAAACAACTACGCCAAAGATTTGGGAGAAGAGGCTATCCTGACAAAGTATTAAGGGATGCATACCACACTACACAATCTCTGAAAATAGAACCAGCCTACTAGTGCCAAATAAAATCAATGACACAGAAACAACAACCCCAATGAGAATAGCGGGGACCTATGACAATAGGCATAGGGAGGTCAGAAACATCTTCCACGAGTTCTGGGGGATCCTCACGGCAGATGCAGATCTGAACAAAGCTGTTGCCCCATATCCATTAATCACCTTTAGGAGGGGCAGGAATCTCAAGGACCATTTGGTTCATAGCCACTTCAACGAGTGCTTACCACTGTTGAGCTGGCTCCCCGATATACCACCGGGGACATACAAATGTGGCACCTGTAGAGCATGCAAACATGTAACCAAAAGCAAAACCTTTCAAAGTGCAATGATGGGGCAAATATTCAGAAACAGAGAATTTGCAAACTGTAAATCAAAGGGCGTTATATACATGGCCACATGCACTTGCTCACTGAACTATGTGGGCAAGACCATGAGGGATTTTTTGAGAAGAATTCTCGAGCATATACACTACCGTTCAAAAGTTTACGGTCACTTAGAAATTTCCTTATTTTTGCAAGAAAAGCACAGTTTTTTTCAATGAAGATAACATTCAATTAATCAGAAATACATTGTTAATGTGCTAAATGACTATTCTAGCTGCAAACGTCTGGTTTTTAATGCAATATCTACATAGGTGTATAGAGGCCCATTTCCAGCAACCATCACTCCAGTGTTCTAAGGGTACATTGTGTTTGCTAACTGTGTTAGAAGGCTAATGGATGATTAGAAAACACTTGAAAACCCTTGTGCAATTATGTTAGCACCGCTGTAAACAGTTTTGCTGTTTAGAGGAGCTATAAAACTGGCCTTCCTTTGAGCTAGTTGAGAATCTGGAGCATTGCATTTGTGGGTTCGATTAAACTCTCAAAATGGCTAGAAAAAGAGAGCTTTCATGTGAAACTCGATAGTCTATTCTTGTTCTTAAAAAATGAAGGCTATTCCATGAGAGAAATTGCCAAGAAACTGAAGATTTCCTACAACGGTGTGTACTACTCCCTTCAGAGGACAGCACACACAGGCACTAACCAGAGTAGAAAGAGAAGTGGGAGGCCCTGCTGCATAACCGAGCAACAAGACAAGTACATTAGAGTCTCTAGTTTGAGAAATAGACGCCTCACAGGTCCTCAACTGGCAGCTTCATTAAATAGTACCCGCAAAACGCCAGTTGCAATGTCTACAGTGAAGAGGCGACTCTGGGATAAGAGGCGACTCCGGGATGCTGGCCTTCAGGGCAGAGTGGCAAAGAAAAAGCCATATCTGAAACTGGCTAATAAAAGGAAAAGATTAATATGGGCAAAAGCACACAGACATTGGACAGAGGAAGATTGGAAAAAAAGTGTTATGGACAGACGAATCGAAGTTTGAGGTGTTTGGATCACACAGAAGAACATTTGTGAGACGCAGAACAACTGAAAAGATGCTGGAAGAGTGCCTGACGCCATCTGTCAAGCATGGTGGAGGTAATGTGATGGTCTGGGGTTTATTTGGTGCTGGTAAAGTGGGAGATTTGTACAAGGTAAAAGGGATTTTGAATAAGGAAGGCTATCACTCCATTTTGCAACGCCATGCCATACCCTGTGGACAGCGCTTGAATGGAGCCAATTTCATCCTACAACAGGACAATGACCCAAAGCACACCTCCAAATTATGCAAGAACTATTTAGGGAAGAAGCAGGCAGCTGGTATTCTATCTGTAATGGAGTGGCCAGCGCAGTCACCAGATCTCAACCCCATAGAGCTGTTGTGGGAGCAGCTTGACCGTATGGTACGCAACAAGTGCCCATCAATACATAACAACAAAGAGGTGGAAATTACATTCCAAGTAGTTGAGGTAATCAGATCGTCGAATTGTATGGGCAATCTGGATAGACTGCTGCTGCAAAAGGAGTGCAGATGGATCTACCGACTCAAAACACTACACACGGACGGTATTAATGACTATATGTCATTTACGAGTTTTATATGAATCTCTCCGAACAATTGAGTGTCTCATGTCAATCATTAACATCAATTTTAGTCTCCCCACTTCATGTCTAATTTTACTGGATATATGGTCTATACAGACCCCTTCTTAAACCACCTGGGCATTGGTTATTAGATTTTATCATAATCTGCTCACACTTAATTTAAATGATATCTATCCCCTCCTAATAGGACACCAAGATGGTAACTCCAACCATGGGAGTCGCATTGTGTTCGATCATAGATATGTCCCGCCATAATCATCCCGTTTTTTCCTGCATGGGGGAGGGCATGGGTTGTATGGGGTTAGTCAGCTCGCAGATAACGCGGAAATCATGCACGGCTTCGCAGTGTACTGTTAGTTCCTGTGTCTACATCACTCATGTCATCGAGGGTAGGCTGGTCATAGGCCGGTCTCCTGTCCGCTGAGTTGGACGGGCCCACCTTTCTAACGGCACGGGACATACCTTCCATGCGGCTGATCGCGGCTGACATTAATATCCACGCTACAAACTATTCTGGTTTAATACATTGCAGACTTCTAGAATGCTAGAAGTTATAATACTCTGACTCTGCAAGCCCCTGATGATTTACGGCAGAGACATAATCTAGTAAAGAAACGAGGGGGTGGGAGTAGGCAGATATTTAGATAGCACTGTCTGATTGTATTTGTGATATGTTCCCTGACCTCCTGCAACCTCTTTGATTTAGGTGCTAGGTGATTGCAAACAGAGTGCAATAGTAAGCGCATCCGCTGTAACAACAAATGATAATAAAAATATAAACATATAAAAACATATACATAAAAATATAAATAATATAAAGAGACTTTATTATTCAGACAGGCAAAAAATGTGAACTTTTGATCTACCTTACTACATCTATGGTGTCAATGTAAGGTGCATAGGCACTAGAAATAAAGACATATCATTGTCATAATCTGTTCATGCCAAGATGACAAATTAATGAACCATGGCTAGATGGTAATATAATATATCCCTTGTGATATGAAATACAGTGAATTTGAGCTTTAAATTCAAGGGAAAATTACAAGGAAACCAATATTTACAGTGAATTAACACTAAATGTAGAACATACACAACTCCAAAAACCCCTGGAGACCACGCATGTTAAACCACACCCCTTAGTGAAGCTCCGCCTCCGCACATCAATCAGCTGAAAATAGTAAGGATTAGGAGATATTTAACACCAGTGTTTTCTGCAAAATTTCTACAAGACTGTTTCCTTGAGAAACACTGAAAATGCTGCAGACTGAAACACATTGTAGACAAGTTTAGTTTCTGTTTACATTTATAATTTATTTCTAGGTTTTGTGTTCCTTGAAAATTATATTTCCACCTCAGAGATTTATAGCATATCCACAGGATATGCCATAAATGTCCGATAGATGAGGGTCCCAGCTCTGCACATATCTCCAGAACAGTCACCCCTCACTCCTGCCTGGTAATGCAGCGACCGGCCGCTACATGGCAACATGAATGGAGAGGTGGGAATTACCCTTTAAGCATAATGCTTTGTTTGCTACCTGTATATAATTTACATTTCACACCTCAAACAACATCTATATATTGGTAACATCTGACCTAGATGTCAGTCATTGTTTCATTGCTTCATTTTGAGATATATAAAATATGTTACCAAATGAAAGAAAATAAAAAATATGTAGAAATTTGGTAATTGTATAATGATCTCATATAAAACAACTGTGTGTGTGTTTGCTAAGTTGTTTTTTTGGACATATGAATCTTCATTGACATAGTGTTCCTTCTATATAGAGGGTCAAATGGATAAGTATTTTCAATCCGCAGAATGATGCCTTCTTCAAAATGTCATGCTTTACAAATGGATATGACCTCCACCTGGACTCATCCACTAGGAATAGTATAGACTACTGTGGGTCTTGATTTGGTCGGACATGGGAGTTGTATAAGATACCAGAAAAGGGTCTAAGCTGCAATACCAGACAAAGCCCAAGGGCTGAGTGGTGCTGTTTCTTAGAAGAAAAAAAAAAAGCAAACCCTTTTTTTATAATTTCATACAACCCCTTTAATAGGATCCAACCCAAACCATGCCCATTAGGTCAAGCGGTTAGCTAACAGATAGAGCCCCAAGGTTTTAAATTTTTCGATTACTTGGGTGTATTAGAGTTTAGAGTATAATTAAATGTTGACATATACTACACAATTTTATTAACACCTCTAGACTACATTGAGTAGTTCAAAAGCATGGAATCCCCACTAACTGCTGGTGCATTTAAACGTAACTTTTATTTAACTTTTTAAAATATCTTCACCTATCACATATATTATTTTATTGGGAATTATATTTAAAAGAGCCGTGGTGTATTACATTGGTTATTTCGGTGTCTGTTTCCATTTCAAACAAGTTGGCGCCATATAAATAAAGATTATTATGATTATTATTATCACTATTATTAAACACCCAAGTGTTATTTAGCATAGCTAGCGACACTATTAAATAATACAGTATACCGTATTTTTCGGACTATAAGACGCACCTGACCATAAGACGCACCCAGGTTTTAAACAACAGAAAATAGGAGCCAAAACGTTTTTTTATATTTTTTTGATCGATTGAGCGGTGTGAGGGCTTATTTTTTGCGGGATGAGCTGTAGTTTTATTGGTACATACTAGTTTTTTGATCCCTTTTTTTTTTTTTATTTCATTTTTTAAGCACTATGGTGACCAAAAAACTATTTTGATGTTTTACATTTTTAAACTCACCGCGCAAGTTAAATAATTGTATATTGTAATGGATGCGACTTTTATGGATGCAGCGATACCAAATTATTTTATTTTTTACATTGTGCTTGGGGAAAAATGGGAAAAGGTTGTTTTTTTTTTTCAACTTTTGATATATACATATATTTTTTTTACACTCCTGAAAATGTATCTAACATTTTTTATTTATTTTTTTACACATTTTATTAGTTCCCCTAGGGGACTTGAAACAGCGGCCACTTGGTTACATGTGGAGTTACTGAAACAGCGTAACTTGCTGAGCTACGCTGTTTCCCTAACTCCCATAGTAGTGAATGGCAGTTACTGAAGCCGCGTAGCATGCGAGCTACGCTGTTTCCATAACTACTGTTCAGTTCTACGGGAGTTACGGAAACAGTGTAGCTCAGCAAGTTACGCTGTTTCAGTAACTCCACATGCAATCAAGTGGCCGGGAGAGCACAGAAAGCTAGAACAGGGTTTAGGGGGCCCCGTTCTAGAGATAGGTGCGGGTCCCAGAGGTGGGACCTGCATCTATCTGACATTTATGACATATCCAAAGGCTATGTCATAAATGTCCTCCATAGAAAAACACCTATAAACGCCGCGGTCTCTATTGACCGCGGCATTTAACTAGTTAAAGGGGTTTGCCATAAAATACATGTATCCCCTATCCACAGGTTAGGGGCCACATGTGAGATCTCTGGTGGTCCGACTGCTGGGACCCCCAGCGATAAGGAGGACAGGTGACCGACAGTCACCCAAAGCGCTACCTGAGAAGCCTGAACATTCGGGTTCTGTGTCCGGCTTATCTGTTCCGCAGCTCCATAGAGATCAATGGAGAGCATGTGCAGAAGAATCCCATTCATCTCTATGAAGCTGCCGGACACAGAACGCGGAAGTCAAAGCTTCTCATGCAGCGCTCCTGGTAACTTTCGGTCCCGTTCTCCTTATCGATCACACATCTATCCCCCATCCTGTGGATAGGGGATACATGTGTTTTATGGCAACAAGCCCTTGAAACTGCCAGAAACAGCGAAATTACTGTTCCTGGCCGTTATAGCAGCGTGTCAGAAGCTGATACCTGCAGTGTATGCGTCACCCCCTCCAGCTCCATGATGTGCCGGCACATCATGTGTCGGGAAGGGGTTAAGTAATGAAGTGGTCATGGCGCCCAGCGATGCCGGGTCCCTTGACTGCAGACTATTAGACGCAGGGACTTTTTACCAAGATCTATTCTTGCTAAAAACTGCGTCTTATAGTCTGAAAAATACGGTATTTAATAATTAACGTCTGCATACCGGGTATGAGCTCTAACACTCCATAGCGATTATATTTCAAAACAACTGGCAACATGGAATCACAAAAATGACCAATAAAAGTTTAAATACACTAGCAGTAAGTGGGGATTCCATAATTTTAGACTACTGGATATAGTCTATAGGTGTTCATAAAAGGCCACGTTCAAACGTGGTGGAATTGCTGTTGAATTCTGCTGCAGACAGTCCGCAGTTTATTTCTGCAGCAGCCGTTTTTTACATTTGTTTCTATACATTTTTAGGAAACTTAGTTCAGACATTGCGGAAAATAACTGTGTGGAAATTAGGCTGCGGTGCAGAATTTTCCCTCGGCAGCATGCTCATTATGTTGCGGAGAAGCAGCGGAATTTCACTGTGGATTTCAACCTTTGCAATGCAAAAGCTGAAATCTGTGACAAGTCCGCTGTGATATCTGCAACGTCTGAATTACCTGTCAGATATGCAAATATTGGTGCAGATTCGCTGTGTAATTGCCCCGAATCTGCACCAACATTTGCAGCGTAAAAATTCTGCCACATGTGAACGTAGCCAAATTGTCTAAATAAGGGAACGCCCCTGCAAGAGTGTCTAATTGTGACATACTGTTCTACATTATTCAATTAACATATACTAGTCAGTATTGCTAGCAGTTTGGTCCTCAGGATAATTTCCATGATTGAACCCACGACACCATACTAATTTGCTGTTTTTTGAAAATAAAAGCATTTCCCATTTCCCCCTAAAGCACTGTAAAAAGTAAATTAAAAAAATTGCTATTGCTGCTTCCGTAAAAGTCTGAACTATTATAATTTAACATAATTTAACCCACACAGTGAACGCAGTAAAAAAAAAAAAATACATAATTAAAATGCCAGTACCCCTGTTTTTGGTCGCCTCCTCTCCCACAAAAAAAACGGAATAAAAAGTGATCAATAAAATTGTACTAATAAAAACGACAGCTCGCCCCACAAAATATAAGCCCTCACATCGATTAATTGATTGAAAAATAAAAAAGTTAGAGCTCCCAGAATATGGCATCAAAATACTAACTGTAACGTCCACTGGGAATGTGAACCCACTGGGCTACTCCACCGTAACAGAGTAGCTGCTGGCCAGACAAGTAAAGGACAGTCACTGGCTGATGCTACCTTGATGGCAGGCTGGTGCCAGATTACTGGAAGTAGGCTTGTGCTGGATAGCTGGGAGCAGGCTTGTGCTGGATTATCGGAAGATGGCTTGTGCTGGATTTTCGGACACCGAACTCGTCACGGACACTGGACACGTATACTGGACTCATCACGGACACTGGACACGGATACTGGACTCGTCGCGGACACTGGACTCATCAGGGACACTGGACATGGATACTAACTCGTCACAGACCCTGGACTCATCACGGACATTGGTAACGGACACTAGACACGAATATTGCACTCGTCACGGACACTGGACTCATCACAGACCCTGGACATGGATACTGGATTCATCACAGACACTGGACTCGTCACGGACACTGGACATGGATACTGGACTCATCACGGACACTGGACTCAACACAAACATTGGACTCAGGATACAGGACTGAACACAGATACTGGATAGTCACGGATACAGGTTACAGGGAACTGGATACGAAACCTTCACACACTAAATCTGGGGTAGAAATAACAGTGCTCAAGCACTGAGGAAGTGGGCAGAGTTCCTTAAAAAGTCTAGGGTGTGCTGGGATAGGCTGGGGGCAATATTCCTGGTTCGCGCGCTGGCCCTTTAAGAACTGGGACGAGCGCGTGCACCCTACAGGCATAGGCGTGAACAGACGTGGTGAGAAAAACTTACATTTATTGTTTACATCAAAGGTTAAAGATTTGTAGAACCGTATTAGTACTTTATTTTACATAAAAAAATGTAAGTGCTAAGTAAACATAATATAAACATGGTTCTGGTTAAAAAATATGTAACTAAGGTGATAAACGTATAACCTCAGAAAAACTTTCTATTTAGCACAACAACACACACATTGAAGACTGGCTTCAATATAGCAGGCTGCTGGCAGACCACTGCCAGAGCACAATCATCCATTCACTGACACAGGTGCGCACCCAGAAATCGTACTTGGCAGGTCCCTGAGCTGACTGCTTCTGCCCCATCCTCCAATGCCCAGTAGATTCCCAATCCCTCTCTGTCCGACTTGGCAGCCAACACTGGTATTCAGAGTCCGTCTTTCATCCCCACGTCTAATAAGATATAAAGGCTGAGGAAAGATGTGGGTGCACAATGCCAAAATCCCACATCAAGGTCCCTCTCCCTCTGTACTGCAGTCCCCACTGGTGTGCTCTTCAGGTTCTGCTGATCGGCTACTCCTCTGTTGTAATGTGCTGCTCCCAGGAAGAAAATATAGGGGGGGGTGGAAAAAAACCACAAATAATAGTACCACACACACTAATAGCCACATAAGTGGAGGCATCAAACCCCAAACCCAAACCCAAAACGAATTCAGACCTGAGACCAGACCCCATAAATAAATAAAAATCCTAGACCTCAAAAGGAATACAGACTTTAGAGCAGACGCCAAATTAATTCAGGTCTCAGACCAGAGCAAAGAAGAAAATTGTGGCGGCAGCACCCAGTGTGGCAACGCCCGTGTTACGGAGTCACTAGTTGAGCAATTCCCCAGAGTGCAAGTAATGTAATTGCTATGTAAGCTATTCCCCAAAGGGGGTTGGTTGGATTCGGCTGCATAGAACCCAGGTTGCATTAACAGAATACAGTGTTGGACAGGAAGTGCAATGCAGGCAATACCAGGACGAAAGCAGACAGACAGAGGGTAAACAGCAAACAGAGTACACAACCAAGAGAGATTGTAAGTCCAAATCAGAAGTGCCCCCCTCTGGTGACCAACATGGGAAAACATGTCAAACATGTCAATACCAGGATTTGCAGAGGTCAAAAGCCAAGAGCAGAATGTCCAAATCAGTGAGCAAAAGGGTAAATATAAAGTCAAAGTCGAGATCCAGTTCGAAGAATACAAATAGTCAAGTGATACAGGGTATAGCCAGGAGCTTGATCAGATACTTGCATACACAAAGAAATTCACAAGCAACAATGAAAGAACTGGCCAGACTTAAATACTCCACCCTAGATTCTGATAGGAAGAAGACCAATAAATGACACAATCAATCCAGAGCCTCCCTGAAGCTAGACTAGTAGTCGTGACAATCGTAAAGAGACGGACGTCTCCTAACAGCCCGGAGGAGAAAGAACCCAGAAACCAGCAGTCGTGAAGATGATGGTGTTTTGTATTGAATTTGATTTGCATAATGGACTATTTAAAAATAATAATAAAAAAATAAATTCAATGTGTTTGGAAGGGGTGTAAACGTTGCACATGAGGCAATAAAGTACCCTAATTTTTTTCACATACTATGGAGTGCTGCCTGTTTTTTGACTGCTGTATAATTGGGACTTTGGTCTGTTCCTTAGGGCTTGCACCCAGAAACTCTATCGGTGCTGCTGGACTTTTTGTTTTTTTTCTATCTATCTATCTATCTATCTATCTATCCATCCATCCATTCATTCATCTATTCATCCATCTCAAAAATAATGAATTAATACAAAAAGTATATTGTAAATTATATTACTTTTCATTATTCAAAGAATAACGTTTATTTGCAGAATCCAGAATACTCCTTTAAGTCAATATCTCCTCCATCAGTTCACTTTCTCATCACAGCAAAATGTACGGATGATATTTTGATTGTCTATAAGAAATATAAGTATTATTATTGCTTTAGGAATATACCGTTATATAGACATTGCTGGAAAAATAAACTTTTTAAAGTACATTATTTTAAATTCATCAAACTTTATATTATAAGCTTGAGGCCAACGAAGTGCATGGAGGTATCCATTTCTACTTTCTCTTCCTGGCACTCTATGTGCAGCCTCTTAGTCAGAACATCTCTAAGGGCTAAAATATTTAAACATTCAAAAATTGGTTTTAAACTTTATAAAGTTGAGCCAGGAAGTTGTATATTATGTTTTATAAAGTATATAAATGTGAAATAAAGTAAGTCATTTCAAATACCATAGACATTTTTCAGGGAACATTTGCTGTATTATAATAATACAAGGTAATTGTATGAATCATGATTCCTACAAAGGCAAATTTGATATCACCGCGTCAATTAGACAGGGCCATTATATGTCTAATTTGTTATTTTTGGGCACTCTATTCTCTTAGTGGGGCTTAGTAAAAGGGTTTTCAGGAAGGGCTGTACAGAATTTATACATGTATCAAATCTGTAGATAAGTGTAATAAAGAAACGTTACCCCTTTTACTCCTCCTCGAAAAGCTTCCATCTAGATAATTGGCTCCACCGACAGCTACAGGTGGAGATCCACCGCTGGAACTTGACAGGGTGCAAGAGGGTTAAGGACATTTGCACCTCTATTTATTTAACTAATTGAATATTACGAACCTTTGTTACTTGCCCTATTAAGAATTGCTAGAAGGGGTTCCCATTGTCGTCAGTCTCTCTAGTCTAGATGACCGCAGATATACATTGAAATCAATGGACGCCCATTAATTTCAGTTCTTACCCTGTTTGTCCCCGTAAAAGTTTGATATGAAAAACGGCTGTTCAGACTGTATAGCCATTATATTTTTTTATGTCTTGTTTAATACATGCACTCACTGCTTTGCTAACTTTTCAATTCGCAGTTCATGCAAGTAGGAACAGTAAGGTTTCCACTTCAAAGGCTACAGTAGTACTTCAAAACCGTCTCCTCTCCTAGAATGGCCTCACAATCTGTGTCTGCAACTCTGACCATTGAGCAGGGTGCAAATGAGAACTTATAAAGCTCTGCAGGCAGCAAACAGAGGTGTGTGCTCATGTTGCTCTGCTGTTGACATGATTAGTCAATATCCACTGCTCCCAAACCCATGCATCTGTAATGTTACCAGGCTCTACTAGATCATACTGGAAAGATCTATCTATCTATCTATCTATCTATCTATCTATCTATCTATCTATCTATCTATCTATCTATCTATCTATCTATCTATCTATCTATCTATCTATCTATCTATCTATCATCTATCTATCTTCTATCTATCGCATATCTATCTATCTATCTATCTATCTATCTATCTATCTATCTATCTATCTATCTATCTATCTATCTATCTATCTATCTATCTATCTATCTATCTGTCTGTCTGTCTGTCTGTCTGTCTGTCTGTCTGTCTATCTATCTATCTATCTATCTATCTATCTATCTATCTATCTATCTATCTATCTATCTATCTCATTATCTATCTATCTATCTATCTATCTATCTATCTATCTATCTATCTATCTATCTATCTATCTATCTATCTATCTATCTAGCAATTCAAAAAAAGGCAGCACACCGTAGTTCAAAGTGACAAAGATGGTACTTTATTGCCCCACATTGGACAATAAAGTACCCTCTTTGTCACTTTAAACTACGGTGTGCTGCCTTTTTTTGAATTGCTGTATTACTGGGAACCTGGTCTGCTCCCATAGGCTTGCACCCATATCGCTAATCCGGTGCTGCTGGATCTTCTGTTTTGCTGTATCTATCTATCTATCTATCTATCTATCTATCTATCTATCTATCTATCTATCTATCTATCTATCTATCTATCTATCTATCTATCTATCTATCTATCTATCTATCTATCTATCTATCTCATATCTACAGTATCTACTTATGTATCATCTATCTATTATCTATCTATCTATCTATCATCTATCTATCTATCTATCTATCTATCTATCTATCTATCTATCTATCTATCTATCTATCTATCTATCTATCTATCTATCTATCTATCTATATATCTGTCTGTCTTCTATCTATCGCATATCTATCTATCTATCTATCTATCTATCTATCTATCTATCTATCTATCTATCTATCTATCTATCTATCTATCTATCTATCTATCTATCTATCTATCTGTCTGTCTGTCTGTCTATCTATCTATCTATCTATCTATCTATCTATCTATCTATCTATCTATCGATCTCTCTCATATCTACAGTATCTACTTATGTATCATCTATCTATCTATCTATCTATCTATCTATCTATCTATCTATCTATCTATCTATCTATCTATCTATCTATCTATCTATCTATCTCATATCTACAGTATCTACTTATGTATCATCTATCTATCTATCTATCTATCTATCTATCTATCTATCTATCTATCTATCTATCTATCTATCTATCTATCTATCTATCTATCTATCTATCTATCTATCTATCTGCCTGTCTTCTATCTATAACATATCTATCTATCTATCTATCTATCTATCTATCTATCTATCTATCTATCTATCTATCTATCTATCTATCTATCTATCTATCTATAACATATCTATCTATCTATCTATCTATCTATCTATCTATCTATCTATCTATCTATCTATCTATCTATCTATCTATCTATCTATCTATCTATCTATCTATCTATCTATCTATCTATCTATCTCATATCTATCTATCTTTCTATCTATTTGGGCCTTAAGTGACAAAATGGGTGTTAATATTTTTTTATTTCTGGAAACACGATTTGTGCAATTTCACAGTCGTGTCTCAGCTTGCAGTATAGAGAGCGTTAGAAGTAAATTGCCTGACATGGGTTATAATTGCTGCATGTGTCTAATCCTCTATACAGCATCTCCCCTCTCTGTGTGTCAGGAGAATGGTGTAAAGTAGTGTAAACTTCTTGCTGGGAAATCTGCTCCAGGCTAATGGAACTGAAACCTGAAATCTAGTGTAAGTCATAGTTTATGAAACAACATGGTGCAGTGTATTACAATCTCACTCGTGAAGTGTTGTATGTCGCTCACCATGTTTGGCTCTGTATCATTCAGGACATATATATATATATATATATATATATATATATACTGTAGCAGAAGCATGTAAAGGAGGCTGACTATTATAATTTAAACATTGTAAGGGTCAAGTGGGTGAAGCCTTAGATGGCAATATAGGGAGACAGCATGAAAGAAAGTGGTAGTTGGTTCAGACGCCATTTTTAATATACGTAAGAGCTCTTAAAATCCCCTTTTCTCAGTATTCCTCTAATGTAATGTAAACAATGTAAGAGTAGACAGAATTGGTAGCGTCACATCTGTAAAAGTCCAAAATATCAGAATACAATATTATTTATTCACAGGCTGAAAACCGTAAAAAAATAAAAAACTACAAATTGCTGTTTTTTTTTGCTCTTCTTACGTCCCAAAAAAATGGAGTTGCTATTTTATTTCCATTCCACCACCAACATTTTTTAAAAAGTTTCCCAGTACATTATATGGTACTTTAAATTGTGCCATTGAAAACTACAACTCGTTCCGCTAAAAAAAAAGCCTTCACACGGCTATGTCGACGGAAAAATGAAAAAGTTATAGATTTTGGAATGAAGGGAGGAAAAAACAAAAGGGGTTAAAGAACTCACATAATGAGGCCATATAGTTTTGTCATAATACTGCAATTTAATTACTAAGGGATACTACTATAAACTATTAAATAATGTTGAGTGGTTTTAGTTTGCTTCTGGGGTTTCTGTCCTCGGGGGTCCCCTAGTAAACAGAGTCGTGGGAATTATAATACTGGTGTCTTCTCATGTGTGAGAGGGCCCGGGTGCAAGTGTAACATCTGCACCCCCTATTGTTACAGCCCTGGTCCGACTTGTGTGTGACTGTGACAACCTCTTAACTCAGCTGAATGTGTTGTGCAGCTCTTTGATGGAGTCATAAAAGTATGCAGTACCTGTTCACTTATCAGATATCAATAACATTTCTAAAATGTGAGCGATAAGGCATTTTTCAGTTGATTATATCCAATCCTTTTGTTAAAAAGAGGCAATTAATTTTGCTATGAAAACTAATTTATTGTATTAGAAAACGTTACATCTATGGTGACCTTAACCCCTTCCCGCCACAGCCCTTTTTAAGATGTTTATTTTAATTTTTTCCTCCCCACCTTCCAAAAACCATAACTTCTTTATTTTTCCATCGATGTAGTCCTATGAGGGCTTGATTTTTTGCGGGACAAGTTATAGTTTTTCGTAGCACCATTTATTGTGCCATATACACTACCGTTTTGTGAGTTGCAAAATGACTAGAAAATATAGTCAAGACATTGACAAGGTTAGAAATAATGATTTTTGTTTCAAATAATAATTTTCTTCTTCAAACTTTGCTTTCGTCAGAGAATGCTCCATTTGCATCAATTACCGCATTGCAGACCTTTGGCATTCTAGCTGTTAATTTGCTGAGGTAATCAGAAGAAATTTCACCCCATGCTTCCAGAAGGCTCTCCCACAATTTGGATTGGCTTGATGAGCATTTCTTGCGTACCATACGGTCAAGCTGCTCCCACAACAGCTCTATGGGGTTGAGATCTGGTGACTGCGCTGGCCCAGTGGCGTAACTACCGCTATAGCAGCCGTAGCGGCTGCTACGGGGCCCGCGGCATGAGAGGGCCCGCCGGCACGGGCCCCAACCATGGCCGGAGGCGCCGCTAGCTGCCGCTATGGCTGCTACAGCGCGACGCTACTGAACACTACGGCAGAGCAGGGAGGTATCTCCCCGCTCTGCCATTAAAGGGGTTGTTCCTACATAAGACATGGATAGGGGATACATGTGTGACCGCTGGCAGTGATAGGGAGAACGGGGGACCGAAAGTCCCCTGAAGTTCTCCATCACAAACCTCGGACTTCCGGGGTCTGTGTCGGCAGATCCGTAGAAATGAATGCAGCGCCGGTCGCGCTTGTGCGCATGCGTGACCAGTGCTCCTTCCATTTTTATTGAGCTGCGCAGACTCCGGAAGTCAGAGGTTTGTCATAGAGAACATTGGGGGACTTTCGGTCCCCCGTTCTCCTTATCATTGCCAGCGATCACACATTTATCCCCTATCCTGTGGATAGGGGATACATGTCTTTTGTAAGACACACTATAGGTCGGATTTTTTTGGGGGGTTGGGGCTGTATGGCGTTACCTACAGGGGGGGGGCAGTATAGCCTTACCTACAGGTGGGGGCTGTATAGCATTACCTACAGGGGGGCTGTATGGCGTTAACTACAGGGGGGGCTGTATGGCGTTACCTACAGGGGGGCTTATGGCCTTATCTACAGAGGGGGCTGTATGGCGTTATCTACAGAGGGGGCTGTATGGCGTTATCTACAGAGGGGGCTGTATGGCGTTATCTACAGGGGGCTGTATGGCGTTATCTACAGGGGGGCTGTATGATGTTATCTACAGAGGGGGCTGTATGATGTTATCTACAGAGGGGGCTGTATGGCGTTATCTACAGAGGGGGCTGTATGATGTTACCTACAGAGGGGGCTGTATGGCGTTATCTACAGGGTGGGCTGTATGGCGTTACCTACAGGGGGGTCTGTATGGCGTTACCTACAGGGGGATGTATGATGTTATCTACAGGGGGGGCAGTATGGCGTTATCTACAGGGGGGGCTGTATGGCGTTACCTACAGAGAGGGCTGTATGGCGTTACCTACAGGGGGGCTGTATGGTGTTACCTACAGGGGCTCTGTATGGTGTTACCTACAGGGGGCTGTATGGCGCTATCTACAGGGGTGGCTGTATGGCGCTATCTACAGGGGGCTGTATAGCGCTGTCTACAGGGTAGGCTGTATGGCGTTATCTACAGGGGGGCTGTATGGCGCTATTTACAAAGGGGTCTGTATGGCGTTATCTACAGGGTGGGCTGTATGGCGTTATCTACAGAGGGGGCTGTATGGCGTTATCTACAGGGGGGGCTGTATGGCGTTATCTACAGGGGGCTGTATGGCGTTATCTACAGGGGCGCTGTATGATGTTATCTACAGAGGGGGCTGTATGATGTTATCTACAGAGGGGGCTGTAGGGCGTTATCTACAGAGGGGGCTGTATGATGTTATCTACAGAGGGGGCTGTATGGTGTTATCTACAAGGGGGGCTGTATGGCGTTCTCTACAAGGGGGGGCTGTAAAAAAGGCACTATCTACAAGGTGGGTTGTGTGATACCCAGGGGACGGGGTGGCCCAGTAAAAAGTTTTCTATAGGGCCCAGTCTTTCCTATTTACGCACCTGCGCTGGCCACTCCATTACAGATAGAATACCAGCTGCCTGCTTCTTCCCTAAATAGTTCTTGCATAATTTGGAGGTGTACTTTGGGTCATTGTCCTGTTGTAGGATGAAATTGGCTCCAATCAAGCGCTGTCCACAGGGTATGGCATGGCGTTGCAAAATGGAGTGATAGCCTTCCTTATTCAAAATCCTTTTTACCTTGTACAAATTTCCCACTTTACCAGCACCAAAGCAACCCCAGACCATCACATTACCTCCACCATGCTTGATAGATGGCGTCAGGCACTCTTCCAGCATCTTTTCAGTTGCTCTGCATCTCACAAATGTTCTTCTTTGTGATCCAAACACCTCAAACTTCGATTCGTCTGTCCATAACACTTTTTTCCAATCTTCCTCTGTCCAATGTCTGTGTGCTTTTGCCCATATTAATCTTTTCCTTTTATTAGCCAGTCTCAGATATGGCTTTTTCTTTGCCACTCTGCCCTGAAGGCCAGCATCCCGGAGTCGCCTCTTCACTGTAGACGTTGACACTGGCGTTTTGCGGGTACTATTTAATGAAGCTGCCAGTTGAGGACCTGTGAGGCGTCTATTTCTCAAACTAGAGACTCTAATGTACTTGTCTTGTTGCTCAGTTGTGCAGTGGGGCCTGCCACTTCTCTTTCTACTCTGGTTAGAGCCTGTTTGTGCTGTCCTCTGAAGGGAGTAGTACACACCGTTGTAGGAAATCTTCAGTTTCTTGGCAATTTCTCGCATGGAATTGCCTTAATTTCTAAGGACAAGAATAGACTATCGAGTTTCACATGAAAGCTCTCTTTTTTTAGCCATTTTGAGAGTTAATTGAACCCACAAATGTAATGCTCCAGATTCTCAACTAGCTCAAAGGAAGGCCAGTTTTATAGCTCCTCTAAACAGCAAAACTGTTTACAGCGGTGCTAACATAATTGCACAAGGGTTTTCAAGTGTTTTCTAATCATCCATTAACCTTCTAACATAGTTAGCAAACACAATGTACCATTAGAACACTGGAGTGATGGTTGCTGGAAATGGCCCTCTATACACCTATGTAGATATTGCATTACAAACCAGACGTTTGCAGCTAGAATAGTCATTTAGCACATTAACAATGTATAGAGTGTATTTCGGATTAATTTAATGTTATCTTCATTGAAAAAAACTGCTTTTCTTGCAAAAATAAGGAAATTTCTAAGTGACCCTAAACTTTTGAACGGTAGTGTAATGTACTAGGAAACGGGAAAGAATATTTGTGGGGTAGAAAATGAAAAAAAACAGTGATTCCTCCATTGTTTTTTGTGCGTGGTTTTTACGGAATTCACTGTGCAATTAAAACAACATGTTAACTTTATTCTGTGGGTCAATACGAGTACGGCGATACCAAATATATATAGTTTTTTCTATATTTTAATACTTTTACAAGTAAAGTGTAAAAAAGAAAATTCCGAGAGCCATAACTTTTTTATTTTTCCGTTGATTAAGTGGTATGAGGGCTTATTTTTTGCGGGATGAGCTGTAGTCTTTAATAATACCATTTTGGTGTACATGCGACGTTTTCATCACTTTTTATTTAATTTTTTGTAGAGATGAGGTGACAAAAATAGAGATTCCTTACGTTTACAATTGTTTTTACGGCGTTCTCTGTGCGGGTTAAATAATGATATATTGTAATAGTTCAGACTTTTACGGACGCGGTGATACCAATTATGTTTATTTGTTAATTTTTTTACTATGCTCTAGGCGGAAAATGGGAAAAGGGTGGTTTTTTGAACTTTTAATTTTTTTTACATAAAATAACTTTATATAACTAATTTTTACTTTTTTTATTAGTCCCCCTAGGGGACTTCAACCAGCGATCGTTAGATCGCTTGCACGATATACTGCAATACTAATGTATTGCAGTATACCGTGATTCTGACAGACATCTATTAAGCCCTGATGGAGGCAGGGCTTATTAGATACACAAAGATGGCGGACCTGGGGGCCTTCATTAGGCCCCCAGGCAGCCACAGCGATCATCGCCCCCCCTCCCCCGCGATTACGTTGCGGGGGGCACCATGAGCTGTTAGAGGGGGTCGTCCCCGTCTTTCTAATGATTTCAATGCTGCAGTCGCTATTGACCGCTGCATTTAACGAGTTAAACGAGCTGGACTGCGCTCGAGCATGATGCCGCTCGTTGCTCTGAAGAGTTGGCTGTAACAAACAGCCAACACTGGCATCGTATGGAGCGGGTTCACTCCGTGAGCCCGTTCCATACTTCCCCTACCCCACCTTGGCGTATGGATACGTCAAATGCCAGGAAGGGGTTAAAAGAGATGTCTGTTTAAGAAAAAACCCTATGCCTATGGTCATCTTAAGATATGTAAAATGCTATATTTACTGAAACAAGGGCAAGTTAAAATACCAGTTCCCAGCAGGATGCAGACAAGCCACAATGCTATACTGATAAACATCCACACACACCTACCATTCAGGAGCAAAGTATTATAATTGCACACAAATAAGGTTCCATGGTCATGGTTACGTATAGTGCACCATTTTGGCTAGCAGCCTATTGGTCCTACTCATACCATTAGATCAGACGGACAGTCCAGCACTTTCTAAGTACACCACACAAAGGACTGATGTGCCCTCCCCCCACGCCAACATCACAAGGCCAGACTACATACTATATCCTGTGGTGAATTTAAAGGTGCTGAGCAGCCTGTCTGATCTAATATATTATAGTACTATAGACTTATACTATCTCCTATTGCACTGATCTACAGTGTAAGCAACAAAATATCTACCCTCTACAACCAAGACGATCAGGGAGCCCAGTTCTAGAGATAAGTATGGGTCCCAGAGGTGGAACCCTCATCTATCGAACATATATCCTGTGGATATGCCATACATGTACAAGATGGGAAAACCTCTTTTTAAGGACTGCTCTGGTGGAAGTTGTAACGGTCACTCAGCTTTCCCAGAAGCATAATGGTAATGGAAACACTGTCACTAAACTGTTTCTGTCGCTCTCCGTTAACTTATATGACAAAAGTCTCTGGCCCTTTTCTGCAGGTTTAAAACTAGTGACATGAATGTCCCAGATGGTAATAGCTCTTTAACCTTTCATTAATGGTGCCTGGTCTGGCTGAGTTAATGTAGGGATCTGGTCTGGGTTCCGAATTTGTTTATGGGTCTGGTCTGGAGTCTGAATTTATTTGTGTTGCTATAGAAGCTGGGGATGACTGCAGAAGTGAGAGGTAACAGATGTCTCAGCATGAAACTCTGCAGTAGTCAGGAGAAGTTGTCATGGGGGTCTGGGTCGGATGGAGAAAATAGGAAAAGAGAACATCTACAATTAGAGAAGACGTCACATTTGAGTCACTTGATTTATAGAGGAGCTGTCACCTCTCCTAACATGTTTGTTTTAGTAAATGCTTGTATTATTCAAGTGATCGTCTACTCTAGGTTGTGATGTTCCTCCCTTATTTCTCCTGGACATGTATGAAAAAAAGTACATGGAGACTTTTGTGATGCAACTAATTAAGTTTTAACTATAGAGCTACAGCTGTAGTACAAAGCCAAACATTGTATTGCATGCAATTGTAATTTCCACGGTCGCTGACCACAAACTCATCTCACCCTGCCGACGCCTTTCTCTCCAGAGATGCTAGCACATGCGGCCGTCATGTCCCGCAGTGACCACTAGGATGCGCGCACAAGCTCAGTCCAGTCTTAAAAAGCTAGAGCGCACACATGTGTGAGATTGAGCTGATTGCTCCCAGATCACCCTGGACTTTATGAAGGGCCCTGCCCCTTCCTTCATTGCCTGAGCGTTGTTTGTTCCTACCCGTGTTAGTCTTTGCAAATGGTCCCTTGAGTGTTTTGTCCCCGTTCCTGCTACCTGTATCCTATATCCCATGCTACTGTGTTCCTGTGCTGTACAGAGTTGGAGTCGTGTTGTGTCGCCTACTACACCTGCTGTGTTTCACCGCACCTGTTGTCTGCCTGCTGCCTGAGTTCCATCCGAGCCTAAACCATCGCTACTCTCTGCATTGCCACAGGTACCTTTAGCCGAACTACAGACATTGGCTTTGTACCCTGTTTGGCTAGTTGCTACCCCGCTATGGCGGTACGGCCCACTGGGTCCACATACCCACAGATCGTGACAGAAATCTTGTGGACTGCAGCTGTCACTCAATCGTTAAAATCTATCAGTACTTCTACAAAAAGTCTCTGCGTAGCCCAGACCACATTGACATCTCGATTTCAATAATGACCTCATCAATAGAATGTATCCCGACACAGTCTGATACTGTAACTGATGATTGCACAGTGTCAAACTGTGTAGAAACAGCCCATTGACAAAGCGAACGGCAACAGCCAGTTGTCAATTTATTCATACATTTCCAAGAGGAATAATAGGAATGGCAGTTCAGGGTTCTAAGAAAAGATGCTTCAGGTTTCCGGTGACACGATTAAAGAGGGGAGTCCCCTTTGATAATGCTGTGGTCATGCACCGCTGCTATCAAAGGGACAAACAGATGGGAACAGAGTTTCTTCCAATCCCAGCTGCATTCAGCCATCTTCTCTAAGTCCAGGAGATGTTAGTAGCAGCTCCTGCTTAGAGCATGAGCGCTCACTGGTGTGCTCATAAGTCTTCTCTACAGCGACACCCAAAAATTTCGCTGTAGACTCTGGACTGCACCGCATGCTGTCATAAGACAGTGGTGCGGTCGGGAAGGGTTAAAAAGTAAGAGAACTTTCTCAAAACCTTTGATATGTCATAGAGACATATCAGAAGTATTGATCGGTGGAGGTCCAAGTGCTGAAACTCATCATTACTGAAACAAGGGGCAGCTTATTCGAGCTTTCTGCACCTTCGACTGTGATCAGCGCTCCTTGCTAAGCTAAAGACAGCTTATAGATGTTCTATGTGATCTTTTCTTCAGCCTGACGAGGAGACTCGATCACAGCTGAAGGTTCAGAGTGCTCAATTACTTCTGCCCCTTCATTTCAGCGACGTTGGGCACTCAGCACTTATTAAAAGTTTTGTTAAAGTTCAGTAACTCTTTAAGGTTTCAGCATGGCCTAGTCAAAGTCTTGACTTGGACGACAATAAGATGCTTCAAAACGCCCTCTAATGTGGCTGAATTTAAGCAATTCTCCAAAGAAGTATGGGTCAAAACTCCTCCACAGCCATGTTAAAGACTAAACTTCAGTTCTAAGAAGCATTTTTTAGCACAGTCAGGCACTAAGTTTAGAGGGACAAATAAATTTTTTGACATAAGGTTGATTAACTTAATTAAACTACATCTACAACTGTAATTTAATTATTGTATTTTGTGGTCTTTGTCTTATATCAATTTAAAGAAGCACTCCACTTTATTTTTTTATTGTACCCTCCATTTGTACATTGGTGTTTCAGTGGGCTGCTGTGTGCAAAAATACTTACCGATCCCCGCAACTTGTCATTTTCGGGTCCAGCACCGCTCACGTGATCTTCCCTCTGACTTGACTGGTGTCACTGTGCTTTTGAATAAACCGGAACTCAGGCTCTCAATGCAATCATATGGGAGCCAGAATGAGGCTACATAGAAATTCATTGAGAGCCTTACTTCCGGTTTTCTGAAAAGCAGCGACTCCAGACCAGGTCAGAATGAAGATCACGTGAGCGGCACTGGACCCGAAAAACGAAAATATGCGGGGAACAGTAAGTATTTCTGCACACAGCACCCCACTAAAATATCAATGTGAAGTGTGTCTGTGGGAATTTTTGCCCATTCATCCAAAAGAACATATGTGAGGTCCGACACTGATGTTGGACGAAAGGACCTGGCTCGCAATCTCCGTTCTAGCTCATCCTAAAGCTGTTCGATGGGGTTGAGATCTGGGCCCTGTGTGGGTCAGTCAAGTTGTTCTACATCAAACTCACCCAACCATGCCTTTATGGACCTTGATTTGTGAACAGTCATGCCGAAACAAAAAAGGGCCTTTCCAAAACTGTCCCCACATTGTTGGAAGCATACAGTTGTCCAAAATGTCTTGGTATGCTGAAGCATTAAGATTCCCCTTAGTTCCAGTGAAGGGGAATCTTAACCTAGGCCAACCACTGAAAACAACCACATAGCATTATTCCTGTTCCACCAAACTTTACAGTTGGCACAATGCAGTCAGGCAGGTAACGTTGTCCCGGAATTTGCCAAATCCATCAAACTGCCATCATAATTAGCCACTGCACAGAACATGTTTCCTTTTCTCCAGAGTGCACTGGCGGCGTGCTTTACCCCACTACATCTGGCAATAGGCATTGTGCTTGGTGAAGTAAGGCTTGCATGCAATTCCTCAGCCATGGAAATGCACCTCCTGTAGCTCCCGGCGTCCAGTTTGTGTGCTGATGTAAATTGCAGAGGAAATTTGGAACTCTGCAGTTATTGAGTCAGCAAAGCGTTGGCTACTTTAATACACTATGCACCTTAGCACTTAAGCGACCCCGCTCTGTAACTTTACGTGGTCTTCCACTTTGCAATAATACCACTCACAGCTGATGTCGAATATCTAGAAGGGAAGAAATTTCACAAACTGACTTGTTGCACCAATGGCATCCTATCACAGTACCATGCTTGAATTCAGTGAGCTCTTTAGAACGACCCATTTTTTCACAAATGTTTATAAAGGTGACTGCATGGCCAGGTGCTTGATATTATGCACCTGGCAATGGGACTAAATGAAACACCTGAACTTAATGATTAAAAGGTGTGTGCCAATACTTTTTTTCATATAGTGTATATATATACACTACCGTTCAAAAGTTTGGGGTCACCCACACAATTTTGTGTTTTCCATGAAAACTCACACTTATATTTATCAAATGAGTTGCAAAATGAGTCAATGAGACATTGACAAGGTTAGAAATAATAATTTTATTTGAAATAATAATTTTCTCCTTCAAACGTTGCTTTCGTCAAAGAATGCTCCATTTGCATCAATTACCGCATTGCAGACCTTTGGCATTCTAGCTGTTAATATGCTAAGGTAACCGGGAGAAATGTCACCCCATGCTTCCAGAAGCCCCTCCCACAAGTTGGTTTGGCTTGATGGGCACTTCTTGCGTACCATACGGTCAAGCTGCTCCCACAACAGTTCTATGGGGTTGAGATCTGGTGACTGCGCTGGCCACTCCATTACAGATAGAATACCAGCTGCCTGCTTCTTCCCTAAATAGTTCTTGCATAATTTGGAGGTGTGCTTTGGGTCATTGTCCTGTTGTAGGATGAAATTGGCTCCAATCAAGCGCTGTCCACAGGGTATGGCATGGCGTTGCAAAATGGAGTGATAGCCTTCCTTATTCAAAATCCCTTTTACCTTGTACAAATCTCCCACTTTACCAGCATCAAAGCAACCCCAGGCCATCACATTACCTCCACCATGCTTGACAGATGGCGTCAGGCACTCTTCCAGCATCTTTTCAGTTGTTCTGCGTCTCACAAATGTTCTTCTGTGTGATCCAAACACCTCAAACTTCGATTCGTCTGTCCATAACACTTTTTTCCGATCTTCCTCTGTCCAATGTCTTTGTGCTTTTGCTCATATTAATCTTTTCCTTTTATTAGCCAGTCTCAGATATGGCTTTTTCTTTGCCACTCTGCCCTGAAGGCCAGCATCCCGGAGTCGCCTCTTCACTGTAGACGTTGACACTGGCGTTTTGCGGGTACTATTTAATGAAGCTGCCAGTTGAGGACCTGTGATGCGTCTATTTCTCAAACTAGAGACTCTAATGTACTTGTCTTGTTGCTCAGTTGTGCAGCGGGGCCTCCCACTTCTCTTTCTACTCTGGTTAGAGCCTGTTTGTGCTGTCCTCTGAAGGGAGTAGTACACACCGTTGTAGGAAATCTTCAGTTTCTTGGCAATTTCTCGCATGGAATAGCCTTCATTTCTAAGAACAAGAATAGATTGTCGAGTTTCACATGAAAGCTCTCTTTTTCTAGCCATTTTGAAAGTTTAATCGAACCTACAAATGTAATGCTCAAGATTCTCAACTAGCTGAAAGGAAGGTCAGTTTTATAGCTCCTCTAAACAGCAAAACTGTTTACAGCGGTGCTAACATAATTGCACAAGGGTTTTCAAGTGTTTTCTAATCACCCATTAGCCTTCTAACACAGTTAGCAAACACAATGTACCATTAGAACACTGGAGTGATGATTGCTGGAAATGGGCCTCTATACACCTATGTAGATATTGCATTAAAAAACAGACGTTTGCAGCTAGAATAGTCATTTAGCACATTAACAATGTATAGAGTGTATTTCTGATTAATTTAATGTTATCGTCATTGAAAAAAACTGTGCTTTTCTTGCAAAAATAAGGAAATTTCTAAGTGACCCTAAACTTTTGAACGGTAGTGTATGTATATATATATATATATATATATATATATATATATATATTACATGTATTTGGTGACATAAGAAGATCCTTATTATTTTCACCAATATTGGAATGCTACCTCGTATTTCGATTTTTGGCTATATATACACATATTCGGCTCTGCTACATCTTTAACGTATGACTTTTTGTCAAGCATTTATTATTACCTATAAGTGTTGCACAGATAAATGTTCCCATAGTCATCTGAGATCACATTGTTCTTTGCTATTCTATATTGCTATGCGCAGCCATTGATTTCCATGCAATTTCAGGCGGCCTCTAAATACGCACACACTGTCTAATTTACAGAGGGATTGAGGCATCAAACTGGGTGAACAAGTGGTTTTACATAACATTTGTTGCAGATTATATCTACAGTACTGCCATGTAAGCTAGATGTCGAGTACCACCGTTGTTATATGGCACCGTATTCATTTGTTTATATTATATTCATATAAAGGATCTTATTCTGGATAAATATTCCTCCAAAATCCACACAACAAGAATACATTGCTATTCATCTTCATACATATAACTATGACCTTCTGCTTTTAGTATAGCTATTGTATCCATGCATCTACTGATACTGCTTCTACTTCTACTTGGAAGTGACCTATATCGTGTAACATTTTTAATTAGCTTCTCAGGTACTAACAATGAACTGACATTTTGTCAACTTGTTATATCGATAACAAAGTAACATTTTTACCATCAATTTCCGAAAAAGCTAATCCAAAAGTAACAACCAATATTGTATTGTCACCTTTGAAAAAAATGTCAGCAACCACAAATATCAATATCTTTTTGGAGATTTCACACGTTAACCCTTTCACTTTTCGGCCTCATTTACACGAGCGTGTGCGTTTTGCGCGCGCAAAAAAACGCTGCGTTTTGCGTGCGCAAAAGGCAATTGACAGCTCCGTGTGTCATCCGTGTATGATGCGCGGCTGCGTGATTTTCGCGCAGCCGCCATCATAGAGATGAGGCTAGTCAACGCCCGTCACTGTCCAAGGTGCTGAAAGAGCTAACTGATCGGCAGGAACTCTTTCAGCACCCTCGACAGTGAGTTCCGATCACAATATACACCAACCTGTGAATAAAAAAAGACGTTCAAACTTACCATGAACTGCCTGCTTCCTCCAGTCCGGTCTCCCGGCCGTTGCCTTGGTGACGCGTCCCTCTCTTGTCATCCGGCCCCACCTCCCAGGATGACGCGGCAGGCCATGAGACCGCTGCAGCCTGTGATTGGCTGCAGCCTGTGCTTGGCCTGTGATTGGCTGCAGCTGTCACTTGGCCTTAATTGTCATCCCGGGAGGTCGGACTGGAGGAAGGAGCCGGGACTTATCGGTAAGTCCGAACTTCTGTTTTTTTTTACACGTATATGTATATTGTGATAGAAAGTCACTGTCCATGGTGCTGAAACAGTTTAAGTCTTTGAGCACCGTGGGCAGTGACTGTCTCCTGACGTCGCGTACCCGAACATTTTTTGCCGGGTTCGGTCAAAACGAGTTCGGCCGAACCCGGTGAAGTTCGGTGCGCTCTTCTCTAATTTGACACTCCGTTTGGATGTTTGTAACCAGAAAAGCACGTGGTGCTTTTCTGTTTACATTCATCCTTTTGACAGCTCTTGCGTGATTTTCGCGCAAGCAACGCAGGACCGTCCGTGTGGCATGCGTTGTTTTCACGCACCCATTGAAGTCAATGGGTGCGTGTTGCGTGAAAAACGCAAGAATATAGAACATGTCGTGAGTTTTACTCACGCAGCGCAAAATTCACGCATCGTCTAAACAGCCCCATAGACTATTATAGGTGCGTACGACACGCGTGAAAAGCACGCGCGTCGCACGCGCGTATAATACGCTCGTGTAAATGAGGCCTTCCACTGCATCCAGAACTGCAGTCTGAGGCCTCATTTACACGAGCGTGTGCGTTTTGCGTGCGCAAAAAACGCTGCGTTTTGCGCGCGCAAAAGGCACTTGGCAGCTCCGTGTGTCATCCGTGTATGATGCGCGGCTGCGTGATTTTTGCGCAGCCGCCATCATAGAGATGAGGCTAGTCGACGCCCGTCACTGTCCAAGGTGCTCCCGGCCGTTGCCTTGGTGACGCGTCCCTCTCTTGTCATCCGGCCCCACCTCCCAGGATGACGCCGCAGTCCATGAGACCGCTGCAGCCTGTGATTGGCTGCAGCCTGTGCTTGGCCTGTGATTGGCTGCAGCTGTCACTTGGACTTTACTGTCATCCCGGGAGGTCGGACCGGAGTTATCGGTAAGTCAGAACGTCTTTTTTTTTTTACAGGTTCATGGATTTTCGGAGCGGAAGTCACTGTCCATGGTGCTGAACCAGTTTAACGCTTTCAGCACCGTGGACAGTGACTGTCTCCTGACGTCGTGTACCCGAACATTTTTTACCGGTTTCGGTCAAAACGAGTTTGGCCGAACCCGGTGAAGTTCGGTGCGCTCATCTCGAATTTGACACTCCGTTTGGATGTTTGTAAACAGAAAAGCACGTGGTGCTTTTCTGTTTACATTCAGGAGTTTGACAGCTCTTGCGCGAATCACGCAGTTCGCACGGAAGTGCTTCCGTGCGGCATGCGTGGTTTTCACGCACCCATTGACTTCAATGGGTGCGTGAGTGCGCGAAAAACGCACGATTATAGAACATGTCGTGAGTTTTTTTCTGCGCACACGCGCTGAGCGCAATTCACGCATCGTCTAAACTGCCCCATTGACTAATATAGGTGCGTACGACATGCGTGCAAAGCACGCGCGTCGCACGCGCGTATATTACGTTCGTGTAAATGAGGCCTGAAAGTGTTTGAGTTATTATATTATAATTCAAAATGTAAATTTTCCACTGACATCTCTGTAAATAATATTTATATAAACATCAAAATCTGATGTCAGAACCTGAAGATTATTCATAGGTGAGTGGCACTCTGTATGTAGGCACTTATCATCTTTTCCTGCAGAAGTTGCATCTCCGGTGACAACTACTTATTGACTGAGTTGTAGCGCACGCAAGGCCGATTCTAGCTTTTGTGCTGCCTGGGGCATAAATTGAAATGGCGCCCCCACCAGATTTTGATTGACATCCACCTGGATGTTCCACATCACTACCAGCCTCCTCAAATTCTTGTGGATGTGCCGTTGCCTTGTACTCCTCTGGCATGCGTGGTGCAGTGATAAAGCCGGGCAGACTACACCTCACTGCACGGTGCGTGCCCAAGTAGTACAAGGCAATGGCACATCGAGAAAGTTGTATCAGCCAGGGGATGTCAATCAAACATGGAAAGGTGGGTTTGGAGGCAGGACTATGTGACGCTTCAGGATAGCGGCAACGCCCCATGACTCTTTAAAGAGTAATTAGCATATAGTGTGCACCATTTTAAAAGTGGATTTTAAAGATTTTGCTGCATCTGAAAAAAACTTACAAGGGAATGTTTGGAAATATTGTCAGGTCATATATTACTGCATGGTGGCGGTTCGAGGGTTTAAAACTACCTGACAGGTTCCCATTAAATATACAATGAATTGAAAACAATTCCATCTGCCCTGCAATTTTGTTATTATAAATATATCTGCAAAGGATCTGCCAGGCACAGCTTCGGGGTTAACTCCCATAATTAATCAGTCAGCACCTGAATCTACATCCCTGAGACTGACTCCAGCTTCCACCACTCAGGTTGGCAAGCTTAGGAGTGGGAGAGCCTATCGCAACCTGGCCAGACTCAGCTAGCTCCCGCCCTCTGTCTATTTAAGCCTGCCCTTCCTGTCCCTCGGTGCTTGTGATTCTTTTCGTGTGGTTTCCTGGCCCAGCTACAGCTCCTTCTATTTTGATCCTGCTCCATACAGACCCTGGCTTACTGACTACTCTTCTGCTCTTCGTTTGGTACCTCGCACACTCCTGGCTTGACTCGGCTCGTTCACCACTCTGGTTGCTCACGGTGTTGCCGTGGGCAACTGCCCCTTTCCCTTGCTTGTATTCCCTTGTATGTTTGTCGTGTTTGTCGTGCACTTACTGAGCGCAGGGACCGCCGCCCAGTTGTACCCCGTCGCCTAGGGCGGGTCGTTGCAAGTAGGCAGGGACAGAGTGGCGGGTAGACTAGGGCTCACTTGTCCGTTTCCCTACCCCCCGTCATTACATAATCACTAGCCCATACCTAGTCTACCCTGGTCCCTGACACCACTATGGACCCCCGTGAGACCCTGGCTCAGCAAATGCAGGGTCTCTCCCTACAGGTCCAGGCCCTGGCTCAGAGGGTCAACCAGCCTGATGCTACCTTGGTAGTTCCCCTCACCTCACCTCTTGAACCCCACCTCAAGTTGCCCGACCGGTTCTCAGGGGACCGGAGGGCTTTTCTCTCCTTTCGGGAGAGTTGTAGGCTTTACTTTCGTTTAAAGCCCCATTCCTCAGGTTCTGAAAGCCAGCGGGTGGGTATAATTATGTCCCGGCTCCAGAAAGGGCCCCAAGAGTGTGCCTTCTCCTTGGCTCCTGACGCCCCTGAACTTTCCTCCGTTGATTGTTTCTTTTCTGCTCTCTGACTTATTTATGACGAGACTGACAGGACTGCCTTTGCCGAGAGTCAGCTGGTGACCTTACGTCAGGGTAAGAGACCTGTTGAGGAGTATTGTTCTGACTTTAGGAAGTGGTGCGTAGGTTCTCGGTGGAATGACCCTGCCTTAAGGTGCCAGTTTAGGTTGGGTCTGTCGAATGCCCTGAAAGACCTGCTAGTTAGCTATCCCTCTTCTGACTCCCTAGACCAGGTTATGGCTTTAGCGGTACGACTTGACCGACGTCTCAGGGAACGACAACGTGAACGTTTATGTGTTTTCTCCTCCGACTCCCCCATGATGCCTCCCGAAGTTCCGTTGCTTCGTTCCTCCCCAAAAGACTCAGAGATACCTATGCAACTCGGGGCCTCCGTGTCCCCCCAACAACGTAGAGAATTCCGCAGGAAGAATGGTCTCTGCTACTACTGTGGGGATGACAAGCATCAAGTGAACAACTGTCCTAAGCATAAGAATGCAGCCAGAGAACTTCCGCGCCTAAGTGATCATCGGGGAGGTCACTTCGGCGCACAGGTATTTCCCGTAAATAGGAAACGTACTAAGATCTTGCTTCCCTTTCAGGTCTCTTTTGGTGGTAGGTCTGCTACCGGCAGTGCCTTCGTGGATTCAGGGTCCTCTACTAATATCATGTCTGTGGAATTTGCTATGTCTCTTGCTATGCCTCTGATTGATTTGCCTAAACCTGTCCCGGTAGTGGGTATCGACTCCACTCCTCTTGCTAATGGTTATTTTACACAGCATACCCCTGTTTTTGAACTCCTTGTTGGCTCCATGCATTTGGAGCAGTGCTCTGTACTGTTGATGCAGGGATTATCGTACGATTTGGTTCTAGGCCTTCCCTGGTTGCAGTTGCATAATCCCACGTTTGACTGGAATACTGGGGAGCTAACTAAATGGGGTAATGAATGTTTTACGTCATGTTTTTCTGTTAAATCTATTTCTCCCCCTGAGGAGGCGAACACGCTACCCGAGTTTGTTCAGGACTTCGCTGATGTTTTCTCTAAGGAGGCCTCCGAAGTGTTACCTCATCATAGAGAATACGATTGCGCTATCGAATTGGTACCAGGAGCTAAGCTTCCTAAGGGTAGGATATTTAATCTTTCTTGTCCCGAACGTGAAGCCATGAGAGTGTATATCCAGGAATGCCTGGCCAAGGGTTACATTCGTCCCTCTACTTCTCCGGTAGGTGCTGGCTTCTTCTTCGTAGGGAAGAAGGATGGTGGTCTTAGGCCATGCATTGACTACCGTAGCCTGAATAAGGTCACGGTAAGGAACCAGTATCCCCTTCCTTTGATTCCTGATCTCTTCAATCAGGTTCAGGGGACCCAATGGTTTTCTAAGTTGGATCTACGGGGGGCGTATAACCTTATCCGCATCAAAGAGGGGGATGAGTGGAAGACTGCGTTTAACACGCCCGAAGGCCATTTCGAATAACTCGTCATGCCCTTTGGGTTGTGTAATGCCCCTGCGGTCTTCCAGAATTTCATAAATGAGATTTTGAGAAATTACCTGGGGATCTTTCTTGTAGTGTACCTTGATGACATACTGGTGTTTTCCAAGGACTGGTCCTCCCACATTGAGCATGTCAGGAAGGTGCTCCAGGTCCTTCGGGAAAACAAACTGTTTGCCAAAACCGAAAAATGTGTGTTTGGGGTACAGGAAATACCATTTTTGGGTCAAATCCTCACTCCTCATGAATTCCGCATGGACCCCGCCAAGGTTCAGGCTGTGGTGGAATGGGTCCAACCTGCCTCCCTGAAGGCGTTACAGTGTTTTTTGGGGTTCGCTAATTATTACAGGAGATTTATTGCTAACTTCTCGGTCATCGCTAAGCCTCTTACGGACCTCACTCGCAAAGGAGCTGATCTCCTCCACTGGCCTCCTGAGGCTGTCCAGGCTTTTGAGGTCCTTAAAAGGTGCTTTATCTCGGCCCCGGTGCTGGTTCAGCCCAACCAAATGGAGCCATTTATCGTGGAAGTTGGCGCATCTGAGGTGGGAGAGGGGGCTGTCTTGTCCCAGGGTACCAGGTCCCTCACCCATCTCCGCCCCTGTGCCTACTTCTCCAGGAAGTTTTCGCCAACTGAGAGTAACTATGATATTGGCAACCGCGAACTATTAGCCATTAAATGGGCATTTGAAGAGTGGCACCACTTCCTGGAGGGGGCTAGGCACCAGGTAACGGTCCTTACCGACCACAAGAATCTGGTTTTCCTAGAATCTGCCCGGAGGCTAAACCCGAGACAAGCTCGATGGGCGTTATTTTTTACCAGATTCAATTTTTGGTTACCTATAGGACTGGGTCTAAAAATATTAAGGCTGATGCACTGTCGCGTAGCTTCATGGCCAGCCCTCCTTCGGAGGAAGATCCTGCTTGTATTTTGCCTCCAGGTATAATCATTTCCTCGATCGATTCTGATTTAGTCTCTGAAATTGCTGCTGATCAAGGTTCAGCTCCCGGGAACCTTCCTGAGAACAAGCTGTTTGTTCCCCTGCAATTCCGGCTAAGGGTACTTAGGGAAAATCATGACTCCGCACTATCTGGTCATCCAGGCATCCTGGGTACCAAACACCTCATTACTAGAAACTATTGGTGGCCTGGGTTGCCTAAAGACGTTAAGGCCTACGTCGCCGCTTGTGAGGTTTGTGCTAGGTCCAAGACTCCCAGGTCCCGACTGCGTTCCTTGCCCATTCCCCAGAGACCTTGGACACATATCTCCATGGATTTTATCACCGATTTGCCTCCATCCCAAGGCAAGTCGGTGGTGTGGGTGGTAGTAGACCGCTTCAGTAAGATGTGCCACTTTGTGCCCCTCAAGAAACTACCCAACGCCAAGACGTTGGCTACCTTGTTTGTCAAACACATCCTGCGTCTCCATGGGGTCCCTGTCAATATTGATTCGGACAGAGGGGTACAATTTGTTTCATTGTTTTGGAGAGCCTTCTGTATGAAGTTGGAGATTGATCTGTCCTTCTCCTCTGCCTTCCATCCTGAAACCAATGGCCAAACTGAGAGGACTAATCAATCTCTAGAACAATATTTAAGGTGTTTTGTCTCTGACTGTCAATATGATTGGGTCTCATTCATTTCCCTCGCCGAATTTTCCCTTAATAACCGGGTCAGTAACTCGTCAGGGGTCTCCCCCTTTTTCTGTAATTTTGGGTTTAATCCACGGTTCTCCTCCGCTTCACCTGGTAGTTCCAACAATCCCGAGGTAGAGGTCGTTCATCGGGAACTGTGCACAGTCTGGGCCCAGGTTCAGAAGAACCTAGAGGCGTCCCAGAGCGTACAAAAAACTCAGGCTGATAGAAAACGTTCTGCTAACCCCCTGTTTATGGTCGGGGATCTGGTGTGGTTGTCGTCTAGGAACTTGCGTCTCAAGGTTCCGTCCAAGAAGTTTGCTCCCCGGTTTATTGGGCCGTATAAGGTCATTGAGGTCCTCAATCCTGTCTCCTTCCGGCTGGAGTTACCCCCGTCTTTTCGTATACACGACGTGTTTCATGCCTCCCTCCTTAAACGCTGCTCCCCGTCCTTGGCTCCCTCGAGGAGACCTCCTGTTCCCGTCCTCACCCCTGAGGGGGTGGAATTCGAGGTGGCCAAGATTGTGGACAGCAAGATGGTCCAAGGCTCCCTCCAGTACCTGGTCCATTGGAGAGGATACGGGCCCGAGGAGAGGACTTGGGTACCCGCCCGGGATGTTCACGCTGGGGTATTGGTCAGGAGGTTCCACCTGCGTTTCCCCAGTAAGCCAGGTCCACTTAGAAAGGGTCCGGTGACCCCTCATAAAAGGGGGGGGTACTGTAAAGGATCTGCCAGGCACAGCTTCGGGGTTAACTCCCATAATTAATCAGTCAGCACCTGAATCTACATCCCTGAGACTGACTCCAGCTTCCACCACTCAGGCTGGCAGGCTTAGGAGTGGGAGAGCCTATCACAACCTGGCCAGACTCAGCTAGCTCCCGCCCTCGGTCTATTTAAGCCTGCCCTTCCTGTCCCTCGGTGCTTGTGATTCTTTTCGTGTGGTTTCCTGGCCCAGCTACAGCTCCTTCTATTTTGATCCTGCTCCATACAGACCCTGGCTTACTGACTACTCTTCTGCTCTTCGCTTGGTACCTCGCACACTCCTGGCTTGACTCGGCTCGTTCACCACTCTGGTTGTTCACGGCGTTGCCGTGGGCAACTGCCCCTTTCCCTTGCTTGTATTCCCTTGTATGTTTGTCGTGTTTCTCTTGCACTTACTGAGCGCAGGGACCGCCGCCCAGTTGTACCCCGTCGCCTAGGGCGGGTCGTTGCAAGTAGGCAGGGACAGAGTGGCGGGTAGACTAGGGCTCACTTGTCCGTTTCCCTACCCCCCGTCATTACAATATCCTATATAATTACAGCACCAGAACCAAGCTCTGACATATATACAGTACCAGAACCATACTCGGTACATATATACTACACCAGAACCAAGCTTAGTACATATATACAACACCAGAACCAAGCTCAGTACATATATGTAGCACTAGAACAAAGCTCAATACACAAATACAGCACCAGAACAAAGCTCAGTACATATATATATACAGCACAAGAACAAAGCTCAATACATATATACAGCAACAGAATAAAGTTTAGTACATATATACAGAACTAGAACCAAGCTCAGTACATATATACAGCACTAGAGCAAAGCCAGGAAAATATCTACAGCAACAGAACGAATGTCAGAACATATATACAGCACAAGCACAAATACAGCTTAATTTAGTGCAATGCCTGCCGTATAGGCTTGTACGGCGTAAAACTACAGCTCCCAGCATGGCCCAAACAATGGTAAGGATATTCTGGGAGTTGCTGTATCACAAAAAAAATCATATAATAATCAAACCACCCACCATCTCGCTGCAGATCATACAGCGACTACATTACTGATTAGAGGCAGAATAAACATTTACATTAAGTGACTCACCGGTGATGTCTCAAATTCTAGTTCTTTTTCTCTTTTCTTCCCCATCCGGTCCAGACCTCTATATGACTTTTCCTGGCCACAACCCATTTCTGCAGTTTGCCACTCCTAGCTTTTAAAACATTTCTGCACCTATAAATGAAGGTAAAAGTCTCAACGCCCCTAAATATAATAGCGCCATATACTGTACCTCTAATTATAATAGCACCATACACTGTGTCCCTGATTATAGTAGTACCATACACTGTGTCCCACACCCACACACACTGTGCCCCGTGTAGATAGTGCCCCCATATAGATAGTGACCCCCATGGAGCCTCCGTAAATTTTGCCCTTCATAGAAGCCACTGTAGATAGTGTCCCACCTACAGCCCCCTGTAGATAGTGCCCACATATGGACTCCAGCGCTGCAAGGCAATAGTGCTATCCACTGAGCCACCATGCTGCCCTAAATATAGATCCCCCTATTGATAGTGCTCCACATATACCCCACCTCTGTAGATAGTGCCTCACATATAGCTCCCCCTGTATATAGTGTCCCACATATAGCCCACCCCTGTAGACAGTGCGCTTCATATAGCCCCCTGTAGATAATGCCCCACAGGTAACCCGCCCCTGTTTATAGTGCCCCACATATTGCCCACCCCTGTAGATAGTGATCTACAAATAGCTCACCTATAGACAGTGCTCCACAAATAGCCCACCCCTGTAGATAGTGCCTCACATATAGCTCCCCCTGTATATAGTGCCCCACATATAGCCCACCCCTGTAGATAGTGCCCTACGTATAGCTCTCCCTATAGATAATGCTCCACATATAGCCCACCGCTGTAGATAGTGTCCCACATATAGTCCACCCCTGTAGATAGAGCCCTACATATAGTTCCCTCTGTAGTTAGTGTTCCACATCCCCACATATAGACCCCCTTGTAGATAGAGCACCCCCTGTAGATAATGCCACTCACAGTTTTATTAGAAAAAAAACGGACACGTTCGTGTGAATAAGGCCTAAGGTATATGTATTTCACAGGACATATTTAAGAGGCTTTTAAAAATGTCCCATTTAGTGTGTGTATTTTTATTGTTGAGGACATTGTCCCAGTTTATGCTCTGAAGGGTAATTGTCCTTAATTATTGTAAAAAACCTGTTTCCTTTGTAGTACCTGCAGGTTTCTGCCTCCCAGTTTATATCAGGGTAGATAAAGTCCCACATAATAATGACTTCGTTGATTTTCTGCTTCTTCCATTACACTCAGAGAATTATAACAAACTCCTATCAGTATTTTATTATTCTTTTTCCCTCTCGTTAATTCCACCTATAGGGACTCCACATCATGATCCCTCATAGACATTATCACGCAGGATGGGCTTTAGGCAGGATTTTTATAAGAAAACCCCTTCCCCCCTTCTTATTAGTACGATCATTCCTAAACAGACTGTAACCCTCCATATTAACAGCCCAGTCATAGCTGTCATCCCGCTATGACTCACTTATCTCCACTATATCACAATTCTTCCCCAGCATTATCAATTATAATTCCTCAATCTTGTTATTGAGGCTTCTGGCATTGGTATTCATGCAATTTATATGTTTATCTGTACCACTTATTATTCCTATTAACTGTTCTAACCCATTCCTCTATTCCACCCCATGTTCATTTCTCAGCCCCAGCTCACTAACTACGTTGGCCTCCCCTTCTATACAGTAATAACCCTCCCCCATTTCCTAACTTAGACACTCCTCCAACCTTCTAGCCACCTTAGGTTAACCTACTAGTCAATATAAGATCTTTAAAAAAGTTAAGCCATGGAAGCCAGATTTTGTGAAACTTGCCAGCTTTTCTCTATTCAAGATATTTAAGCTACTTTTTTCACCCAATAAGAAATCCGGGCTGCTTCCTAAGTCTGAGAGAGTGACATGATCTTCTACCAGTCAGGCTGGGAGGCTGAGGAGTGGGAGAGCCTATCACAGCCTGGCCAGACGGAGCTAGCTCCCGCCCTCTGTCTATTTATACCTGCATTTCCTGCTCCTCGTTTGCCTGTGATTCTTTTCTGTTTCCTGGCTCTGCTGCTCCTGCTATGATTATTGACCTTGCTTCATTTTTGACCCTGGCTTTACTGACTACGCTCCTGCTCTGCGATTTGTACCTCGTGCACTCCTGGTTTGACTCGGCTCGTTCACGACTCTTGTTGCTCACTGTGTTGCCGTGGGCAACTGCCCCATTTTCCTTAGCTTCTGTGTACCCTTGTCTGTTGTGCACTTATTGAGCGTAGGGACCGTCGCCAGTTGTACGCCGTCGCCTAGGACGGGCCGTTGCAAGTAGGCAGGGACTGAGTGGCGGGTAGATTAGGGCTCACCTGTCTGTCTCCTTACCCCGTCATTACAGGAGATACTTGCGGGCATATAAGATTAAGTACATTGCATTTGGAAAGTCTTCAGACCCCTTAAATTTTTTCACATTTTGCTATGTTGAGGCCTAGTGCTAAAATAGAAAGAATTTCAGGTTTTTACCCCATAATGACAAAGTAAAAATGGAATGTTAGTAATGTTTGCTAGTTTATTGATAAGGAAACACTAAAATCTTGCATTGACATAAGTATTCAGTCCCTTTACTCCGTACTTAGGAGAAACCCCTTTGTCAGTGATAGCAGCTTCCAGTCTTCTTGGGTATAACGCCACAAGGTTTGCACACCCGGATTTGGGGTGTTTCTGTCATTCTTCTCTGCAGATCCTCTCAAGCTGTCAAGTTGGTTGGGGACCATCGGTGGACAGCCATTTTTAAGTCTTTCCAGAGATGTTCAATTGGGTTCAAGTCAGGGTTCTGGCTGGGTCACTCAAGGACATTCACAGAGTTGTCCCTAAGCTACTCCTGTGTTGTCTTGGCTGTGTGCTTAGGGTAATTATCTTGTTGGAAGGTGAACCTTTAGCCTAGTTTGAGGTCCAAAGAACTCTGCATCAGATTTTCATTAAGAATATCTCTGTACTTTGCTTCATTCATCTTATCCTCAACCCTGACCAGTCTCCCTGTCCCAGCCACTGAAAAACACCCCCATAGAAAGATGCTGCCACCACAATGCTTCACTGTAGGGATGGTAGTGTTCAGGTGATGTGCATTGCCTGGTTTCCTCCAAACATGAAGCTTAGAATTGAGGCCAAAATGTTCAATCTTGGTTTCATCAGACAACAGAATCTTGTTTATCACAGTCTGAGAGTACTTTATGTGCTTTTGTGCAAAATCCAGACGGGCTTTCATGAGTTTTTTTTTTTTACAGAGGAGATGCTACTTTTTGGCCACTCTGCCACAAAGCCCAGATTGGTGGAGTACTATAGTGATGGTTGACCTTCTGGTAGTTTCTCCCATCTGCATCTTTGGAGCCCAGGCAAAGTGATCAATGGGTTCTTGGTCACCTCTCTTACCAAGGCCTTTCTCCCCCGATTACTTAGTTTGGTGGGGCGGACAGCTCTTGGAAGAGTCCTGGTTGTTGCAAACGTCTTCCATTTAACAATCATGGAGGCCACTGTGCTCTTGGGAACTTTCAGTGTAGCAGAATTTTGTTGTACCCTTCTCCAGATCTGCGCCTCCACACAATCCTGTCTCTGAGCTCTACAAGCAGTTCTTTCTTCCTCATGGCTTGGTTTTTGCTCTGATATGCATTGTCAGCTGTGAGAGCTTATATAGACAGGAGTGTGACTCTCCAAATCATGTCCAATCAAATGAATTTACCACAGGTGGACTCCAATCAAGGTGTAGAAACATTTCAAAGATGATCCAGAGAAATGGGAGGCCGCCAGATCTAAATTTTAAGTGTCATAGCAAAGGGTCTGAATACTTATGAATGTCCATGCCAAATGTGAGCTTTTCGTTTTTAGTAATTGTGCAAAAATGTCTAAAATTCTGTTTTCTCTTTGTCATTATGGGGTATTGAGTGCAGAATGATGGGGGGGGGGACATATTTTTTTTATTTTATTTTAGCACAAGACCTCAACATAACAAAATGTGAAAAAATTTAAAGGGTCTAAGGACTTTCCAAATACACTGCATGTGTCCCCCTATTTGGCTAGCTTAATAATAAACCTTGATGTCAGTAAAGTTGATTCCATTTAGTTTTTTTGGCCTAATTAAAATGGTAAATGCTATTCTATGCCCCTTATTAATACAGATATAATACAACAACATCTTTTTAGATAGCTTATGAAAAAAAGGAGGAAGGTGAATAGGCATAATTTGCAAGTTATTTTTCGGTAAAAACAGAACTTTGAGTAAATTACTCCTGCCTACTCAGGAAACAAATGGTATATTTCACAATTTTATAATTTTATCTATTTGGACCAATAAAGGATCATAGATGAGGGAGAGCCAAGAATTTGTTAAAGAAACGATCTGCAAGCCCAGGTATT
Organism: Rhinoderma darwinii; assembly: GCF_050947455.1. Lineage (NCBI taxonomy): Eukaryota > Metazoa > Chordata > Amphibia > Anura > Rhinodermatidae > Rhinoderma > Rhinoderma darwinii. The sequence goes on along the minus strand of NC_134689.1, from coordinate 40,608,373 downwards.
TAAATGAATTTGTGGACCTTTCGAATTGGGAATTTCCCTTGGCCTCTAAAACCATTTTCTCTGAGCAAGTGATGTTTAACTCTGCTGACTTAGTTGGGTAAATGCTGAAGTTAGAAATTACCTGTAAGTGCTGAAAAATAGAAGCAGTACAGCTGTTGCCGCAGCTCGTTCAGCGGGGACAGATCGCTGTGTCCCAGCTAATTAACCCCTTGGAAGCCGCTTTCAATATCGATCGCGGCTCCTTAGGGGTTAAGCTACCATCGTCGGCAGGGTACACGATAACGCTGGTGATGGTGGCTATGGCAACCGGATGCCTAACAATGGCATCTGGCTATGCCATCTGCGGGAGCCTATTGGGTCCTAACTAAGTCAGGACCCACTATGCTTGCTGTCAGTTAGTAGCTGACAGCTCTAATACATGACAGCTCTAATACACCGCACTATGCATGTAGTGCAGTGTATTAGAATAGCGATCAGGGCATCCTGCCCTCAAGTACACTAGTGGGACAAAGTAATAAAGTTAAAAAAAGTTTAAAAAAAGTTGTGTAAGAATAAGAAAATAAAAGTTTTAACCCCTTAAGGACGCCGCCTAGTTTTGGCCTTAAGGCTCAGAGCCCATTTTTCAAATCTGACATATTTCACTTTATGTGGTAATAACGTCGGAATGCTTAAACCTATCCAAGCGATTCTGAGATTATTTTCTCGTGACACATTGGGCTTCATGTTCGTGGTAAAATTTGGTCGATATATTCAGTGTTTATTGGTGAAAAATTGCAAAATTTAGAGAAAATTTGGAAAAAATAGAATTTTTCTGAATTTAAATGCATCTGCTTGTAAAACAGACGGTTATGCCACCCAAAATAGTTACTAGTTCACATTTCCCATATGTCTACTTTAGATTGGCATCGTTTTTTTAACATTATTTTATTTTTCATGGAAGTTACAAGGCTTAGAACCTAAACAGCAATTTCTCATATTTTTAAGAAAATTTCAAAAGCCTTTTTTTTTAAGGTACTTCTTCAGTTTTGAAGAGGCATTGAGGGGCCTATGTATTAGAAACCCTGATAAAACACCCCATTTTAAAAACTAGACCCCTCAAAGTATTCAATACAGCATTTAGAAAGTTTTTTAACCCTTCAGGCATTTCACAAGAATTAAAGCAAAGTGGAGGTGAAATTTGCAAATTTCATTTTTCTTGCTGAATTTCAATTTTATTAAATTTTTTTTCTGTAACACAGAAGGTTTTACCAGAGAAACACTACTAAATATGTATTGTCCAGATTCTGCAGTTTTTAGAAATGTCCCACATGTGGCTCTAGTGCGCTCATGGACTAAAACACAAGCCCTAGAAGCAAAGAAGCACCTAGGGCATTTTGAGGCCTCTTTTTTATTAGAATATATTTTAGGCAGCATGCCAGGTTTGAAGAGGTGTTGAGGTGCCAAAACAGTAGGAATCCCCGAATAGTGACCCCATTTTGGAAACTACACCCCTCAAGGAATTCATTTATGGTTGTTGTTACCATTTTGACCGCACAATTTTTTCACAGCACCTATTTGAAAAATTAATTTTTTCCAATAAGATGTCACTTGTGATCAAAATTTCTTATTTTCACAGGGAACAAAATACCCCATTTTGTTGCCCAATTTGTCCTTTGTGCGGCAATACCCCATTTGTGGTGATAAACTGCCGTTTGGGCCCATGGGAGGGCTCAGAATGAAAGGAGCGCTATGTGTTTGTTGGAGTCCAGATTTTGCTGGATTGGTTTTCGGGTGCCATGTTGCATTTACAGAGCCCCAGAGGTATCAAAGCAATGGAAACCCACCAGAAGTGACCCCATTTTGGAAACTACACCCCTCAAGGAATTCAAATATGGTTGTTGTTACAATTTTGACCGCACAGTTTTTTCACAGCACCTATTTGAATTGGGCTGTGAAATGAAAAAAATTACATTTTTTCCAATAAGATGTCATTTTTTATCAAAATTTCTTATTTTCACAGGGAACAAAATACCCCATTTTGTTGCCCAATTTCTCCTGAGTGCAGCAATACCCCATTTGTGGCAATAAACTGCTGTTTGGGCCCATGGGAGGCCTCAGAAGTGAAGTAGCGCTGTGTGTTCTTTGGAGTGCAGATTTTGCTGGTTTGGTTTTCGGGTGCCATGTCGCATTTGCAGAGCCCCAGAGGTATCAAAGCAATGGAAACCCACCAGAAGTGACCCCATTTTGGAAACTACACCCCTCAAGGAATTCATTTATGGGTAATGTGACCATTTAGACACCATAGTTTCTTCACAGAACTTATTTGAATTGCGCTGGGAATTAAAAAAAAGAAACATTTTTCCAATAATATGTCGTTTTAGCTAAAAAATTCTTATTTTCACAAGAAATAAAATACTACATTTTGTTGCCCAATTTGTCCTGAGTGTGGCAATACCCCATTTGTGATGATAAACTGCCGTTTTGGCTCATGGGAGGGCTCAGAAGGAAAAGAGCGCTATTTGTTCTTTGGAGTCCAGATTTTGCTGGATTGGTTTTCGGGTGCCATGTCGCATTTGCAGAGCCCCAGAGGTATCAAAGCAATGCAAACCCACCAGAAGTGACCCCATTTTGGAAACTACACCCCTCAAGGAATTCATTTATGGGTGTTGTGACCATTTTGACCCCATAGTTTTTTCACAGAACTTATTTGAATTGGGCTGGGAATGAAAACAAAATTAATTTTTTCCAACAATATGTAGTTCTGGCTGAAAATTTCTTATTTTCACAAGAAATAAAATACCCAATTCTGTTGCGCAATTTGTCCTGAGTGCTGCAATACCCCATTTGTGGTGATAAACTGCCGTTTGGGCCCATGGGAGAGCTCAGAAGGAAAGGACCACCATTTGGCCTACTGGGGATTTTCTGGTGTGAAGTCATGTTTGCAGAAGCCCCTGAGGTACCAGTACAGTTGAAACCCCCAAGAAGTGACCCCGTTTTAAAAACTACACCCTTAAGGCATTCATCTAAAGGTGTAGTGAGCATTTTTACCGGAGACATACACCCCATAAACTGTAATGTGGGTTCTCCCAGGTATCGCAATACCCTCAATGTGGCTGTTATCAGCTGCTTGGGCACACAGCAGGGCTCAGAAGGGAAAGATAATGGGGGATAAGCTGTGCGGAGTACATCAGGGTAAGTAGAATTGGGGTAAATTATAAATCAAGGGATGTATGATAAATTTTAAAACACTTTCATACAGAGCTCTGGTTTTTCGGGACACGCGTTCCATTGATATATTGTGTCCTCCCTTATACCCCTCTTATAGCAGACTTTGCACCTCTTTTGACTTTTTCCCTTCTTGCCAGTTTGGGGAACTTCTCCTGGAAAGTGCTGCCCTGGTGCGATGCGTGTGGCCTCGCTTCCAGAAGTACTGGGTGCCCCCCCCCCTTCCTGGTCCCTAAAGATTAGGTTCTTGATAACCACCTCTTGAAATTCCAGGAAAGTTCCCCTCTGGCCTGTACATCGACGTAGCACGTACACATTGTACAATGCCATCTGTATTATGTGCATGGCCAGCTTCTTATACCACACAGCATGGCGCTATAGGGCTTCAGGACTTGATCTGACAAGTCCACCCCTCCCATGTACCTATTGTAGTCCAGGATGCAGTCTGGTTTAGGGGTCTCTGTACTGGTACCTCGTACAGGTACATGGGTACTGGTGTGACATCTCTCTTGTCCTTGTACTTGACACACAATATGTTGCTGCTGGAATGTGCCCTGCGCTCACCCCTTCTTGTTTGGCCTGCAGAGTCTTAGGGAGGCCTTTCAGATTTCTTCTAGCAGTGCCGCATGCCGCAGGACTGGAAGTGAGGCAGTTGAAGAGTGGGACGCCGGTATAAAAATTATCCAGGTAGAGGTGGTAACCCTGGTCCAGCAGTGGGTGCACCAAATCCCACACAATTTTTGCATTAAATCCCAGTAACGGGGGGGGGGGGCATTCTGGGGGCTGAATACTGGTGTCCTTCCCTTTATATATCCTAAATTTGTAGGTATACCCTGATGCACTCTCACACAGCTTATACATCTTCACACCATACCTTGCCCTCTTACTCGGCAGGTACTGGCGGAATTGAACCCTCCCTTTAAAATCCACCAAGGACTCATCAATAGAAATACACTTCTTGGGGTGTATGCTTGGGAAAACCGGGCACTGAAACGGTCTAATAGGGGTCTCCGTTTATACAAACGGTCAAAACTGGGGGTCATCTCGGAGTGGGCACAGCTCATTATCAGTATAAGAAGTGAAGTATTGCCTAATTTATTTATTTTTTTAGGTTCCAGTTCAGTTCTGAAGTTGCTTTGAGGGGCCCATATATTAGAAACCCCTATCAAACACCACATTTTAGAAACTAGACCCCTCAAAGTATTCACAACAGCATTTAGAAAGTTTATGAACCCTTTAGGTGTTTCACGGGAATTTAGAGCAAAGTAGAGGTGAAATGTACATATTTTTTTTGTCAGAAAATCCTCTTTATACCATTTTTTTTATAACACAAAAGGTTTTATCAGAGAAACGCAACTCAATACTTATTGCCCAGATTCTGCAGTTTTGAGAAATATCCCACATGTGGCCCTAGTGCACTAATGGACTGAAGCCCCGGCCTCCGAAGCAAAGGAGCACCTAGCGGATTATGAGACCTCCTTTTTATTAGGCACCATGTCCGGTTTGAAGAGGTCTTGTGGTGCCAAAACAGTGGAAAACCCCGAAAAGTGACCCCAATTTGGAAACTAGACCCCTTGAGGAATTCATTGCAGTTTTCATGGGGTGCATGTAACTTTTTGATCAGTTTTTATTCTATTTTTAGGTGGCGTGGTGACTAAAAAACAGCAATTCTACTATTGATTTTTTAATCTATTTTTTTTACAGCGTTCACCGTGCGCTATAAATGACATATTCACTTTATTCTGCGGGGCGATACGATTACGGCGATACCAGATGTTTATAGTTTTTTTTTATGTCTTATGGCGTTTGCACAATAAAATACGTTTTGTAAACAATCATTCACTTTTTGTGTTACCTTATTCTAAGAGCCATAACGTTTTTATTTTTCCATCAAGAAAGCCGTGCGAGGACTTATTTTTTGCGTAACGAACTGTAGTTTCGATCAGTACCATTTTTAGGTACATGCGACTTTTTGATCTCTTTTTATTCCATTTTTTGGGAGGTGAAGTGACCAAACAATTGTGATTCTGGTACGGTTTATTATTATTTTCTTTTACGGAGTTCACTGCGCGGGATAAATAACGAAATAATTTTGTAGTTCAGGCCGTTACCGACGCGGCGATACCAATTATGTATAGTTTATTTGTTTGTTTATATATTTTTATTAATAATAAAGGACTGATAAGGGAAAAAGGGAGATTTTTACTTTTGTTACTTTTAACCCCTTCGCGCTCAGCGACGTAATAATCCGTCGCGCTAACTGTATCGTTAGCGCTCAGCGACGGACTACTACGTCGCGGGAGTAACGGCCATTTCGGCCGTCCTCCCGACACATACAGGAGCTGTGACAGCTGCTGTCTCGTACAGCAGCTGCCGCAGCTCCTACAGCGGGGACCGATCGCGGTGGGTCCTGACTTTTAAAACTTTTATTTTCTTATTTTTACACATCTTTTTTTAACTTTTTTTTAACTTTATTACTTTGTCCCACTAGGGGACTTGAGGGCAGGAGGCTCTGATCGCTATTCTAATACACTGCACTACATGCGTAGTGCAGTGTATTAGAACTGTCAGCTACTCACTGACAGCAAGCATAGTGGGTCCTGACTTCGTCAGGACCCACTAGGCTTCCGTTGATGGCAGAGCCAGACGCCATTGTTTGGTGTCCGGTTGCCATAGCCACCATCGCCAGCCGCTATCGCGTAGCAGGCTGGCGATTATAGCTTAACCCCTACAAAGCCGTGATCACTGTTGAACACGGCTTTTAAGGGGTTAATCAGCGGGGACACCGCGATCGGTCCCCGCTGTAGGAGCTGCGGCAGCTGCTGTACGAGACAGCAGCTGTCACAGCTCCTGTATGTGTCGGGAGGACGGCCGAAATGGCCGTTACTCCCGCGACGTAGTAGTCCGTCGCTGAGCGCTAACGATACAGTTAGCGCGACGGATTATTACGTCGCTGAGCGCGAAGGGGTTAAAAGTAACAAAAGTAAAAATCTTCCCTTTTCCCTTATCAGTCCTTTATTATTAATAATAATAAATAAATAAGCAAATAAACGATACATAATTGGTATCGCCGCATCCATAACGGCCTTAACTACAAAAGTATTTTGTGATTTATCCCGCGCGATGAACGCCGTAAAAGAAAATAATAATAAACCATACCAGAATCACAATTTTTTGGTCACTTCACTTCCCAAAAAATTTAATAAAAAGAGATCAAAAAGTCGCATGTACCTAAAAATGGTACTGATCGAAACTGGAGTTCGTTACGCAAAAAACAAGTCCTCACACGGCTTTCGTGATGGAAAAAAACAAAAACGTTATGGCTCCTAGAATAAGGTAACACAAAAGGTAAATGATTTTTAATAAAAAGTATCTTATTGTGCAAACGCCATAAAATATAAAAAAAACCCTATGGTATCGACGTAATCGTATCGCGCCGCAGAATAAAGTGAATATGTCATTTATAGCGCACGGTGAACGCTGTAATACATTTTTAATAATAAACAATAGTAGAATTGCTGTTTTTTTATTCACCACGCCACTTAAAAATGGAATAACAACTGATCATAAAGTCGCATGCACCCCATGAAAACTACAATGAATTCCACAAGGGGTCTAGTTTCCCAAAAAGGGTCACTTTTGTGGGGTTTCCACTGTTTTGGCATCACAAGACCTCTTCAAACCAGACAAGGTACCTAATAAAAAGGAGGCCTCATAATCCTCTAGGTGGTCCTTTGCTTCGGAGGTCGGGGCTTCAGTCCATTACCGCACTAGAGCCACATGTGGGATATTTCTCAAAACTGGAGAATCTGGGCAATAAGTATTGAGTTGCGTTTCTCAGGTAAAACCTTCTGTTTTACAGAAAAATAAAAAAATTCTGACAAAAAAATGAAATATGTAAATTTCACCTCTACTTTGCTTTAAATTCCTGTGAAACACCTAAAGGGTTAATAAACTTTCTAACTGCTATTTTGAATACATTGAGGGGCCTAGTTTCTAAAATGGTGTGTTTGATAGGGGTTTCTAATATATAAGCCCATCAAAGCCACTTCAGAACTGAACTGGAACCTAAAAATAAAAAAAAGAGGCTTTTTCTTATACCACACCCCGGTGTACCGCATGGCCGTGACCAGGATGCGTTATGAGGCAATACTTCGCTTCTTACATTATACTGATAATGAGCAGTGCCCACCCAGAGATGACCCCAGTTTTGACCGTGTGTATAAACGGAGAACCCTATTAGACCATTTCAGTGCCCGGTTTTGCAAAGCATACACCCCCGAGAAGTGTATTTCTATTGATGAGTCCTTGGTACATTGTAAAGGGAGGCTTCAATTCCCCCAGTACCTGCCGAGTAAGAGGGCAAGGTATGGCGTGAAGATGTATAAGCTGTGCGAGAGTGCATCAGGGTATACTTACAAATTTAGGATATATGAAGGGAAGGACACCAATATTCAGCCCCCAGAATGCCCCCCTTACTGGGAACAAGCGCAAAAATAGTGTGGGATTTGGTGCACCCACTGCTGGACCAGGGTTACCACCTCTACCTGTATAATTTTTATACCAGCGTCCCACTCTTCAGGCGCCTCGCTTCCAGAAGTACTGCGGCATGCGGCACTGCTAGAAGAAATCTGAGAGGCCTCCCTAAGACACTGCTTGGGCAAACAAGAAGGGGTGAGAGCAGGGTACATTCTAGCAGCAACATATTGTGTGTCAAGTACAAGGACAAGAGAGATGTCCTTGTATTGACAACAATACATGGCCACACCAGTACCCATGTACCTGTACGAGGTACCAGTACAGAGACCCCCCAAACCAGACTGAATCCTGGTCTACAATAGGTACATGGGAGGGGTGGACTTGTCAGATCAAGTCCTGAAGCCCTACAGCGCCATTCGGTGTGGCATAAGAAGCTGGCCGTGCACATCATACCGATGGCATTGTACAATGCGTACGTGCTTCATCGATGTACAGGCCAGATGGGAACTTTCCTGGAATTTCAAGAGTTGGTTATCAAGAACCTAATCTTTAGGGATGAGGAAGGGGGGGGCACGCAGTACTTCTGGAAGCGAGGCCACATGCATCGTATCAGGGCAACACTTTCCAGGAGAAGTTCCCCAACTGGCAAGAAGGGAAAAAGTCAAAAGAGGTGCAAAGTCTGCTATAAGAGGGGGATAAGGTAAGACACAATATATTAATGTGACACGTGTCCCGAAAAACCAGGGCTCTGTATGAAAGTGTTTTAAAATTTATCATACATCCCTTAATTTTAACTCTACCCCAGTTTTACTTACCCTGATGCACTCCACACAGCTTATCCCTCTCATCTTTCCCCTCTGGGCCCTGCTGTGTGCCCAGGTAGCAGATAACAGTCACATGTAGAGTATTGCCGTACCCAGGAGAACCCACATTACAGTTTATGGGGTGTATGTCTACGGTGGCGCATGTTGGGCACAATATATCGGACACTGGAATGGCATATACGTATAGAGAATTGCAAATCTCTCTCTGCACCATCTGCTGCACATGATCTTTTACACAATACCTGTGGGGTCAAAATGCTCACTACACCTCTAGATGTATGTCTTGAGGGGTGTAGTTTTTAAACCAGGGTCACTTCTCGGGCGTTTCAACTGTACTGGTACCTCAGGGGCTTCTGCATACATGACTTGAAACCAGAAAATCCCCAGTAGGCCAAATGGTGGTCCTTTCCTTCTGAGCCCTCTCATGGGCCCAAACGGCAGTTTATCACCACAAATGGGGTATTGCCGCACTCAGGAGAAATTTGGCAACAAATAAATTCTGTGAAAAAACTGTGGGGTCTAAATGGTCACAACACCAATAAATAAATTCCTTGAGGGGTGCAGTTTCCAAAATGGGGTCACTTCTGGTGGGTTTCCATTGCTTTGATATCTCTGGGGCTCTGCAAATGCGACATGGCACCCGAAAACCAATCCAGCAAAATCTGGACTCCAAAGAACACATAGCGCTCCTTTCCTTCTGAGACCTCCCATGGGCCCCAATGGCAGTTTATCACCACAAATGGGGTATTACCGCACTCAGGACAAATTGGGCAACAAAATGGGGCATTTTGTTCCCTCTGAAAATAAGAAATTTTCATTTTTTTAATTTCACAGCTCAATTCAAATACGTGCTGTAAAAAAACTATGGGGTCAAAATGGTAACAACAACCATAAATTAATTCCTTGAGGGGTGCAGTTTCCAAAATGGGGTCGCTTTTTGGGTATTCTAACTGTTTTGGAACCTCAACACCTCTTCAAACCTGGCATGCTGCCTAAAATATATTCTAATTAAAAAAGAGGCCGCAAAATGCACTAGGTGCTTCTTTGCTTCTGGGGCTTGTGTTTTAGTCCAGGAGTGCACTAGAGACACATGTGGGACATTTCTAAAAACTGCAGAATCTGGACAACACATATTTAGTAGTGTTTCTCTGGTAAAACCTTCTGTGTTACAGAAAAAAAATAGAATAAAATTGAAATTCAGCAAGAAAAATTAAATTAGCAAATTTCACCTCCACTTTGCATTAATTCCTGTGAAATGCTTAAAGGGTTAAAAAAAACTTTCTAAATGCTGTTTTGAATACATAGGCCCCTCAAAGCCACTTCAGAACTGAACAGGTACCTTAAAAAAAGGCTTTTGAAATTTTCTTAAAAATATGAGAAATTGCTGTTTATGTTCTAAGCCTTGTAACGTCCAAAAAAAAAAAAAAAAAGAATGTTCAAAAAACGATGCCAATATAAAGTAGACTTATGGGAAATGTGAACTAGTAACTATTTTGGGTGGTATAACCATCTGTTTTACAAGCAGATGCATTTAAATTAAAAAAAATGCTATTTTTTTACTTTTTCTCGAAATGTTGCAATTTTTCACAAATAAACACTGAATATATCGACCAAATTTTACCACTAACATAAAGCCCAATGTCTCACGAGAAAAGAAACTCAGAATCGCTTGGATAGGTTTAAGCATTCCAAAGTTATTACCACATAAAGTGAAATACGTCAGATTTGAAAAATGGGCTCTGAGCCTTAAGGCCAAAACAAGGTTGCGGCCTTAAGGGGTTAAGGAGAGGTAGGAGAGTTTCTCTAAGCGTTCTGTAGTAGATAGCGGGAAGTCATCTTGGCCGGGACTTTTCCTGTCAGGCGTATCTTTTAATGCTGCTTCTAATTCTGTTAGGGTAAATGGTTTAGAAAGTGAGTCTTGCTGAGATTTCGTGAGGGACGGTAAATTGAGGTCTTGGAGGAAATCTTTGATGCCTTCCTTTTGGCAGTCCTCTCACCAGACTCTTGGCACCTGAGGTTGTAAAGTGAGTCATAATAATGTCTAAATTGTTTTGCCTGAATGGTGTGATCGTGAGTATATCATCTTGAGTGGACTTGCATTTAATATATAATTGTTCTTGCCTCATTTGGTCATCAGAGTCATACGTTTAGTGCCCTTATTACCATGTAAATAAACCTTATCATGGTTATACAAATAGGCTTTAGCTGCTTTTTGATTCAGCAGTTGTTTCAAATTTTCCCTCTGAATAGTGAGATCCCAGTGAGTACCCCAGCGACTAATTACTTTTTGTGTTGCCCCTCAAGCTGCACAATATTAGTCAGGGTATCATCAATTTCTTTACATTTTAATTTGTTAACATGTAAGCCAAGGCAAATAAGCTTATTCCTCACTACGGCCTTATGAACTTCCAAAATAATCGACAGGGGAGTGTGGGCTCGTCCATTTTCTTGGAAGTATTAAGGGCAGTTGAAATACATTGCTTGTGCATGTCGTCTTCAAAAGGGCTTCATTAAAGGGTTATTCCCATCTTGCAACATTTTTTTATTTTTTTTGGCCAGCACACATGTATGATCAAAAATAAGCCCATTGAACTTATCCATTCAGATTTCCTACCTGGATTTGATCCTCAATCTTCCTCTTTTCCCTGCTGCTCGTTCCTCTGCTTGTGAAGAGTTGTGGGCGAAACCCTGTGAGACAAGTGCTGCAGAAGCATCTCAAACACAAAGTTATTGTTCCAAACTAAACACTGTTATCACTATATGTACATATAGCAACAACAGTGCATTGAAGAAGAAAAAAAAAAACAGCCCTGATAAGGGCTCTACTGCTGCGTGAGGAGTTTAGAAAACTTAGACGGCCCCAGGGCTGCTGCGCATGTCCGGGAGCCGTCCTGTTCACTTTCATTACAGCAGGACTGGGAGCTACTGCGCATGCTCAATGTGCACACCAGAGGACCCGGCCAGCGTATTAGGGAAATTCACAGTAGAAACTGCGCAAGCGCGGCCACCGCTGCATGACCCTAGCGGTGGCCGTAACCATTGGATACCATTTCCAAACAAACCAAAAGACATGGGTTGGACCGGATGGATTATCTTCTGAATGCCACAAAATTTTAAAATGAAGGTATTTAACCCCTTCCCGACATTTGCCGTACATGTACGTCATGGAAAGTACTGACTTCCCGCATCTTGCCGTACATGTACGCCAAATGTTTGGGACCGGCTCAGAAGCTGAGCCGGTCCCATCATCACCGGATCTCAGCTGTATCTTACAGCTGACATCCGGCTGTAACGGCGGGGACCGAAATTAGCTTCGATCCCCGCCATTAACCCCTTAAGTGCAGCGCTCAAACGCGATCGCTGCACTTAAGGTGTTTGCAGCTCATCGGAACCCCAGTAATGAAATTGCCGGGGTTCCGGTGGCTGCAATGGCAACCGGAGGCCTAATACTGGCCTCCCGGTCTGCCTAGCACCGAAGCCGGTCAAGATCCGCCCGGCGGCGGAGCCTGATCGGCTTCCGTAGCTGCCGGCAAGATGGCGCCGGGTCAGGAGCTGATCCGGCGTCATCAGCGGTGGAAGTCAGCTGTACTGTACAGCTGACATCCACCTGTAACGGCAGGAACCGGAGCTAGGTCCGATCCCTGCCATTAACCCCTTCGATGCAGCAATCGAAAACGATTGCTGCATCGTAGCGGTTACTAGCAGATCGCCAGCCCTGACAGGCAATCAGGACTGGCGACTGCTGTTATGGCAACAGGAGACACAATGGTCTCCTGCTCTGCCATTACGGAAGCCGATTTAGGCCCCGCCGGGAGGCGAAGCCTAATCGGCTTGCTGTCAGTGAATGACTGACAGATCTAATACATTGCACTACATAGGTAGTGCAATGTATTAGAAAAAAAAAAATCTGACCGTTGGAACTTCAAGTCCCCTAGTGGGACTTGAGAAAAAGTGTAAAAAAAGTATAAAAAAGTGTAAAAAAAAGTGCACAAAATAAAAGTTTGAAAACAGTAAAAGTTTCAAGTAATCAAATAAAACACAATCCCCCTTTTACTCTTATCAAGTACTTTATTATTGAAAAATAATAATAAACCATATGTATTTGGTATCGCCACGACCGTAACGACCTGAGGTATCAAAATATTGTATTATTTATTGCACGCGGTGAACAGCGTAAAAAAAACCGTAAAAAACGTTACCAGAGTTTCTGTTTTTTGGTCACTTTGCCCTACAAATATTAGAATAAAAAGTGATCAAAAAGTCGCACGTATCCAAAAATGGTACCTATAAAAACTATAGCTCGTCTCGCAAAAAACAAGCCCTCATACACCTCCGTCGACAAAAAAATTAAAAAGTTATGGTTCTCACAACTTGGCGACAGAAAAAATACATTCTTTTTACAAAAGTAATTTTATTGTGCAAAAAGTTGTAAAACATAAAAAAGTTCTATAAATGAGGTATCACCGGAATCGTACTGACCCGTAGAATAAAGGTAACATGTAGTTTATAACGCATGGTGAACGCTGTATAAAAAAAAAACTAAAAAAGCTGTGCCAGAATTGCGTTTTTTTGTTTACCTGGCATCCCAAAAAATAGAATAAAAGGTTATCAAAAAGTCGCATGTACCCCAAAATGGTACCAATAATCGCTACAGCTCGTCCCGCAACAAACCAGCCCTCATACCACTACGTCTATGAAAAATAAAATTAGTTATGGCTCCAATAAGTCAGGAAATAAAAAAATATGCAGTTGTGCCCGAGGGGAACATTTCTTCTGTTTGAAGAGGCGATTTTTCAAGGACCTAAAATTAGGGAACCAGGAAAGGGAGGGCCCAAACATATCCGCTGGAAGCGACGGTGCCCGTATTATACCAGGACGACACTTTCCCAGCAAAATTCCCCAAACTACAAAGGCGCGGAGTGTGGATCAAAAGGGGGATAAGAAAGGACGCCATATATCAGTGCGACACCGGCCTGTGCAGAAAGGATTGCTTCACAGCGTAACACACATCTATGGATTATTTTATTGTTTTTTTTTTACCCCGTTATTATACCACCTGACTATGCCCCTTATATACTCCGCTCGGCTTACATATGCCCTACATTATAAACTGAAACACCAGTAAGACTCCAAACAAAACTACTACCAAGCAAAATCCACGCTCCAAAAGCCAAATGGCATTTCCTCCCATCTGAACCCTACAGCGTGCCCAAACAGCAGTTTCCTTCCACATATATGGCATCGTCATACCCGGGAGAACCCTTTTAGCAATTTTTGGGGTGTGTGTCTCCAGTGGCATAAGCTGGGCACAACATATTTGCCACTGAATGGCATATCTAGGGAAAAATATAAATTTTTAATTTGCACCATCCACAGCGCATTCATTTATGGAAAAGATCTGTGGGGTGAAAATGCTCACTACACCCCTTAATAAATGCCTTGAGGGGTACAGTTTCCATAATGGGGTCACTTCCCAGGGGTTTATTTTTATTATTTCACATCTGAGCCTCTGCAGTTGTGAACCAATACTTTGTAAATCGCCAAATTAGGCCTCAATTTTACATGGTACCCTTTCACTCCTGAGCCTGGTCGACTGTCCAGGCAAGAGATTAGGGCCACATGTAGGGTGTTTCTAAAACCAGGAAACCCAGCATAATAATTAGAGAGCTGTCTTGTTATGGTGGCACAAGCCGGGCACCACATATTGTCCACATATCTGTGGAAAAAATCCCATTTTCACTCTGCAACATCGAGTTCACACTAATTTCTACAAAACACCTGCAGGGTTAACATGCTCACTACACCCGTAGGTAAATGCATTGAGGGGTGTAGTTTCCAAAATGGGGTCACTTCTGGGGGGTTTCCACTGTTTTGGGCCCACAGGCGCCCAGAAACCAATCCAGAAACATCTGCACTCCAAATGGCGGTCCTTCCCTTCTGAGCCCTGCCGTGTGCCCAAACAGCAGTTTATGACCACATATGGGGTATTGCCGTACTCGGTAGAAATTGCTTTACAAATGTTGGGTTCTTTTTTTCCTTTATTTGTTGCGAAAATGAAAAAATTATTATTGAAGAAAAAGGATTGTTTTTATTTTCACTGCCCAATTCTAATAAATTCTATGAAACATCTGTGGGGTCAAAATGCTCACTACGCCCCTAGATGAATTCCTCAAGAGGTGTAGTTTCCTAAATGGTGTCACTTTTTGGGCGTTTTCATTGTTTTTTCCCCTCAGGGGCTTTGCAAATGTGACATGGCCGCCGCAAACCATTCCTGCTCAATGTGATCTCCAAAAGCCAAATAGCGCTCTTTCCCTTCTAAGCCAAGCCGTGTCTCCAAACAGCCGTTTATTACCACATGTGGGGCATTGTTTTACTCGGGAGAAATTGCTTTACAAATTTTGTGGTGCTTTTTCTCCTTCAGTCCTTGTGGAAATGAGTAAAAATAAGCTAAACCTACATTTTCTTTGAAAAAATGTTGATTTTTATTTTCAGGGCCTACTTCCAATAATTTCTGCAAAAAACCTGTGGGGTCAAAGAGCTCACTATACCCCTAGATAATTTCCTCAATGGGTGTAGTCTCCAAAATGGGGTCACTTGTGGGGGGTTTCCACTGTTTTGTCTCCTCAGGGACTTCGTAAATGTGACCTGGCCTCCGCAAACCATTCCTGCTAAACTTGAGCTCCAAAAGCCAAATAGCGCTCTTTCCCTTCTCAGCCCTGCCGTGTCTCCAAACAACCGTTTATTACCACATGTGGGGCATTGTTTTACTCGGGAGAGATTGGTTTACAAATTTTACGGTGCTTTTTCTCCTTCAGTCCTTGTGGAAATGAGAAAAAATTAGCTAAACCTACATTTTATTTGAAAAAATTTAGATTGTCATTTTCAGGGCCTATTTCCAATAATTTATGCAAAAAACCTGTTGGGTCAAAACGCTCACTATACCCCTAGATAATTTCCTCAATGGGCGTAGTTTCCAAAATGGGGTCACCTGTGGGGGGTTTCCACTGTTTTGTCCCCTCAGGGGCTTTGTAAATGTGACATGGCCTCCACAAACCATTCCTGCTAAACTTGAGCTCCAAAAGCCAAATAGCGCTCTTTCCCTTCTCAGCCTCGCCGTGTCTCCAAACAACCGGTTATTACCACATGTGGGGTATTGTTTTACTCGGGAGAAATTGCTTTACAAATTTTACGGTGCTTTTTCTCCTTTAGTCTTTGTGAAAATGAGAAAAAAAATCGCTAAACCTACATTTTCTTTGAAGAAATGTTGATTTTAATTTTCACGGCCTACTTCTAATAATTTCTGTAAAAAAGCTGTGCGGTCAAAATGCTCACTGTACCCCTAGATAATTTCCTTGAGGTGTGTAGTTTCCCAGATGGGGTCACTTTTGGGGGATTTTGACTGTTTTGGCACCGCAAGAGCCCTTCAAACCTGACATGGTGCCTAAAATTTATTCTAACAAAAATAAGGCCCCAAAATCTACCAGGTGCTCCTTTGATTCGGAGGCCGGTGCTTCAGTCCATTAGCACGCTACGGCTACATGTGGGATATTTCCTAAAACTGCAGAAACTGGGCAACAAATATTGAGTTGCATTTCTCTGGTAAAACCTTCTGTGTTATAAAAAAAATTGTACTAAAAATTTATTTCTGCAAAAAAATATGAAATTTGTAAAATTCACCTCTACATTGCTTTAATTCCTGTGAAATGTGTAAAGGGTTAAGACATTTTCTAAATGCTGTTTTGAATACTTTGAGGGGTGAAGTTTTTAAAATGGGGTGACTTTTTGCGGGTTTCTAATATATAAGGCCCTCAAAGCCACTTCACAACTGAACTGGCCCCTGTAAAAATGGCCTTTTGAAATTTTCTTGAAAATGTGAGAAATTGCTGCTAAAGTTCTAAGCCTTGTGAGGTCATAGAAAAATAAAAGGATGTTCAAAAAACGATGCCAATCTAAAGTAGACATATGGGTGATGTTAATTAGCAACAATTTTGGGTGGTATAACTGCCTGTCTTACAAGCAGATACATTTAAATTGATAAAAATGCTAATTTTTGCAATTTTTCGCTAAATTTTGGTGTTTTTCACAATTAAATACTGAACATATCGAGCAAATTTTGCCAGTAACATAAAGTCCAATGTGTCACGAGAAAACAATCTCAGAATCGCTTGGATAGGTGAAAGCATTCCGGAGTTATTACCACATAAAGTGACACATGTCAGATTTGAAAAATGAGGCTCGGTCAGGAAGGTCAAAAGTGGCTAAAGAGGGAAGGGGTTAAAAATATACATATATTTCGATATGCAACAACTTCAGCTATGATCATTGAGATGGGAATACCCCTTTAAGTCTCCAGGTATATGACCCCTTAGGGATAGATGATACATTAATCTTCATAGATATCGATGCATGGTCTGAGATCACAATTTGTCCTATTTGTGATTTAGCTACTAACAGTAAGTGTTGTGATGTGACCAAAAATGTGTCTAATCTTTAATAAGATTTGTGAGGATCTGAGTAGTATGGGTATTCTTTTCCAATTAGTAAAGAAGATCTCCAGATGTCTCTAAGATGCAAGTCAGAGAGGGTTCTATGTAAAACCTGTAGGCTCTTAAATAATTGTCGTGATGAACTTTTGGAAGAGCTTAAAGAGGCTCTGTCACCAGATTTTGCAACCCCTATATGCTATTGCAGCAGATCGGCACTGCAATGTAGATTACAGTAACGTTTTTATTTTTAAAAAAACGAGCATTTTTGGCCAAGTTATGACCATTTTTGTATTTATGCAAATGAGGCTTGCAAAAGTCCAAGTGGGCGTGTTTAAAGTAAAAGTCCAAGTGGGCGTGTATTATGTGCGTACATCGGGGCGTTTTTACTACTTTTACTAGGTGGCTCTACCCAGTTCCTCTTCCCCAGAGCTTTCTGCCTTTGAAGATTTTGCACATTGTGGCACTGAGGTTGTACTCCATTATGTGAGGATCTCGCTTAGTTGTGGGGGACCACTTCCTAAGAAATTTGTCCATTTCAGACTACAATTTCTTCTGTTGTTTGGGGGCTTTCCATACCACACTTTTGCCACTTTGACCATGATGAAGGGATCATCGACGCATTGAGTACTACCAAGAGGCAGTTATAACAGAGAACAGTTACAATGTGCTTATCAATTGCTACATCAAGCTGCATCCCTTTTTCCCTTCAGCTTCTTAAGGGAGCAACATTGAACTATAATCCAGGCAAAAATTGGGACACAGACCCTATGCAAATATACTCTGAGTAGTGAACACGAGTCACTGTTTCTTTAAGAGCATTAAGTATGAAGTGAGAGACAATATTTGGAGGCAGGTAGATAGCAGGAAAGATTGGAATCTTGAAAAATTGGGGCATTGCTCCCAAAATAACTTTTGAGGTGTTGCAGGCCATTCATCACTGCTCAGCCAATTACAAGTAGTTCTCCTAAGCAGGGGTGTAGCTCAGGAGGAGCTAAAAGAACATGTGCCTTGGGTGTTGGATGGCAGTGGGTGGTTAAGCCACTCTGCCTTAACCACAGTTTTTAGATAATGGGCTAGAGCAATGAACTGAATCATTGCCCCAGGTGAAGGAAGGTCTAGATATGCCACAGTTTTAAGAGTTTGTTTTATTATGTCAATTTGGTGGCCTCATTAATAAATAAAGTTCTGGATATCACTCAAGTCTTAATGCAAAAAATTGAACTTTTTAATCCAGTAGTACAACGTTTCTGCTAACAGCCTTTCTCAAGCACAGGTTGGCTGTTAAATAAGGGCCAGTTGGACGGTACCCTTTTTGGACCTGCACTGTGCATACCATCCCCTTGGCTTTGGAGGCTTTCCACTCTCCCTTTTTGGTGGCCTCATTGGAAATTTATTAAAGGTGTATTCCAGTCTACAGCATTTTAAACATACCCCACCGATCACCAGTTCTGGTCTCCCATTCCCCTCAGCCATAGGACGGGGCTAGGAAAAGTTTCAATTAAGTGGAGGCCATGCATGCTCCGATTAAAGTCTATGGGGCTGCCGGAAACAACCGAGAACAGCGCTTGGCCAAGTACATTTATACAGGTCACAGAAGTTCAAAGTGACTTCTGATAACTTATAGCAAGAAGTACATTATTTACTGTAATTCACATCTGGATCCCTCCTGACATTTGATGTACAACTACATCATAGCCAGGAAGGGTGAATATGGAGTAGGCTCATGGGCTGTATGCTACACTAGAAACTTCATCGGAGATAACTATGATCCTGGCCGTTAGGTCAATAGGTAACACAGGATCTAAGCGGGGGGCGAAAACCTCCGTCAGTCCACCTGCCCCACAGGACGTGCAGATGGTTGTCATGGCAGTCTGGGGCCTACTAACAGCCCCCAGGTCTGCCATCTTTGAGTTCCTATAAAGCCCTCAAATAAAATAAGATACAATGGTACCAGCAATAAAACGATTGCCTATTCAAGTCCACTAGGGGGACTAAAAGAAAAAGGCAAAAGAAAAAGTTAAATAAAGTTCTTTTTTATATACAAAAAAAATAAAAATATTAAAAGTACAACATTTAGTATTGCTACGTCTGCAAAATTACAAACTATTACAATACAACATTTACTTAACTGGAACAGTGAGCACTGTAAAATAATTAATTAAGAATGCCAAAATTGCTGTTTTTTGGACACCTCACCTCCCCAAAAATTTTTGTAAACAGTGATAAAATAGTTGAATGCACCCAAATATGATAATTTTAAATGCTACAACTCGCCCTGCAAAAAAAACTATCCCTCCTACAGCTCAATAAACTAAAAAATTTAAAGTTATGGTGACACAAAACAAATATATATTGTTTTCTTTGTAAAAGTAGTAAAACAAAAAAAACTATGTCAAATTTGGTATGTCTGCAATTGTATTAATCCACAGAATAAAGTTATCATGTGATTTTTACCACACAGTGAACGCCATTAACCCCTTAAGGTCATGGCCAATTTTGGCCTTTAGGACAGAACAATTTTTTTAGATTTCACTCTTTGCTTCCTGGCGCTCATAACTTTTTTATTTTTTGGTACAAATACATTATCGTTTGATTTATATAATTATTTTATTTTGCCGATAATGCAGAAAAAAGAACGTTCCGCTGCAGTATTTTTTTTTTTTCACAAAATACATCGATCATCATGTATAATGTTATACATTTGCTGTACAGGTTGTTACGGTTGTGGCGACACCAAATATGTCTATATTATTTCATGCTTTGTAAATAATTTTTTAAAAAGTTTTATTAATTTTAAAAAATGTGTATTTCTGTGTATTTTTTTTACTACTTTTCTTTTATTTAACATTACTTTTTTTTTTAATCCCATGTAGGGATTTTTCATTTAGATTTTTTAATTGTAATGCACTGGCATATATGTATATGCCAGTACATTAGCCTGTGTACTGATACACAGAATGTCATACAAGGCATGTTCCTCGACCTCATCACAGGGATTTTCTGTGATGCGATCAAAGGGCAGTCCCCCTTCTCCTATTCACTTTGAATGGCGCGATCAGCTCTGAATGCGGCATTCAAGGGGTTAACCACAGAGAGAAGCTATTTCTCTTCTCTATGTCATTAGATCAGGGCTGTGGCTGTATATTACAGCCGTTGCCCCGATCCTGATCGCACGCACACTGGCTGTCACACAGGATGAGAATGCTCGTCCTAATACGGCAACATCCGCCGCTCAGTACAAGTATTCTCGTCCGTTGTCGGCAACCAGTTCAAACAAAACAAGAAACAATGGTTGAATCTCTTTTTTTGGCATGCTGCAAATTTAAAAAACTGCACCGCATTTTAAATTCTGAGCGTTTTTTCCACTCAGCATTTATGCAGAGTGTGGACGAGATTTGTTCAAATCTCATCCACTTCGCTGTTAGGGCACGTTCAGACGTGGCTTAATTTTTCCGCTGCAAATGTTGGTGCAGATTTGGGGCAATTACGAAACGAATCTGCAGCAACATTTGCATATTTGACAGGTAATTCAGACATTGCAGATATCACAGCGGACTTGCCACAGATTTCAGTTTTTGCATTGCAAAGGCTGAAATACGCAGTGAAATTCCGCTTCGTCTCCGCAATGGAAAGTGCATGCTGCGGAGGGAAAAATCTGCACTGCAGCCTAATTTCCGCACAGTTATTTTCTGCAACGTCTGAACTAACTTTCCTAAAAATGTATGAAAGTGTGAATGTGCTCTTACTGTATTATGCTGCGGGAAAATCTGCAGTATTTACGCTACGTGTGAACTGACCCTTAACATGAACTGCTGACGCTCTTATTTCTTTTCATAAGAGAACCTGATGAAGTTACTTTCTGCAGAAGAGATATGCAACAGACTAAGGAATGTATCAATAGGGGGTGCTGAGTAAGAAGTTGCACCGGAGACCTAAGGCCCCTCTACCAAATGAAAAGACACCAATATCATAAATGGTACATGGCATGTGGGGGGTTCTGTTACTGATTTTACATTTTACAGGATCTGCAAGTTTTGGCTTTGGATAGGAAAGCAAGAAATGCAACAAAAGGTAAGCAACAACTATATACACGCCAATCATCTCCATATATCCATACAGGTTCTGAGTTCACAATGTAAAGTTTATAGAAATATAATTGAACAATTCCCTTGACCGTGTATTATAAGAGGCAATATATTGCCTGAGCTGCTACAGGGTCTTTTTCAGAAGAGAATGTGGCAGCTTTATGTAATTTACTGTGTATGTCTGTTGATTGACGTGAAGCTCCTGAATCTATTTCTCAAAGAGGTTCCGCAGCATCTGGGACAATGCACCAAACTGACATACTAACATACCCAATATATACTGCATCATACCTACAGTACTTACATACAGTACATATATATATACCCCTATGCTGCTATAAAACCTTTATGTTTCTTCTCTAAAGATGCTTTGATGTGTTATAAGGTAGAGAAAATTCATGCTGCTGCTGCAGAACTTTATTGACTAATAGAGAGATTAATGTCAATCAATCAATCAATCAATCAATCAATCAATCAATCAATCAATCAATCAATCAATCAATCAATCAATCGACTATCCACATCAAATTACGAGCTTTCCTCCTCCTATTATGAAAGAGGTTTTAAATTAAAGGGGTTTTCTCATCAGAGACATTTATGACATATCCACAGGATATGTCATAAATGTCAGATAGATGCGGGTCAGATAGATGCGGGTCAGATAGATGCGGGTCAGATAGATGCGGGTCACATAGATGCAGGTCCCCGTGAGCTACGCTGATTCCTAATTCATGGTCGGAATTCACTTGCTTCTGGTGCAACACAGAGCGGCAGAATGGGGTTTAGGGGGCCCCGTTCTAGGAATAGGTGCAGGTCCCAGAGGTGGATCCCGCATCTATCTGACATTTGTGACATGTCCTGTGAATATGTCATAAATGTCTCTCATGGGAAAACCCCTCTAACTGAGCCTATGTGCTTTGCTATACTTTTTAACACACTACTCAGATACTGCAGAACCTCTTTGGCATGAAATTATTGCCATGAATGGCACCTGTATTCTGCTGATGGTTCCTGCCAAGAAATGAAGGGGAATTTGAAATTCTGCAAAGTCCTGGACCTGTAGGTTAATAAGAGTTCACTGCTGCTTGTTCAGGGCAGACATATAGGTCAGTCTCTGAAGCTGCAGCCACGGGCTTTTCTGCTCTTGGGGACTGAATTGCAGCAGAAGATTTTTCTACACATTTCAAGCACATCCTATGGTCATTTCCATTATATTGATTTGTGCAACATCAGAGAAGCTCATTAAAATTAGGAACAAGGACAATCCTTTAGTAGATGGGATCCATGTATGGAATCTCCCTACCTCATGTGATTTCCTGCATACTTATTCTACGTATTCAATAAATATGGTGTGAGTTATCCTTTGTAAACGTCTGCTTTAGGCTGGATTCACACGAGCATGTTCGGACTGTAAAGGACGGAACGTATTTTGGCCGCACGTCCCGGACCGAACACACTGCAGGGAGCCGGGCTCCAAGCATCATAGTTATGTACGACGCTAGGAGTCCCTGCCTCGCTGAGGGACAACTGTCCCGTACTGTAATCATGTTTTCATTCCGGGACAGTAGTTCCACGGAGAGGCGGGGACTCCTAGCATCGTACATAACTATGATTCTAGGAGCCCGGCTCCCTGCACTTTGTTCGGTCCGGGACGTGCGACTAAAATACGTTCCGTCCTTTACGGACCGAACATGCTCGTGTGAATCCAGCCTTACTATCTGGCTGTCTATGGAAGGAATTACTGCTTGCCTAGTGATATAAGTATCAGGACAACCATTCTTTTCAGATTTGAAATAAAAATGTAGACTTGAGGGTGAGTTCCAGTTAGGCTTCATTCACATCTGCATCGGGACTACGTTCATGGGTTTCGTCTGAGCTTTCCGTCAGGGGAACCCAATTGCATCACCATTGATTTCAATGATGACGGATTCGGTGCAAATGGTTTCCGTTTGGCCCCGTTGTGTAAGGGTTCTGTCGTTTTGACTAATCAATACCATAGTCGACTACGCTATTCATTCTGTCAAAACGACAGAACCCTTGCACAACAGTGAGAAACGGAAATCATCTGCACCGGATCCGTCACCATTGAAATCAATAGTGATGCAAACGGAAACCTACGGTTTCCATTTGTTTCAGTTTGGGTTCCGTTAATGGATTTCCCTGACGGAAAAGTCCGACGGAACCCATGAACAAAGTCCCGATGCAGCTGTGAACGAAGCCTCACCTGTAATTCACCCTCTGCCCAGATATACTTGGCAGGAGGTAGTTATATAACGCCGATCTTTCAGTTAATGGAGCTGTTGCACTTCATATCTGTATGCGATTTTCATGGAGGTTTATATTCTAAAAAAAATATGTGGCTTGAATGGTAAACACTTGCTCTGATCTTTGAGATGAGGGCAGCAAGATGGTCAAGTTTGTGGTAGGTGCCAGTGTATACTAGTATGTCTCTTCCACATAAGCAGGATCCATTTATAGATCCATAAGCACCTGTTTAGGACCACAGCTTCAGGGGAGACCTGTATGGACACTTGCATTAGGCCCTATTTCTGTATCCTATGACTTTGGCAGATGCATGTCAGCCCCCTCCCCTCCCCACTATCTTTTCCTTCATCCTGCAGCGACTGTCCCAGAGACCGACGCTCGGGAACCACATTGTACCATATAGAAAATTAGACGTGCTCTGGTAATATTGAAATAAAATTATTTTATCTCAAAAGTAAATGAGGACAAAAAAAAGAACTTGCCATCCCCACGTTTTACTGTTAAACAAGTGCCGTAACCCGTCATATTGAGATAGTCATTTTTTGCTACTTTAAATGGAAAGAAAGGGTTCAAAATGCCAATGAACCCCCCCAAATGAGAGAATCACAATCTAGACGTACAGAAAATAAAATGTAAATATCAAGTTTAGCAGAGTTTGGATCCGACTATTTGGAAATAGAGGTTTGTCGTCCATAAACATATCAGTAAGGTCGGGTGGGGGGGATGACATTTGTCCGTCGTAATATCTGTATACTGCTGGGTGCACCACATGCCAGTTAAGCTGCCAGGGACTGGCAGGATTGAAGGCAGCTTGCATAGCTGGGTCCGTAGATGCAGTGTTCATTTCCCACCCCCCCCTCCTCCACTCCCACATCAGCCTCAGTGTCAGCAGCAGCAGCGATATCCAGACAAGTAGCTGCCGCCTGCACTCAGAACAGACCACGCAGGCAAGAAGTGACTCCCGCTCTAAATCCCGCGACCACCGAGCTGCACGAGTCATTTAGCCGGGGTGGGAGGAGGTAACTAGGTTGCCTAAAAGTTGGGGAGGGGGGACTTGTCCCCCCTGTCCCTTCCATTGTTTGCTCGTATGTCTGTAGCAAGCGAGCACTGCTCCTTTTTGATGTTGTACTGAGCTATGCGCATGCGCGGCACTTCAGAATTACTGCACTGGTCACAATAAGTTGGATGCCTTCTGCTCTTCACCTAAATCATATCAAAAAGCTAAAGGGATGTGGAGAATCAAGAGAAAAGGTTACGTCGGGATCTGGTCACTCCAAGTTATAATTGCAATGGTCTGTGCACAGAGGTAAGTGATTTCAGCTCTGGGGGGCATTCACTTTAAATGGAGCATCGTGTTACTGGGATGACATGTATATTGTTTTGTGTTTACCCTGTTTTAGTGCCAATGATCCCAGCAATATGTCACTGGTTAAGGAGACCGTTGATAGACTCCTGAAAGGCTATGACATCCGTCTGAGGCCAGATTTTGGAGGTAAATTGCCGGAATGAAGCTGCTGTCATAGTTTTTATTCTGAATTTTTGGTGCAGGTGCAATGATAATGCTGATTTATACATCCAAGTGAAG
This sequence comes from Rhinoderma darwinii, assembly GCF_050947455.1. NCBI lineage: Eukaryota > Metazoa > Chordata > Amphibia > Anura > Rhinodermatidae > Rhinoderma > Rhinoderma darwinii. The sequence continues at coordinate 40,583,445 of NC_134689.1, read as the reverse complement.
CAAACTTGAATCATTCCCATCCACCGCACTGGTATTCTATATATATTCTATATACACTATATCATCCTTCTTATCTCAATGGAAGGATGTCCAATGCATTGTATATTGTTATTAATATTTCATCAGATCATAACATCTAATCATAACTAAACTGCCTAGATTGCCTAGACCAGCCTGCTAACTATAGACATTGCCTCCAGCTTCCAGCACTGAGACACATGCATTAGTGTTAATACAGCATTGTAATATTATTATATCAGCCTGTACTTTGCAGGAGTTTCAATGCAGCCGTAATATGGCCATAAATAGAGTGTAAGCAAATGGACTAAATTGTCAATATGAATGCCATAAAGTAAAATAAATAAATATATATAAACATATACAAACATAAATAAATAAATATATAAAAATATATATTTATAAATATATATATATATATATATATACATAAATAAATATATAAATATATATATTTATAAATATATATATATATATATATATATATATATATACATAAATAAATATATAAATATATATATATATATTTATATATTTACATATATATATTGTTTTATATAACTATTTGTGTATTTTAATTCTTAATGTCCAAATAGAGGTTTGCATGCCCATAAGATAGAGTGAGCGGCAGTGGCACATTCCTTAATCAATAGCTTTGGCAGACATGAAGGAGTTAAGTTCTTAGAGTTCTCACTGTGGACCTTACTGTTGGCTTACAGGTCCTCCTGTGGCCGTCGGCATGAACATAGATATCGCTAGTATAGACATGGTGTCAGAAGTCAACATGGTAAGTCATTTTTTATATCTATGGGAAGGAGGGTAGAAGTGCTTTTTTGGGATGGGAATATTTGAGTGAATCATCTGTGACCAATATAGTTGTCCCCTATTTCTGGAATTGTTCCGGATACAGATGTCAAATATGGTGTATTGGAACAGTGTTGAGTACAGCTGACTAAAGCTTTCCTAATACATATCAATGTCCCTTTGGACAGCAGGGGACGTCATGACTGCACTGGCTTATTTTTATGTAATATATTAATTCATCAAAGTTTATCTGAGCTCATATTGACAGTCATATAATATAGTCACCAGAGATGGGGGGGATCGATCTGCCAGGTTTGAGATTGGCAGTGGATCGGGCTGATTCACCTCCTGGAGAATTTTCTAACGATTTGCTCATCTCCGACAGTTACGTTCAGTGTATTGTAGCTTGTGACCACTTAGTTGAAATTCAAGAAGCAGCTTTTGACTTGCTGACTTCATGCAACAGCATCCCCTGCTGACACATGTGTTCCACTGCAGATCGTAGACAAATTAGCTTTCAATCCATGTCCCTAAATTCACACGTATCCTAAATACTGCAGAATTTCCGTACGGAATTTCCGTGCGGAAATTCCGCAACGTGTTACAGTAGCGGGAAATTACATGAGCTTCAAACAAATCCTATCCACACGCTGCGGAAACATTTCGCAGAAAAGTAATGCATGAACTGGCCTGCGGTGCGGATTCCTAATCTGCAGCGTGACAATTTCTCTTGTGAAAATTCCGGGGAAACTTTATATATTTTTTTTTAGACTTTATAAAGTTCTTTATTGAATGTTTAATATAAAAACTGTTACTCTATTTTTTTAGCCTTACTTTGGGTAACTACAGGCAGTTGTGCAATATCTAAGTTACAGATTGAGGAGCACCATTTTACATTTGAGTGAAGAATAATCGCTATTGTATATCACATAGGTACTAATCTCAGTGTGCAGTATGATTTATCATTTAACCTCTTAATTGCTGAACAAGAATACCGTTTTCCCCTATCTATACATTCATGTGCTATGTCTCCTACACAAAAAATGGATTACATAGAAATTCTCATTAAGGTTGGACATATATATTTACATGCATAAGTTCAAAAAGAGATAGATAGATGATAGATAGATAGATAGATAGATAGATAGATAGATATCAGATAGATAGATAGATAGATAGATAGATAGATAGATAGATAGATAGATAGATAGATAGATAGATAGATAGATAGATAGATAGATAGATAGATAGATGTTAGATAGATATCAGATAGATAGATAGATAGATAGATAGATAGATAGATAGATAGATAGATAGATAGATAGATAGATAGATGTTAGATAGATAGATAGATAGATAGATAGATAGATAGATAGATAGATAGATAGATAGATAGATATCAGATAGATAGATAGCTAGATAGATATGAGATAGATAGATATGAGATAGATAGATAGATAGATAGATAGATAGATAGATAGATAGATAGATAGATAGATAGATAGATAGATAGATAGATAGATAGATAGATAGATAGATAGATAGATATGAGATAGATAGATAGATAGATAGATAGATAGATAGATAGATAGATAGATAGATACATCGATAATATATAGATGATAGATAGATATATAGATAGATAATAGATAGATAATAGATAGATAGATAAGATAGATAGATAGATAGATAGATATGAGAGAGATAGATAGATGAAAGATAGAGAGAGAGATAGATAGATAGATAGATACTGTACAGACTAAGTCCTGACATCAATTTCCCCTGTAGTTGGCATTGCATTAAATATTTTGTATTGTATTTTGCTTCATATATGTTCCCTTGTTTTGATAATGATTATAATGTGTTGTATTTAAGATACTTTTATGTGATATTTTATTATATTCGGAACACTCAATTTCCTTCCTCTTATAGCGCACATGTGATTAACAAATGTTCTCTAATGTGTTTTCATGCATGATAACAATTTCTGATTGATTTCCTGGAGATTTCACAGATCATGTGATGTCATTTGTTCTTTCCTGGAGATTTCATTCCGGTGCTAAAACAGAAATACCCACTAAACATAACAATTGTTGCCAAACAAACCATATCGCTGCACATAATTGTAGAAAACCATTGGTAAACAATGTCTCCCACGATGGTTTGCCCTTCATTCTTTCAAAGTGCAGCATTTAAAAAAAAGGGGCTTACCTAATACTTCATTCTTCAGCACTAACCATATTGTGTTTGAAGTGCAGGGTGTAGAATATGCACCAGCACCCCTTCTGTACTATAGTAAGTGACACCACCGGAAATCCATAGGAGCATGGAGATCTAGCGATGTCACCCGCTGGAGGCAGTGCCTGTGGCCAGGAAACCACCCAAGCAAGCACATGCAAAAATTATTTCCTTTATTATTTATTGCAATGGAAATATCTGGGAATGTCCTGTGATCACTGACGATCAAAAAATAGAGTTAGATCATACTCTTTTTAGAATTTATTTGATACTGGTAATTGAAACAAACATATGGGTTGTTCAGAATGCAACTACAATCAGCTGGCATTACCAGGGGAAGATTTTGTCAGCCATATATTTCCTCTGCAGTATAAATGTAGTATTAGGTCCCCTGCACATGACCATAGATTTTGTCCGTAAATTACGGACCCATTAATTTCTATGGCCGACGGGCACCTTCCCGTATATTTACGGGAAGGTCTCTGTGCTGTAGAAAGGCTCAGCAGCAGATAGGACATCTCCTATCTTTTCCTTTTTACGGACCGTGCACCCATACTTTATATGGAAACACGGCCCGCAAATGCGCCCGTAATCTTGGACTTTGATTACAGGCACGATCGTGTGCATGGGGCCTTACATGGCGCTATTCCAATGAATGAGCAACCATTTAATACACTGCACTGAGTCCTTTAGAGCGGAAGACACTCTTTCTTCTGGCTTTCTGCTCTAGCTTATAAAGGAACGAGGTCCTTAATGGGCACCCACATGACCCATCCAAATGCCCATGTAGTAAATTATAATTGTAATTATACAGTGTAAAGTAAGTAGCACAAAGGAGGACAGTATTATGTTACAAATGGATTTGGATAGTTGGAAGCTTGGGCAGAGAAGTGGGAAATGAGGTATAACACTAATAGGTTATGCACTTGGGACGGGAATGCATGCCAACAGTATCTACTTAATGGGAAACCTTTGGGTAAAACTTACATGAAAAAGGCCTTAGGAATATTAGTTGACAGTAAACGTAACTGTAACAGCCAGTATCAGGCAGCTGCGGCCAAGCAAAATAAGATAATGGGGTGCATGATGGGCATGACGAGAACATAGTTCTACCACTTTATAAATTACTGGTCCGACCGCATATATAATATTGTGAACAGTTTTAGGCACAAGTCAACATAGTAGAGCTTCAGCAAGTTCATAGGTGGGCAACTGAAGTAATAAATAGAATAGAGGGACTGCAGTAGCCAGAAATATTATCAAAATTGAGTTGAGTCTAGTGGAAAGAAGGTTTCTCCACCAATATAAAAGGGGGTTTCTTTACTGTAAGATCAGTAAGACGATGGAACTCTCTGCCAGAGGACTTTGTCATGGTGAATTCAGTAAGGCCCCAGGCACACGGCCGTAAAAATCGTCCGTAATTGCAGACCGCAAATACGGTCCGCAATTACGGACCCATTCATTTCTATTGTCCACGAACACCTTCCCGTTTATTTACGGGAATTTGTCCGGGTGTACCGCAAAATATAGGACAAAGTATAGAAGCACGGGCCGAGAATGTGGTCGGCTGTTGGCGGCCGGCCATGCCCGTAATCAAGGCCCGTGATTACGGGCACAGCCGTGTGCATGGGGCCTTAAAGTGTGAAAAGGGGCCTGGATGCCTTTCTTGAAAGCAAAAATATTATAAGTTATGGGTGCTAGATTACGGTAGATGGGCCATTGATCCATGGATTTATTCTGATTGCCATATTGGAGTCGGGAAGGAAAACTGATGGTAAATTATAAATTTTTTACACTGGTGAATTAAAAAATGGCACATAAAAAGACGCTTCGAACAAAAGTAGTGCAGTGTCACTACTTGAAGCATTTTATGAGCTGATTTTTCCTATTGAAGTCTTTCCCATTGACTCTTTAAAAAGAACGCTCAAAACACGCTTCAAATACGATTGAAAAATGCTGTGAAAATATGCTGGTAAACGCCTGGATTTCAAAGGCTGATTTCTATTGAAACCAGTCTTGTATTTTACAACCTGTAAAATATTATGTGACCTTAGCCTTAGTTTCGTGACGTTTTGCTAATAAAGCCTAAGGCCCTGTTTACACTGAGATTTTTTCTGCCTGCAAAAAAAAACGAGCGTCGCAGATTTTTTCTGCCTCACGTTGATTTCAATGGTAGGTCAGAGGTAGAAACCGCAGCAAGAAAGGACAAGCCACTTTTTTTTTCCCGCAAGCTGCCAAAATCAGCACCAAAAAACTCTGTGTGAACTGGGCCTAACAAAGAATACAGAGAACTCCTAGTCATGAGACCATTGTATTCATAATTGGACCGCTCCCCCCAGCTTTCCCCACCAATCTCACCAGTCACTGGCGAATATTATGTATACATGCAGATAAATGGCGGCCGTCAGTCATTGGTACAATACTATCCTAGAAGAATCTTTTAAAAGTTCTCTTTGGTTACAGTTTGCATAAAAATCTTAATAACATTGTTCCAAATGTGTTGCCATAATTCCAGGGTGAAAATAAGTCCATATTCATCTGACCAGCATTTCATATATGTCTAGGTGGCAGCTGTTAGTGGGATTACATTCTGCAAACTATAGATGGAGAATACCACACATTTTTGTTTTAGGCCTTAGTAGAACAGTATTCAAGGTATTTATATTTTTGGGCTAAAATGTCACGGAAGGCTTAAAGAAGACCTGTCACTTGGTCATATAAGTTGAACTGGTTTACTGACCTAAATAGCGCTGTCTCCCTGATTCCAGCACTGTTTTTATTTTTTTTCTGGACCCCCTTGTTTCAGAAATATGGCCCACTGTTGTGTTGGCTCCCTATATGCGAATTTGTGTAGTTAGTCAAAGGGGTGGAGCTAGCGTCCCTGCCTCTAATGTTGACCAATCGGCACGAGGCAGCTTGAGGGTATTTCTCTCCCAGTTGGTTAAAGAGAACCTTTCAACTGCCCATACATGTGTAGCTGAGTGCATCATGTAATGGGCAGGGCTGTACAAACCCTGTCTCACTATAATTTTTTTTCCGTTATTTAGATATCGGTACTTTTATATTTGGCACACAATATTGAAATAACCCCATGAACTGTCAATGGGGCATGTAATTGGCAAGGGGGCGTGTAACATCGCTGTGACACTGTCCAATCAGCTACGGACAGTGTCACAGCAAGAGCTGGAGAGAGGAGCAGAAGAGGAGAAGAAGGATGTGAATTCTCCTTCTTCTGTTCCATGGTGGCGGGAGTATCTACGGTAGCGGCATCAGAGCGCGCCTGCTCTCACTCATTTTTCAGCTCTCGGCAGACAAGGATAAGACAGTGTGATCTCTCGCCAGAGATCACACAGTCTTGTTCACCTTGTCTGCCGAGAACTCTAGAGTGAGAGCGTGCGCGTGCACGCTCTCCTCTCTCCAGATCTTGCTGTGACACTGTTGGAAGCTGATTGGACAGTGTCACAGCAATGTTACACGTCCCCATGCCAATTACATGCCCCATTCACAGTTCAGGGGGTTGTTTAAATATCCAAATATAACGGCACAGATATCTAAATAACGCAGGAGGATAGGAAAAATGTTTAAAGTGCCCCAGGGTTTGTGAAGCCCTGCCTATTACATGCTGCACTCAGCTGCACATGTATGGGCAGGTGAAAGGTTCTCTTTAACTACAGCAAAGTAGCATATAGAGAGCCAACACAACAGTGGGCCATATCGCTGGAAGGAGGGGGTCCAGGGAAATAAAAGGAACAGCGCTGGTATCAGGAAGACAACACTATTCAGGTCATTAACATGTTCAACATATATGACCTAGTGACAGGTCCTCTTTAACTGCTTCAGAAATGATAATGACGTATGTAGTACTATGCATATTAATCATATGAAATATCTTTTTACAATTTTACGATTGTTTACGCAGCACGGGCATGGACAGCTTAGGGCCTTTATTTGCACAACGGGAGGATGATATCAAGATAAGTGATGATGTCACAAGCATAATTTACAGTTTATTTCCTTTTGAGATTTATTTTCTATAACGCGGCTAAACCCTTTAATATTTTTATTTAATTAGGCTGTAGCAATCATTGAGAGAATCATTAAATGGTTATCTTTCCTATTTTACAGCATTGCATGTAAGAAAAAAACCTTTATTGGCAATGTGGCAAATATTTACTATGTAGGTAGGTCTAGGAACTAACTTTCCGTTCATCTAGGCAGCATCATTGGGGATATGTTACATTTATTCATCATTTTTGCCCTTTACCTAGGATTTGTTACTATAGTTTAAAACTACAGTTTTACTATGAAGACTCTTCGGTCCCATATAGACAATGGGATTCAGATTCAGCCCGGCCCATTAGGTCATGCAATATGTGTTGTCAGTGTAGAGATCACTTTTTGCTCCACTGCCAGCTATTTATTTCACACAGATCCTGTTTATTTGGAACTATTCCTAGCTGCAATAAAAAAAAATAGACATCAAGAATTAGAAAGACTAAAGTTCATAAAACGATATTGAGCTCACAAGACTTCTAGAGGTTGCAAAGACCACATAGTACTAACAGAGATTAGATTTTCGAATGACAACCAGGTAATGAACGTTTTAGACCATTGACTAGAAGGGCCGGATGCTAACAGTACCACTCACCAGTTTAAGAAAACTCAATATGCAACATATACAAGATCAGGGAAGAGATGCTTTGTTTTTTTTGTTGTTTTACTTCCACCGGTAAATATTTCACTGACAAGCAGGCAGATGCTGAAGTAGCATTGGCCTCCTGGACCAAACATTGAATATCCCTATAGATTAATACAGCTAGCATAAGGTGGGTAGAGTAGTGGTGGAAAGACTGGCCCACCAGAGCAACAGAGGATCCTCCGGCGGGCCAGCCTCTGACACAATAATGTCAATCCTTTGGCGCTAGGGTTTATTTCTTATTTGTTGATTCATAAATAACCATTAGACTTTACTCATTCTATGTACTGTGTGTGCAATAATAACAACAACAACCTTTTCAATGTAGTTACGGTTGACATGGAGGTTATCAGAGTCATACCCACCGGTGGGCCAAGGAGCCCAAGTCCAACACTGTCCCCATCCCAAAACCAATCTTGCGAAATATTGTTCTTTTGGTATTTGTCAGCAGTACACAGAGGGTTCATTTAGGTTATTTATAATGGATTAGTATCATATCAAGTAGGTTGAGATGTTGGGTATGTGATCTACTTTTTAACCAGTTTGTTTACTTTTTAATTTGCATATTACATTTCATTACTTTTAAAATGTCAATGAAATTTAATTGTGTACTACAGGGTGGGCCATTTATATGGACACACCTAAATAAAATGGGAATGGTTGGTGATATTAACTTCCTGTTTGTGGCACATTAGTATATGGGAGGGGGGAAACTTTTCAAGCTGGGTGTTGACCATTTTGAAGTCGGCCATTTTGTATCCAACTTTAGTTTTTTCAATGGGAAGAGGGTCATGTGATACATCAAACTTATCGAGAATTTCACAAGAAAAACAATGGTGTGCTTGGTTTTAACGTTACTTTATTCTTTCATGAGTTATTTACAAGTTTCTGACCACTTATAAAATGTGTTCAAAGTGCTGCCCATTGTGTTGGATTGTCAATGCAACCCTCTTCTCCCACTCTTCACACACTGATAGCAACACCGCAGAAGAAATGCCTCCCGATCTGACCCCCTTAGACTTTTATCTTTGGGGTCATCTGAAGGCAATTGTCTATGATGTGAAGATACGAGATGTGCAGCAACTGAAACTACGGATACTGGAAGCCTGTCCTAGCATTTCTTCATAAACGTGTAAATAAATCATGAAAGAATAAAGTAATGTTAAAACCAAGCACACCATTGTTTTTCTTGTGAAATTCTCGATAAGTTTGATGTGTCACATGACACTCTTCCCATTGAAAAAACTAAAGTTGGATACAAAATGGCCAACTTCAAAATGGCTGCCATGGTCAACACCCAGCTTGAAAAGTTTCCCCCCTCCCATATACTAATGTGCCACAAACAGGAAGTTAATATCACCAACCATTCCCATTTTATTTAGGTGCATCCATATAAATGGCCCACCCTGTATATTTATTTGCATTGTGCACAGAGAAATAAGTATTTGATCCCTTTGGCAAACAAGACTTAATACTTGGTGGCAAAACCCTTGTTGGCAAGCACAGCAGTCAGACATTTTTGGAGTTGATGATGAGGTTTGCACACATGTTAGATGGAATTTTGCCAACTCCTCTTTGCAGATCATCTGTAAAGCATTAAGATTTCGAGGCTGTCGCTTGGCAACTCGGATCTTCAGCTCCCTCCATAAGTTTTTGATGGGATTAAGGTCTGGAGATTGGCTAGGCCACTCCATGACCTTAATGTGCTTCTTTTTGAGCCGCTCCTTTGTTGCCTTGGCTGTATGTTTCGGGTCATTGTCGTGCTGGAAGACCCAGCCACTAGCCATTTTTAATGTCCTGGTGGAGGGAAGGAGGTTGTCACTCAGGATTTGACGGTACATGGCTCCATCCATTCTCCCATTGATGCGGTGAAGTAGTCCTGTGCCCTTAGCAGAGAAACACCCCCAAAACATAATGTTTCCACCTCCATGCTTGACAGTGGGGACGGTGTTCTTTGGGTCATAGGCAGCATTTCTCTTCCTCCAAAAACGGCGAGTTGAGTTAATGCCAAAAAGCTCCATTTTAGTCTTATCTGACCACAGCACCTTCTCCCAATCACTCTCAGAATCATCCAGATGTTCATTTGCAAACTTCAGACGGGCCTGTACATGTGCCTTCTGGAGCAGGGGGACCTTGCGGGCACTGCAGGATTTTTATCCATTACAGCGTAATGTGTTACCAATGGTTTTCTTGGTGACTGTGGTCCCAGCTGCCTTGAGATCATTAACAAGTTCCCCCGTGTAGTTTTCGGCTGAGCTCTCACCTTCCTCAGGATCAAGGATACCCCACGAGGTGAGATTTTGCATGGAGCCCCAGATCGATGTCGATTGACAGTCATTTTGTATGTCTTCCATTTTCTTACTATTGCACCAACAGTTGTCTCCTTCTCACCCAGCGTCTTACTTATGGTTTTGTAGCCCATTCCAGCCTTGTGCAGGTCTATGATCTTGTCCCTGACATCCTTAGAAAGCTCTTTGGTCTTGCCCATGTTGTAGAGGTTAGAGTCAGACTGATTCATTGAGTCTGTGGACAGGAGTCTTTTATACAGGTGACCATGTAAGACAGCTGTCTTTAATGCAGGCACCAAGTTGATTTGGAGCGTGTAACTGGTCTGGAGGAGGCTGAACTCTTAATGGTTGGTAGGGGATCAAATACTTATTTCTCTGTGCACAATGCAAATAAATATATAGAATTTTGACTATGTGACTTTCTTTTTTTTTTTTTAAATATAATCTATCTCTCACTGGTAAAATTAACCTATCCTAAAAATTCTAGACTGTTCATGACTTTGACAGTGGGCAAACTTACAAAATCAGCAAGGGATCAAATACTTATTTCCTCCACTGTATATATCTATATATATATCTATATATATATATATAGATATGTATATCTCTATCTATATCTATCTATCTATCTATCTATCTATCTATCTATCTATCTATCTATCTATCTATCTATCTATCTATCTATCTATCTATCTATCTATCTATCTATCTATCTATCTATCTATCTATCTATCTATCTATCTAATCTATCTATCTATATATATGTATGTAAAAGACATATTCAATATATGTGAAACAATGTCTATCCTACTAGATAATGCAGTAGAATCCAATGACATAGTTAGTCTATTCTCGGAGTATCATGTTACTATGGTAACAAACATTCAATGCGGTCGTCGCAATGCTGCATATCCTGAAATATCAAGACCATTTTGATATTTTTCTTACATACTTGTCTCTGTGAACACATGTGAAATAGGTGTGACGGTGCTTTGTTTGCTGATCATAGATTTGAAGGTTATATAATCTGTTGTACACCATGATAGTTCCTTATACATGATCAATATTCTATTCTTAAATAAGTAATCAACTGTTTGCAGTTTCCTGACAGGAATAGGCCAAGAAAAAAGAACTAGAAAACAAAAGTGTATGCTTTTTTTTTTTTCCAGGAGCTGCTTCTTAGGAACTAGTAAAGGTGAATAAATGGATATTTATATTATATACTTTTACAGTATCTACTTAAAGCCTAAGGCAGTGATGTCTAACTCTGGCCCTAGAAGCCCTAGAAGAATGCAACTTTATAAGGGGCATCTGCTTTTTCCAGGATAGTTTCTGATTAGGTTTGGTTTTACAGGAAAATTTATTTCTCGTGTCATTTTTTTTGTAGTATAGGAGGAAACTGGAGTCCAGAAATGAATGCAGAGGAAACCCTAGGTCGGAATCTGTGCTGCAAGGCAACATTGGAACCGCTGAGCCTCTATGCAGGAGCGCTTCTGTATGGTGATCTCCCCACCGATAAAGAATAGATAAGCTGTCATGTGACAGCTCCTCTGATTTCTCCAATGTCTTGGAAGCACTATGGCATCTCATAACTTTTGAGGATGGCGTAGATCTATCTATCGGTGCATATGATTTGTGTGTGGGTGTGGATATTTCTGCATGTAAAACAACATATGACTTGTTTATATTGCTATATTTGTGACCTGCATTTCTTCCATAAGATTAAAAATAAAATAAAAAATAGAAATCCAAACTTATCAGCTTGTTATAGGCAAACAAGGACATATAATGGGCTATGTTAGTCAGTGGTGTACAGTATTAGAGTCACAGAGTATATTTGAGTCAGGCCAAAGTCCAAGGGAACCCAATCTCATCATACAGTGTGTTGAACCTTCTGGCTGGCCTGGTGGGTGTGTTGTTATGAAAAAAACATGGCAAAAAGTGCTCCTTTCGTGTGAGTTTATTCCAATTGAGTAGATAAAACCATTAAATGTTATGCTCACCTCATTAGCAAATGTGACATGCACTGTGATGTTGGTGTTCTAGGTGCTCCAGCTTACTAAAAGCTAAGAATGGAGCTACGGATACCTTTTTCTGATCCTTGGGGAGTAAGGGATTGTTCACATCAGCATTGCTCTTCCGTTGAGGGTTTCCGTCTGAGATTTCCATTGGGTTAACCCCTCAATGGAAAGACAAACTGAAACCTTTGCTTTCATTTCCTTCACCATTGATCTCAATGGTGATGGAAGCTTTGCTAAGGTTTCCGTTTGTCACCGTTTGACTAACCCGATGGAAACCTCGGACGGAACCCCTCAGCGGAAGGACTACGCTGATTTGAACACAACAAAATATATGAGGGAGAAAGAAGAGTGACGAGCGGGACTCTCTTATGGTTTAATCAATTTAGGACAATGTTACACTCACCTTAATTGCGTTATATATGGGCGCTGTATAGAGTGTCTGGTTTGTTCCTGTAGGCTGCTGTCCCTGTGGGTTGTTGTACAAGGGTGGCTATTTTCTAGTTCAGGTGCTCTTTTGTAGCGCAGGTCAAGATGCAGACATCTAATGTACATGTTCCAGAATGGCAAGTGATTGGCTCCAAAGTCAGCCCTAAATGGGGCTGTCTGCTAGACCTTTGGGGCTCATTACTTTGTTAGAGCCTAGGACCATCAAAGGATCTTCTACTTCTACTGTCCTACTATGACAGTGCTGCAAGGCAGCATTGCTAAATAACCACTAAGCCACTGTGCTGCCCTATAGCATGATCCTACCACAATGCAGTGCTCCTAATATCATGATGTACCCAGATCTCTTGTTTTATGGCGGTTCTATCTAGATCATGTAGCTGTGGAAAAATTCAACAAACAGAAATAGAAAAAATGTTGGTCCGCTCACCATGCACCTTAAGTGTTTTAGAAACACCACGCTGAAATCCAATTCGGTGCTCAGGACAGATGATCTTTGCGTCGGCAGCAGATGAAGTCATAAGTAATAGTGAAAAAAATGTGTCGTCCAGCAATTAATCCAATAAAATCAAAAGTTTCTTTCATCCATTAAAACAAGATAAAACAATCCTAGGAAGGATGATTACGCGTTTCGAACCAGAGGGTTCTTAGTCATAGGTTCCTAGGATAAATGAAATAAACTTTTGATTTTATTGGCTCAAGTGATGGACGACACATCTTTTTCACAAATTTAGCTGTGGAAATAGACTTTATAGACCAGTGTGAAGAACAATGTATTTGTTGACACCTAAGCCAAGTCAAAGTTGTAAACACTAGCATCCAATTCATATGCCATTGTTATTAACGTTCTGTATGCAACTTTGTATAACATTTTAGAATTTTTGTTGAATCCACTGTTTTTACACACTGTAACCTTGAGGACATGTTTTATAATCGTTGCTGAATAATTAAGTTGAATTACCAACTGAGCAATGTTATGCAATCCATATATAATAACTAATCTGGAAACAGGGAAAGATCTTATTTATATTTCATAAATACCTTCTGCTTGAATTCCTTCCTCTTTTTTATGTAACTGGAGTACATGCTAAAGGCTTTAAACGAGCATAGTGCATGAATATAAAATTATGAATAACTACAAAAATTTTTACGTCCGCCATATTCTGCCGCTCCGAAAATGATGCTTATGATTTCCAACTTGACGGAAGAAAAGCTTCTGTAACTGGTACATAATTTCCATATTGATCCTGAATAATATTTCAAAGAAGCATAAAGATACAAACAATAAATCGAATGTTTTTTTGTTTTTTTTATAAAAAATTATCAAATGACTACTTTCATGGGCGATACAGTAGAATCTGTCACTTTTATGTAACAAAAATGTTGGCATTATGAATACTGTTAAAAAAAACCCGAAAAAAATCATAGCTGTAGATGTGCATGGGTTGTTGTGCAGTCAGAAATGTTATTTCTTACCTGCAAATAATTATCATTAGGCTACCAGAGTATTTGTATAGTATAAGTTCTGTGTCTTCGAATATACATTAACCACTCTGCTCTAACAGATAGAATCAGAGACTACTCCATTCCCAGCCGTTTGACAACTTAGATGCCATGGTCAATAACGACCATGGCATGTAAGCCAATAGAAAAAGCTGTGGGGCCCCCTCTGTCACCCATCACCCCTCTTGCAATGAGTGGTGCTGATGGGTTGTCATGCTCGCGGGGGCCCAATGATGGCCCCAGGTCTGCCATCTTAAAATTAGTTTAAGAATTTTTTTAAGAATATATAATGTATGTAATGATTACAATATGACTTTATTTATCCCACTCAGTGATCCCCATAAAAAGATAAAAAAAATGCCAGAATTGCTGTATTGAGGTCACGTTGCCTCCCCCAAAAATGGAATAAAAAGTGATAAAAAAAAGTCATATATGCCCCAAATTATAACAATACAGCTTAATAATTTGGCAACACAATAAATTGTAGTAGTAAAACGTAAAAAAAATCTCTAAATTTGGTTTTGCCAAATTGTATTGACCTGCAGCATAAAGTGAATATGTTGTTTTTACTGCACGGTGAACATCGTAAAATCAAAATCTAAAAAACAATGGAGGTATTGCTGTTTTTTTTTTACATTCCACGTCACAAAATAATTTATTAAAGTTTCTCAGTACATTATATGGTAAATTAAATTGTGCCATTGAAAATACAAGTCGACGTGCAAAAAGCAAGCTCTCATACGGCTATGTCGACAGAAAAAACGAAAAAGTTATGGTTCTTGGAACACAAGGAGGGAAGAACAAAATAAAAAAAAGGAAAACTGACTGCGTCCTTTTTATTGTTTATTATTTACCCCTTCCCGCCGCAGCCATTTTTCAGAATTTCAATAAAAAAATTTCTTCCCCACATTCCAAAGGCCATAACTTTTAATTTTTTTTGTCAATATAGTCCTTTGAGGGGTTGATTTTTGCGGGACAAGTTGTAGTTTTCATGGCACCAATTATTGTACCATATAATGTACTAGGAAACGGGGAACAAATTATTTGTGGGGTAAAAAATAAAAAAAAAAGAGCTATTGTTTTTGGCGATTCATTTTTACGTAATTCACTGTGCAATTAAAACAACATGTTAACTTCTGTTCTGCAGGTCAATACGATTACGGCGATACCAAATTTATATAGTTTTTTTCTATATTTTACTTCTTTTACAAGGAAAAAACTGAAAAAGGAAATTTATTTTGTGGCGCCAAAATTCTGAGTCATAACTTTTTTACTTTTCTGTCAATTACGTGGCATGAGGGCATATATTTTGTGGGATAAGCTGTTGTTTTTTGGGCAATGGGGTGACCGAAAAATCTGTGATTCTGGCATTTGAATTCTTTTTTTTTTTTTACGGCTGACACCGTGTGGGTTAAATAATGATATACTGTAATAGTTCAGACTTTTACGGACACAGCGATATCAATTATGTTTATTTATTTATTTTTTTTTACAATGTTTTAGGGGGAAAATGGGAAAAGTTTTTTTTTTGAACTTCTAATAGTTTTTTTTTGTACATAAAAAAACTTTATTTAACAGATTTTTACTTGTTTTTTTACTTGTTTTTATGAGTTCCTCTAGTGTCGGCTGTAATATATGGAGCCCGTGAGCCCGCTCTATACTTCCCCAACCTGGCTATGACGTAGGCATACATCAAATTTCGGGAAGGGGTTACATTATTTCTTCCTTTTCTATGAACAAAATTTGCAGTGATATCCATTGGTCAACAACTAGTCCCAATTCAGATAGATTTTTATTTCATAGCTGATTAAATAATAAATAAGGAGTTATTTACATATTCTACTCAATTTATCAGCAATAAATAATTACCTTCCAATTCTATAGATACCAGTTTTAGAAACTGGCAAAATAAATAAAGGGATTATCAGTAGAATACATTAATAGCATTTTAGATACTTTGTTCTGGCAAAAGTCAAGCTATAAAGCACTCTTAAAGGATAACCAAACGTTCAAAAAACTTCTGGCATGTCATAGGCCCATACACCAAATACTGGACTTTCACTATGACATGTTAGAAGTTTTTAAAAGTTTAGTTACCCTTTAATAGACTTATCTTACAATGAATCAACCCCTTTAAACTCCATTCAGCGTATGTCTACATCTCCATAGAAAGTAGTGTTTCTTAGTAAATGCCTTGCATTACTCAAAAAAGTAATCAGTTTTTTTTCCCTATTATTATATACATGCGAGTTTTACGTTATTTAGTTATTCCTTTCTATCCGAAGTCTTCTCTCTAGTTAGGTCATGTGACCTCACCCTGACCTAATAAAATCTACAGCAGTTAATGTAATTGAGAGTCAGCCTCTTCACTTCCTGATTAATGGATTGTACCAAATAGCTTCTCCACAGAGTGGATATAAAAACGTATGTTACGAACTGATGACAAGACACTTAACTGTCACACAGTTATACGCCAGGAGGGTGAGTTGCGACCTCCTTCATTACAACTGTATGATATTTATGTCTGCTCATCAGTAGTTAGTGACAGTTGTTTCTGTATCCCTCTGTAAAAACACAGAAAAAGGCCATACTTACAAATGGACACAGCCAGGTCAGAAACGCTGATAAAGGAGAGTGAGCAGGTGCTTTAAATAATAATAGCCACTCCCACTAGACTTGAGGGGAGTGGTGTGTGTGGTGCATGGGATGTGTAGTAAGAAATAATAAATGAATAGTGTGTGTGCAAGTGTAATACTATAAGTGAAATATAGGGGGCAGTAATGAGTGAAGTGCCTCAACAGAAATAAATGGATAATGGGGTTCAAGTGTGTGAAACATGGAGGGATAGTGTGTACGTCATGAGGCACAACGTGTATAGCCAGGTAGAAGCCTATTTGTGACGCCTTGATAGTTCATAGAGCGGGCTACCCTGTATCCCCTCTGTGGAGAACCTGTTTGGCACAGTCCACAAATAAAGTGAAGAGGCTGACTCACAATCTCAATTACATTAAAGGTTATGTCATACCTCCCAACTGTCCCGTATTCAGCTGGACAGTCCCGGATTCCGGGCGGTGTCCCGCTGTCAACTGTATCTGCGTCCTCAGGACACAGATACAGTTGATCCCAATGCTGAAGCAGGGAACCATCAACTCCTTGCTTCAGAATTAGTTTAGAGCAGAGGAGCAGAGAAAGCTCCTCCGCTCCCCGAGGACTCCGGGGGCACTGCACTACTTTAAGCGCTGTGCTCGGGGAAGCTCTTGACGTCACTGCCAATGCTCTGGCTGGGGATTCCGCTCCTAGAGGGGGTCCGAATGGCGCGATCTACGGAGGGGGTGGGTAGCGCTATCTACAAGGGGTGGCACTATCTTCAAGGGGTGTGTAGCACTACCTACATGGACACCGTGGCACTATACAGGGGCAATATCTACATGGGACACTGTGGCACTATCTGCAAGGGCGCTCACACTTTATATGTGGGCACTGGCACTAGAGGCAGCTAAGGGGGCATACTGTATAAGGGCAGCTATTGGGCATTATACTGTATGGGGCATTATGCTGTATGGGGGCAGCTCTGGGGGCATTAAGCTGTTTGGGGGAATTATACTGTATGGGGCATCTATGGGGGCATTATGCTTCATAGGAGAATCTGTGGGCATTAAATAAACTGTATGGGGCATCTGTGTTGGCTTTATACTGTATGGGTGCATCTATGGGGGCATGATACTGTGTGGTGGCAGCAATGGGGGCATTATATTGTATGGTTGCAGCTAGAGGGCATTATACTGAGTGGGAGGCACTATGGAAGCATGATACTCTGGGCTGAACCGAGTGTGTATGAGCGGGGATTGGGTGGGATTAAAGGCGTGGTTTAAAATAAAAAAAATTACGCACTTCGCACGCCACGTCGGTTATCCCTCTTTGTGATACTTGAAAGTGAAAGTTGGGAGGTATGGTATGTACACCTTTGAAAATGTTCTATTTTTGTTTTGTCGTTTTTATCAAAACGTGTATCAGTGTGTTTGGTGCAACTTTCTAATTACTTTTTATTAAAAGTAGCTGTATTATGTGCTGAGACATGAATTCGTCAGGTCAGTGGGACTGACGGGTTCAGTGACAGTGGGTCCTGCGTCTTAGATGTGATCGGTAACAGCTCGATCCTGTGTGTCAGAGACATGCATGACCCGCTGACACTGAACCCGTCAGTGCTGCTGACCTGACGGATACAGGATTCAGCGCAATATTCAGCTGCTCTGTATACAGGATACAAAGCACCTGTATCTCAATCTTAATAGAAGCCTGTCAGAAAGATGATTTACTGCATTAAATTAGTATTGCAGTATATAGTGCAAGTGAGGGAGGACGACTAAGAAAAAAAAGTAAAAATCTGTTAAAAAGTTTTTTTTCATGCACTAAAAAAAAAATGTTCGGAAAAGTCTGAACTATTACAATATATCGTTATTTAACCTGCACGAAGTGTGCTGTGGAAAAAAAAAATAGAAAACGCCAGAATCGCTGTTTTTTGGTCATCTCATCTCCCACAAAAAATGGAATACCCAAAATGGTACCATTAAAAACTATAGCCTATCCCGCAAAAAATATGCTGCTTAATTGACGGAAAAATAAAAAAGTTATGG